>NW_028291664.1:272500-572500 GCF_059453375.1 Lepisosteus platostomus
TAGGTGGAGCCAAAATCAAGTGTCACAAATGCAAGTGGCAGGATTTCCAATGTTTCATATGGTAAAAATAAGCAGAAGTTATCTGCCGGTCATGGCACAGTCTGCCATGCTTTTGTCAGATACTGTAAAGTGGTGTCGAACTGGAGCCTCACTATTTGCATATTTGAGCAATCCCGCACTGAGCGTAAAAAGATGAGTCAAAGTAACGTCTAATCGGATTCGTTTCCTTAGAGCTGGTTCAGAGTTTGCTCAAGAGTTTACACAGTGGGCATTGATTCGTCGAATATACGTATATTCACGGCGAAAATACGGCTATACGTATATATACGTCGCCTCGACGTATAATCAACGTCGAATTGCAACCGTAAAATCGACGACATTAATAAACGCATATATAACGTCGAAAACACATCTAACACAGTGCCTGAGGCTTTTTACTGTACGTATCGTGTGTGCCGCAACTAGGAGTATACGGCTCTCTGCACAGTGTACGAAGTAAATTATTTTCGCCGTAATTAATTTACACGTGTATAATAAATATAGTAAATATAATAAATTAATTACTGCGAAAATAATTTTCTTCGTAAATCCTGCAATCCAGATGATTGGGGCATTGGTGCATGGCTACAGGATGTGCTAGGAACATGGAGAGGGTCTCTGGTTCAATACATATTTGTGGGTCTGGTATTATTCGTTATGATCATATCGTTAATATCCTGTTTGAAAAACATGTGGACTAAAGCTGCTGCTAATTAGCTGTGCTAATTGTACGCCCTGAAGGGATCATGAAGGTCAAAAAATGATTTCATGGGAAAGGTTCTCTTATCTAGTGGCAGAACCTGATGGGTAGAACAATATAGTTTTAAGGGGGGTTACCCTTGGGAGTGATTCCCCTAGATGCAAATGATTATTGTGGTTTGTTTGTTCATAATAAGATGTTTTGCAGGAACGGAACAAAGAGAAATTTTACAACTTCAGCTAGAATTGTTCTGCAAAACGTCACAGCTGAGGCAGGGGAACAATGTGTAGATTTTTCTAAGAGTTATTACCCAGTTGTTGACCAATCTGTTGACCAAAGTTGACCAAAAAAGCCTAAGATTATGCTGGGCTCCAGCCCACAGGGATTTACCTGTGCTGTAAGAACTAATGAGTGAATAAGGAGACTGGATTCTGGTGAAAGACTTCAGGAAAAAGAAATGGTGTTCACTCAGGTGGAGGGGGCTGTACCAGGTGCTGCTGACCACTGCCACTGCTGTGAAGGTCACAGAAATGGTGCCCTGGATTCATGCTTCCCACTGTAAAAAGGTCACAAACGAACTGAGCAAAGCGCAGGAGTGATGTCTCCACAAGGACAGATGGGGATAACCTGCTTGGGACTGATGTGCACAGCCTTTTTCCTTTTTATGTAGAAGCCTGTCACCACCCCAAAAGAGGAAGAATCTAAACACGAAGCCTCTTTGTATACAAACTGGCTGAATGAAACTGATAATGAGGGGGACATGAGTAATTTGTGGTATAAATTTATAAATCATACTGTAAAGTTAAAGAAATTTAATGCATCTTGTTATATATGTGCTTTAATGCCTCATTCTACAGCCTCACCCATGCGACTTTTTATGAAATGTACTCTTTTATTAATATCACGTTAGAAGGCTTAGACGCTATCAAACAAGAATTAAGGGGAGTTAGATTAATGGCACTTCAGAACAGGTTCGTGCTGGACCTTCAAAATGCAGCATCTGGAGGAGTCTATGCTTTAGTAGGAGACTCCTGTTGTACATATATTCCAGCTAATGACGATGATTATGGAAATCTTACGCTCGCTATTCAGCATTTGAAAGAACTAAAAGACAAGGTGAATAAAGAGAGAGGCATAAAAGATACACCGGCTTTTCTCTCCTGGTTAGAATCACAGTTTGGGCCAGGGGGAATGTTTTTCTTTTAAGTTACTAACACCGATTATAGGGGCTGTGATACTTGTCTTCCTGTTTTTATGTTGCTGTATGACATGTATTATTCCAATGCTTCGAAATATGGAAATATGGTACCTAGGGGGATAAACTGTTCATCCTTCCAGTCTGGAGAATTGGCAGCTGTCTGACGTCAGTAAGTGATCCTTAAAAAATTAATAGTTCCATGATAGTGTGCATCACCAGAAAATCAATTTCAATGCATTAAAACTCTTGTTATCCTTCTGATCATTGAAGTGTCATTGCCCCAGCACTGTATACTCTTACTTTTGACGCCTGTCTGAAGTTGGATCCATTTCTAAGAATGGTGACTCACATATCCTCATGCTCAACTTTGGCTCAACCACACAAACTATGAAGTTAATCATCTGCTTTTGCTCCAAGATTTATGTTACTAGGCTCTCTCCTGGGGATCCTCGTGTTCAAACATTGCCCTTATTGTGGATGATCCATGACAGAATTCAGGGAATTCAGAATTCTGATACCTCAGCTCAGATTCTGACTGGGCAGACTGTCATTGCCTGGTGTGAATGTGTGCATATCTGTTTTTGTGCATGTTCTGTGGCCTGTTGTACAGTACATCACAAATGAAAGGGAAATGGAAAACTAAAATAAGACTCAAGTGTTTTATCTTTCATTAACAGTGTTTCATTAGTATCTGTGCTAGATCCTGTCATCCACTGCTTACCACGACAGGCTCTAGCACAGGATAGCAGCTAATACATTTAACAATCTCACTGCACAATGTTGTATATTCAAGGGCTGATCTTCTGTACTTTTTCTTTCACTTTTCATTTCCTAGAAACTCAGTCCTGCCAGGAATAATCTGAGAACAAAATCAATCTGAGTGAAAATCTAAGCAGAGGAAGATTGTTTTACAGAGTCAACAAGGTCTAATTCAAGGTCATCAGCACTAACAACATTCTCTCTGGAGACAGGCGATAAGAAAATTGAAAGTGTGTATTGTTACACAACAGCAGAGACTATGAGTTATGCTATCATGAGAGTGGTGGTGGATTTTTTTCATTGCTTAGTTTTGCAGGTTCTGTACATTTGAACATTCAAAGTGACTAAAGTAAAGGAGTTTTCCCTTTTTACCACATAATTCCCAAAGATCAACACTAATAGAAAGCCTAATTCCAGCCAAGATTCAATTACTGTCTCTCAGGCATCCCAGCAGTGGATTTCATGACTTCAGACAGCCATCTTTATCAGTGGAGAACTCAATGCTTTGAGGTTTACTGGCAGAGTCTCACACTGGGTAATATGTTGGTAAATAATGTCCTATGGAAATCTACTATTGATCAATTCTACTATGGAACTGCGATGTGTCCTGAAAAAATCTTCTATGATAGTGGTACAGTCCATCACACCCCACCTACAGCCTTTAAAAGAGAAAAAAAAAACTGACAACAACAAAGTAAGTCTGTGGTGTAATCAACTAGGTCTTGCAAACATACTTAACCTCTTCCAGCTACCAACATTACAAATGCTGTTTACACATTAGATGGTTATTTTTTGGCTTCTGATATTATGGTGGAAAAAGAGCCCTGGAATCTTTGTAGAAGGACAAAAGACGGAAAGAACGGGCAGTGTAACCATGGCGAAGAGAAGGGAAATATTGGAGAGAGCTTTTTTCATACACTTTTTATCATTGTTTTTCCAGCCCAACAATGATCAACAAATATGGGCAGGCGTCCTGTGCCAAATCCAATCTACCTTTCTTCCAAGCATACAGGAATGTCAGTGAATTAAATATTGACATATGAAAATACCCAAAAATATGCAATCACACATATGCAGTTTGAGCAGTTCAGGTGGGGAGCTGTGTCAGCATGCGTAGGCTGCAAAGGAACAAGTAATAGGTCTATTCCATGCTTAAAAGAGAAGAAAGAAAACACAACATTTCAGCCGTGGAGCCCTCACACCTGAAGAAGGCTCCACGGCCGAAACGTTGTGTTTTCTTTCTTCTCTTTTCATCAAGTGTCATTAGCCAGTTCCTGTCAAAATAAAATAGAAATGGATAACATTCTAGAGAGAGTTTGAAATACCAAGGTACAATTTAAACCATATTTCTTCCACTACAACCACAATATTTTGGAGAGATCGCTGAGCCTAACTGTTCTGGCATGTCCGTTAGCCTCCGTCCTGCTTCAGCAATGAATGCAACGGGGCACATTCTGAGGGAGATGCGGTCAATCAGGTTGCAGGAAAACCACGCTATGCTTTTTTTTGAGATCCTGAAAAGGACAGAGGGGCCATGTATATGTGTGCAGCTGGATATGTAATTGCAGGTGGCGTAACAAATTCTGCTGAAGCCCCACTGCCTGGTGTGGACGGTAGCTGTGCATGTTGCAGCAGAATTGTGCATGTGAGATCAAGGGGGCATGTCATGTGTTTGAGCACTTCACTCCCTTCCGGAAGCACGTGATTCCCTGAGTCCAAAAAATTTGTAAGTTCTTTGGATGACCTGTGGACCGATCTTTCACGATGAAGAATTCCTTAAGAAGAATAGATCTCGGCCCACCATCCCAATGCCTCCATCTCAAAACAGCAACCTCCCACTGCCCTTAGTCTACAAGGCAGTCCTTTCAAGTGCGATGATGACGCCGGGACCTTCGTTGCCTATTGTACGAGCTGAACTTTTGTGCTCATCAATTCAAGGCTCTTTCCATCAACTCATCTTGTCTTTTCGCGCTTCGTGTTTTGTGCTCCTTTGACTATCGGCATATCGGGTGACTGCAAACACTGAAGTTCTTGCTTACGGAGTGTGGAACAGTGTTTTCAAGTGATCGCTGTTCTGTCATGTTGACGCCGAGTGAATCTTTCTTTGGCAACATGGGCAGGCTGACAGCAAAAGTAATGGCAAATTTCTTGACTTATTTCTGAATGTGAATGTTCTTTAGAAAAGGGATGCGGCGTTGCTTCTCCCCCGTGTAAAGGTCACGCATTCCAGACGTGGTTATGAGCGAACAGTTGCCGCAAGTGTTTGAAAAGAGCAAGAGAGGAAGCAGCCCTGCCCCGTGTGAGGATCAAACTCAGGACCTTCAGATGATGAGACTGACGCGCTACCAACTACGCCAACGAGGCCAGCTGCAGTACACAGCCGGAAAGTTTGCCTCATATGGATTTCAGTCGCCCGTTCCCTAATCTTTAGACGCCCTCTGCTGGATGTTGCATTTGCCTTTTGATCTCACCGATACTTTTTTGGTCTGTTTCTGTTGCGAGTCTGTTTTTCAGATCTCACCTAGCACAAGTCTCTCTGGCTGAAGTGGCCTCTCTGCTTCAGCATCGTGCCCTCACTCAGCCATTAAAAACGTCACTCGGACTTCTGACATGCTGACATGAAATGTCAAGAGAGAGTGGCGGAGACGCTTAAGGCAGAGAGAAGATGAAGAGGGGGCGTGGCTGCGAAATGATTGACAGCTGCATGACGCTCTCCATGCAAGGCGTGACCACAGGCTAAAGGACACCTTTCGGCACATCAAGCTCTAAGCACACACCTGGAGGACGTGGGAAACGATCCCGCTACCTCTCGCATGCAAAGCGAGCGCTGTACCATGCAAGCTAACCCCCCTCCCTGGGGCTCATGCCTCGGTGTCGCCTAGTGCCGCTTGTTCCCCTCTTACCGGGTGCAGTTCACTGCCCTTCGTCTGCAAGGCAGTCGTGTAATTGCGGCTTTCTTGACTTATTGATGAAGGTCTGACTGGACGAGCGAATGACGCCTCTCCCCCGTCCTCAAGCTGGCTGACAGAATGAAATGGAAAGTGCTGCCGTGGCTCATTGGTTTAGGGGTATGATTCTCGCTTAGGGTGTGGGAGGTCCTGGGTTCAACTCGTGGATGAGCCCTTGTGTGTTCTTTTTGTCCTCGTCCACAAGACTGGGAACTGATATCCACATCACCTTGCAGCATCTGCTTATGGCAAACGATGGAATGTGACTAATGACTGAACGAGCCTGGTGAATACTCATCACGTGGCACAATGAGAGCGTGCAGTCAGCTGTCCAAGGCAGCAACCTCATTGCTCGTTCAAAAGAACACGTACTGAAAACTCATCACCACTATGTCGTAAATGAGCACCGCGATCGCTTGTTGTCATGCGTCCTTACTTGGGAAATGCAGAAGCAAAAACTGCCCTCTCTCAGCCACCGAAACGTGTGCGGCTCGCCTTGCACTCTCTGCGCCTCGCATATTTATGGAGCTGTCTGCTCTTCTTTCTGTTGAAGTACGCAAGTTACGGGGCGTACTGCAGACTATGATGTGCTCAATGACAGCTTTCAAGATTTGAAAACTATGAGCTTGATGGCTCAAGTCGAACGAATGTGGTTGTTACGCAATTGATGATCAAACGCACGTATTCTAACGATTCGTGAGAGTATGTTCTAAAGGTCCCTGGCTCAATCCCGGGTTTCGGCATTTTGTTTCATCGCGCCCTTTGTTCCTCTCTCCAGCGCCCTCTGCCTAAAGTGACCCTTTCTCAGCCCGAAACGCAAGCGAGAAACCAGCAGCAGTACCTACAGGTTTCCGTAGTGTAGCGGCTATCACATTCGCCTAATACGCGAAAGGTCCCCGGTTCGAGACTGGGTGCAAACAGCCTCTTCTTGCACGCTCCTGCACTTCACAGAGGTCTTGAACCACCAGTCATTTGTTCCCAATGTATTTCCGGTGCCTTCATGCACTCTTGTACCAAACGCACGTTTTTTCTGTACCTGGAGCCGATCATTTGCAATTGGGCTATCCCGACAGACCAAGACGAGCTCTGTCGGCTCAAAAGCAGCGCAACACCTGCGTGAACAACAGTGAGCCCAAGATCTAATCAAGAATCGACTCCAGAAACAGGGCTTGGCGCATTGTTCCATATTCCGACCACTCTTGGTGTAAACAGGTCCCTCCTGGTCTCTGCATGAAATGCACTTTCCTGCGTTTGCTTTGGTGTAACTGGCTTCCCATGCATGGGCGAATGTGAAGAAGATCCTTAGTAAGTCATTGAAGAAACCCAAGAAGAGGTCGGAGTGGCCTCTGTCGTTCATCAACGATCCAGTCAGGCAGTACTCCTCTGTAAAGCGCCGTTCGTTCACATCGATTGGCTTTTTTTTGCCTTCATTCATGCAAGTAGTAAAAGCAGACGCCCCTATTCTGCCGTGACCCGGATTTGAACCAGGGTTGTTGCGGCCACAACGCAAAGTACTGACCACTATACGATCACGGCGAGTTACCGATACACGCGTGGCAGAGCGGAAAAGGCTGTGCTCTCTTCGTGTGACATAATTCGGGAAAGTCCTGACGTTGCATTTCAACTGAGCCCCAGTATACATCGACCCTTCGACACTCTGAGTGACAACTCTCTTGCGTGTTTTCTCATATTTATGTAGTTTGCTTGCATGATGCCCGGAACAGCAGGGTTGTGCACTCCCATATGGTCTAGCGGTTAGGATTCCTGGTTTTCACCCAGGAGGCCCGGGTTCGACTCCCGGTATGGGAACGTGTCAATTTTGCCTCCTGCTTTCCAAAAGATCAGCACTGTGTACGAAGGAGCCACATTAAAACTACTCAACGTGCAAAACGTGCGAGAAGAGGGGGCGCTTGTTTCCAGCCGAAACTTCTCGCGTGTGAGACGAGCTGACCATCGCTGCAGGAGGTGGGAGGGTCACTCTGGTAGACAGGGCTGACCTTCGGCAATAGGATTTATACTCTCCAAGATGATATTTGCACTTTCTGGAGAGGCGATTTTCTCCACTTCAGTAGCCCGATTTCGTCGATTGCGTGGAGAGGGCTGTAGAATGTGGCGCCGTCTTTCCTGCTCCGTCCATGACAGGCGTGCTGGTCTCTGGAGAGAGAGCACGGTCCATCAGCGCACCCCAATAAAGGCACTGGAAGCAGCTGAATCGCATTGGCGAAGCTCAGCGCTGGGCCGCTGGGCACATCTGACCACAGTTTCCGTAGTGTAGTGGTTATCACGTTCGCCTCACACGCGAAAGATCCCCGGATCGAAACCGGGCGGAGACAGACCAGACTTCTTCTGTTGCCACGCACAAAAGGGGATTGGGGATTCGCCTAGTGCTGTGATCGAACAGACCCACTCACCTCTTAGTGTGGCGGGATCTGCACAGTGCATGTCGCAGCGCATCCTGCTTTCACTTCAATGCGCGTCCTGATGTACCCCGGTCTCCCGCGTGACAGGTGGGGACAGGTGACAGGTCCTATACTAACGAGGAAGACATCGCTCTCTCCGACCCCCGGCATCGTGTCCCGACCCACCGTGCTGGAAGCCGACTCGTGCTGTGATTCCTTTACGGAGCAGAAATGACAACCGAGGAGCCGAGAGATCATTTCAGCATTTCGCGTCTGAACGGAAAACACAAACGACCAACTCGGAATGATTTGCCTTTGACGCTTATCAAAGCGTTCTTTGTGCATCGAACAGACCCACTCACCTCTTAGTGTGGCGGGATCTGCACAGTGCATGTCGCAGCGCTCCCTGCTTTCACTTCAATGTGCTTCCTGATGTCGAGTCGTGTGCCGTGCGGAGGCTCTGAAAGCGAGAGCAATGAAAAGGTTCACGACGCTGTGTTAGAAAACAGAGAAGTGAAAGGCAGTCCTTTCTCTAAGGAGGTAAAAGAAAAGCTACTCCCCGTCGGGGAATCGAACCCCGGTCTCCCACGTGACAGGCGGGGATACTTGCCACTATACTAACGAGGAAGACATCACACGCTCCGACCCCCGGCATCGTGTCCCGACCCAGCGTGCTGGAAGGCGACGCGTGCTGTGATTCCTTTACGGAGCAGAAATGACAACCGAGGAGCCGAGAGATCATTTCAGCATTTCGCGTCTGAACGGAAAACACAAACGACCAACTCGGAATTACTTGCTTTGGACGCTTTTCAAAGCGTTCTTTGTGCACGATAAACTGCGCCGCCTAGCAGATACAAATGGGTTGTACAACTTTGAAGTAGCAAATGGAAGAGGGCTAAGCCTCCTCTCTTTTAGCCCAGGTTCGATCTGTCTCCCAGAATCACCAGGGCGCACGCACACACACACACCCGTGCCGTTGAAGTACTCTGCTTCATTTCTGAGGGCAACTCAACATTCACTCCTACCCCGAGTGCAGAAAAGACAGCGTCTGCAGCAACAGCAGCTCAGGTCTCTGCACAGGAGCTAAGCTGCCCCCATCTCCTCTGCTCTGCGGCTCCTACGGAGTGGAGTCCTGCCTGGAGCCGTGTTTGCAGGCGGCGGCTCCCCGCACCCTGTCTGTGCGTCGTGTCCAAGAGCTCCTGGGAGGAAGAGAGAGCCCTCCGACTCGGGGGCTTTTCCACGGTCTGTGTGAGGAGGGGCGGGTGTGTCCAGCAGCTTATCGAGCGGAAGCCTGGGGCGGCGGAGAGCTGTGATCGTGCAGACCTTGAGGTGTCACCTCTTTGTCTGCTTTCCCGCCCTCCCTCCGCCCAAGCTCTGCTCCAAAGTAGCCCGGCAACCCCTCACACCTGCACGTGTCACAACCTAAGGTGTGGTCATGAGACACCCATGGGGTGTTGTTCTGTTCTTGCTAATTGTTTCCTGCCCGTCGCAGGCAGGAGTCCATGCGAGGAAGATGCGCTGGACAGAGCTCAGAGGGCGCACCTGGGTGGCTTTCCTTCTGAGTGACGTTCCTGCAACACTCTCCCGCTACTCTTGGTGCGCTCATGCCGCAACACAGGAAGGCTGAAGCAGGTGGCTGTGGGCTCTGTGCACCGCCGAAATAGCTCAGCTGGGAGAGCGTTAGACTGAAGATCTAAAGATCCCGGGTTTCGGTGTTTTGTTTCATCGCGCCCTTTGTTCCTCTCTCCAGTGCCCCCTGCCTAAAGTGACGCGTCCCTTTCTCAGCCCGAAACGCAAGAGAGACACCAGCAGCAGTCCCTGCAGGTTTCCGTGGTGTAGCGGCTATCACGTTCGCCTAACACGCGAAAGGTCCCTGGTTCGAGACCGGGCGGAAACAGCCTCGTTTTGCACGCTCCTGTACTTCACAGAGGTATTGAGCGACCGGTCATTTGTTCCCAATGTATTTCCGGTGCCTTCATGCACTCTTGTACCAAACGCACGTTCCTTCTGTATGCGGAGCCGATCATTTGCAATTGGGCTGTGCCGACAGATCAGGACGAGCTCTGTCGGCTCAAAAGCAGCGCAGGACCTGCAAGAACAACAGAAAGATTAGCATCCAGCGGGGGCTTCTTAGTGAGCCCAAGATCTCATCAAGAATCGGCTCCAGCAACAGGGCTGGGCGCATTGTTCCATTCTCCGACCACTCTCGGTGTAAACAAGTCCCTCCTGGTCTCTGCTTGAATTGCACTTTCCTGCGTTTGCTTTGGTGTAACTGGCTTCCCCTGCATGGGCGAATGTGAAGAAGATCCTTAGTAAGTCATTGAAGAAACCCGAGAAGAGGTCGGAGTGGTCTCTGTCGTTCATCAACGATCCAGTCAGGCAGTACTCCTCTGTAAAGCGCCGTTCGATTGGCTTTTTTTTGCCTTCATTCGTGCAAGTAGTAAAAGCAGACGCCCCTATTCTGCCGTGACCCGGATTCGAACCGGGGTTGTTGCGGCCACAACGCAAAGTACTGACCACTATACGATCACGGCGAGTTACCGATACACACGTGGCAGGGCGGAAAAGGCTGTGCTCTCTTCGTGTGACATAATTCGGGAAAGTCCTGACGTTGCATTTCAACTGAGCCCCAGTATACATCGACCCTTCGACACTCTGAGTGACAACTCTCTTGCGTGTTTTCTCATATTTATGTAGTTTGCTTGCTTGATGGCCGGAACAGCAGGGTTGTGCACTCCCATATGGTCTAGCGGTTAGGATTCCTGGTTTTCACCCAGGCGGCCCGGGTTCGACTCCCGGTATGGGAACGTGTCAATTTTGCCTCCTGCTTTCCAAAAGATCAGCACTGTGTACGAAGGAGCCGCATTAAAACTACTCAACGTGCAAAACGTGCGAGAAGAGGGGGCGCTTGTTTCCAGCCGAAACTTCTCGCGTGTGAGACGAGCTGACCATCGCTGCAGGAGGTGGGAGGGTCACTCTGGTAGACAGGGCTGACCTTCGGCAATAGGATTTATACTCTCCAAGATGATATTTGCACTTTCTGGAGAGGCGATTTTCTCCACTTCAGTAGCCCGATTTCGTCGATTGCGTGGAGAGGGCTGTAGAATGTGGCGCCGTCTTTCCTGCTCCGTCCATGACAGGCGTGCTGGTCTCTGGAGAGAGAGCACGGTCCATCAGCGCACCCCAATAAAGGCACTGGAAGCAGCTGAATCGCATTGGCGAAGCTCAGCACTGGGCCGCTGGGCACATCTGACCACAGTTTCCGTAGTGTAGTGGTTATCACGTTCGCCTCACACGCGAAAGATAACCGGATCGAAACCGGGCGGAAACAGACCAGACTTCTTCTGTCGCCACGCACAAAAGGGGATTGGGGATTCGCCTAGTGCTGTTATCGAACAGACCCACTCACCTCTTAGTGTGGCGGGATCTGCACAGTGCATGTCGCAGCGCATCCTGCTTTCACTTCAATGCGCGTCCTGATGTACCCCGGTCTCCCGCGTGACAGGTGGGGACAGGTGACAGGTCCACGTGACAGGTCCTATACTAACGAGGAAGACATCACTCTCTCCGACCCCCGGCATCGTGTCCCGACCCACCGTGCTGGAAGCCGACTCGTGCTGTGATTCCTTTACGGAGCAGAAATGACAACCGAGGAGCCGAGAGATCATTTCAGCATTTCGCGTCTGAACGGAAAACACAAACGACCAACTCGGAATGATTTGCCTTTGACGCTTATCAAAGCGTTCTTTGTGCATCGAACAGACCCACTCACCTCTTAGTGTGGCGGGATCTGCACAGTGCATGTCGCAGCGCTCCCTGCTTTCACTTCAATGTGCTTCCTGATGTCGAGTCGTGTGCCGTGCGGAGGCTCTGAAAGCGAGAGCAATGAAAAGGTGCACGACACTGTGAAATAAACATTAATAAACGCATATATAACGTCGAAAACATATCTAACACTAGGAGTATACAGCACTCTGCACAGTGTACGAAGTAAATTATTTTCGCAGTAATTAATTATATTTACTATATTTATTATACACGTGTAAATTAATTACTGCGAAAATAATTTACTTCGTACACTGTGCAGAGTGCCGTATACTCCTAGTGTTAGATGTGTTTTCGACGTTATATATGCATTTATTAATGTCGTCGATTTTACGGTTGCAATTCGACGTTGATTATACGTCGAGGCGACGTATATATACGTATAGCCGTATTTTCGCCGTGAATATACGTATATTCGACGAATCAATGCCCACAGCTTGGCATACAAGGGTTTTGCGGAGGGGTCTTGCCACCTGCCTGAAAAAAAAACAGTAAAATGTTTGAGTGCCTATAGAGTTTCTATTTTTATTTTCTTGAGAAAAGTTGATACCATTTCCTGGAAACCCCGTCCCCCATCAGTGCGCGGTGCCCGGGGAAAAATCTGTAGGGGGGCGTCTGAAATTCTGAGCGGGGGTGATATTTCGGTTGAAACGGAGCTGTACGGTGCAGCTACCCAAATGAAATCTCGCAGCTATGCCATTAATTAGTGCTTTATGATAAAAGATATCGACTAGCAATCTGGTATTTGCGATGAAGTTCAGTTTCACATTTTTCGTCACTCTCACTGGAGAGTATTGCCTGGAGCGAAAAGTACCATAAGCGTTCATTTTTGCAGCTACATGGACGTTCTGAATCGTTAAGAAAAAATGTTGTAAAACCAACAGAAAGCACAGACTGCTATAACTAGTCCTAGTTATATAACGATTTTAAGTATAATGATAAACTACTGCAAGGAATCGGTCCACCTGAGCAAACAGGATCGTAATGTTGACACTCAATAACGACACTGATATGTGCAGTTCCTGGACGGATAGCCCTCCTGCCCATCAAACAGACTGAGTGACTGTTCCTGTCATTTAGTGTTGTCTGACCATTGACAAAGTACAACTATTTTTTTAGGGCGCAAATTAAGTTAGGTAAATCTTTTTGCCCAAAACTGAAGGGGCAACATTCCCCCCTCCCCCCGTGATGCCAGGCCTGTCCCCATCCTATTCCATAATGTCATTATATATAATACCATACAACAGTGACCGATCCTTACTAACTACATGCGTTAAAATTGCACATCAGCTCATAGCAGGGGGCACATAGCCGCGATGTATTATCAATGTTATATTTCAACCATAATATCGACAACATTAATAAACGCATACGTTGAGAAAATATCGAACCCAGCATATTTTCCGGTTATATACCACAATGCATTGCTAGTATTCGTTGGTCACAATTTTGGACACATTTTTCAAACGTAGAAGTATATCCGCAAATATCTCAGCAATCCTCTTTTGACGAGTAAGTATGAACAATAATAATACTATCTGAATACATACAGATCTTTCTTAATATTATTTTGATTAAAATAGTACGTGAATAAGCAAAAAATGGCACATAAAATAGTGTGAATGGGGAAGATGACACAAAATCGTTTTGCCGTTTCTCTATTCTTATTCTATGTTGTACTTTCAAACTTTGGGTACTCTTTAATTAGGACAGACTTTATTGCTCAACTGCTATGATGCAAGCCAAATTTTATACATTTATTTCAGTTTTGAGCTTAGTAAACCGTTCACTTTTTAGATTATACTAAAGAAGATATTAATCATCATTTATTTGGGAAGTAATATTATATCATTTTCTCCTAGCTGCGGTGCTGAAGTCCCACCCTACATCAACAGAAAAAGAAATAAAGGAGCATGCAATGTGTTACTTGAAGAATGCATATGAAAGACAGGGGGCCAGGAGATCTGGACACTGAAAATAATAGGTTTTTGGTTCTAACTGTTAGGACAATTAGACAGGGTTTGCAAATAGTGGAAAAAAATCATCTTAACTTCCATTGTAATATTTTTTTTTCTTGGAAATATAGAAGTTGTACATTTTAAAATGTATATTTGAATCAAAATGTGGTTTTGAGTTAGTGTGTTAATGTAATTAGTTTTGTGTTTGTCATTACTATACTGTATATTGCCATGTTACCAGAATTTGTAGCTGAAGTTTAAGACTAGTTGTGTTTTTTTATGATTATTGCCCATATGTTGATTGTTGATTGATTGTATACAATGTATAATTTGAAATACATATGTTTCAGGTGTGAATGTGTATTTTCAGAATACATTTCTAAATCTAATCATTGGCTTGGTTTACTTGTTTCTACACCTATAAAATCTATCTTTGATGTATAATAGACCTCTACCCATATACGTATAATAGACCTCTAAAGTTATACGTATAATAGACCTCTACCCATATACGTATAATAGACCTCTAAAGTTATACGTATAATAGACCTCTAACCATATACGTATAATAGTCCTCTAAAGTTATCCGTATAATAGACCTCTAAAGTTATCCGGAACTCCAACCATATATGTATAATAGTCCTCTAAATTTATCCGTATAATAGAACTCCAACCATTTATGTATAATGAACGTCTAAACATAGACGTATAATTGACGTATAACTTTAGACGTATATTAGAATTTCATTCTAGACGAATTGTAGACCACATTTAGACGTATAAGGTATGCGTTTAATAGACGTATATTATACGTCTTTTGCCCACTGGGTGGGCTCCGGATGCACATGGAAGCAATCAAGTGTTTCATCCGAGCTGTTTCAAAGACTGCCCAAGAGCTTTCCTTTCACAGAGGCGCAACGATTAATGATGGGGGTGCACCCTTCAATGCGCCTTACGACTCTAGGGAGTGATTGAGACGATTCGTAGCGTGTGCTCATTTCTCTCTATTCCCCGTGTTGCAGTGGTAGGATGACGTAAATTACTGCTTCGACACGTAACGCCATTATAATCACGTGCAGGAGCTGAGGGCTTTAGTTTTGTTTCGTTTTCCATGACGTTCGTAAGCGCGCAAATCAAAGGCAAGTCCTGCGTCTAACACGAACGTAAATGCTTTTGAAAGTGCAGTGTGGTGCAGCTTGTAAAATCCTTGTCCACATTTGTGGTTTGTTGATGTTTGTTCTGTCTGCCAAAGTTGCATTTTGACATCCGGACGGGGGGACTTTATCATTTGAACGTGAAGCCAGCCTTAAACCCTCTGAGGTGTGTCTGTCTGCCGGCACGTATCTTGTGAAAGGTATTTTTTTTTAACGGAGAGCAACTTTAAAAAGGTATCCGCAGCCACCTCGCAGTCCGTGTTTGATTATAGGAGGAATGCGGCGGCGGCGAGCTCGCATTTGTCGTGCTCGAGTGTTTAAGGCGATGGGATCGAAAGGCGTTGGGGACTCCCCGCGCAGGTTCGAAACCTGCCGACTCCGGCGTCTGCCGCATGTCGCCTTGTGCCTGCGCGGCAGAGGCGAAGTGCCGCTTCTCCTTTCCTGGTACTATAACAACGCGAAATCGCTTGGACCTGCTGCCATGGACATCAATTCTTCAGATAACCACACACTTTGCCTTCGCACCTCTGGTGCTCTGCTTATGCCTTTGAAAACCTAATGAATAAAGCTGAAAGAACCGACACGATATGTAGGTGCTGGTAAAGCACGCAGTAAAGAACTGTTAACAGCAAGGGTTTCAGTGGGTTAACTGAGGAGAAGGCGTGATCGCTAATTGTTGACTTTTTATTTGGTGTTAGAAACACTCTTACTGTGCATGACGTGCAACAAATGTAGCCACAGAAATTGCATCACGCTTTCATGTATGCTATTGCAAACACCAACGTTGCCTAGATAGAAAACCGAAATAGCCGTGGGTTTGCTTGCTGGTCTGAAGGATCTCTCTTCGAATCTCTATCATTTGTCAATGGAAGTAAAAGGCGCTGCAATCTGATACGTTCAGAATCAAACCCGCAGCTGTTGTTCGACTTTATTTCTTGACTAATTACAACTGAGTGTCGCATGAGCAGTTACATAAACTTGTCTGGTATATTTGAACACAAATGCCGTTCTTCAATTAAAACTAACAGTACATTGTCAGGGACATTCAGTTCTATACAAACAAGAGACAGACAAGAGAATATTTCTACCGTTCATGTGGACTACGTGTTGACTTACTGATCGGAATAATTGAAAGGTTCGGGCTCATAGCCGATGCAGTGCGTGCTAATTAGAACAGCAACGCTGAGCTCTCAGCACCGTACTGAGCCCAGGTGTTTTTCTAAAGCTGTCAGGTGCAGTTCATTTACATGAAGGAAATCTCTTACTGGGTACGATTACAATGCAGTAAGTAGCACAGACTACTTAGGGAGCAGCCCGATGTGTTTAAAAATGACCCGAGCCAGGTAAGAGTCAAACCTACAATCTCCTGATTCGTAATCAGACGCCTTATCCATTGCGCCACTGGACCTGGTGTAACACTGCAGGACTGTCACCCAGTGAGCTCAGCCCTGCAACTAGTAAAATATTACCCCCGGTCCATTCTTTTCCAAAAGTGAGAAACACCTGTTTTCTACATGTTGTCTGTTTTAAAACCATATCTCTTTAAACCAAACCAAAGAGTTTGTCTTTTGCACTGCAATTCTGATTCATTTCGATTTCAAAGAAAAAAAAAACATTACCTTCCAAAGCATCATAAAATTGTCCCTTCTTCCAGACTCTACTTCTCTCTTGTAGTAGTACAGCAGACCTTTCCAGGTGAGCAGATCACAGAGTCCGAAATGAGCTTCCTCAATCAAGCAAAGTACCTGAACATGACTCTGTCATCATAAAAGCGCCCCTGTAATAAAGAAATTAAATCCGAAATCAAGAGGGCAGTTGCCTACTGAAATACAAGAAGTCATCAATTTTAACCTAGCAACACATTAAAGGCTGCATCTATACAAGTACGATTCTAGAAATGCTCACCAGATTACGTTTTAAGAAGGAACTGTGCCTCAGGTTCCGCCGAGATCTTAACTCGGATGGCAGGATTCAGAGTCCGGAGTGCGGATTGATGGCGCACGGAGGGTCCATATACTGTGGATCCCTCAGTGATCTTCCGCGTATTCAAACCACCAGCGTGTGACTCCCCTGTCCCCGTGACCTCATTGCTCTGCTCTCTCCTCTGTGCAGCCGAGCCCGACTCACGGTAAAGTGAAAAAAAATATGCCCTCAACGTGAGATTTAGTCTGGAGCGAGGATAGATGTTACCTTTTTATCATTGAACAGGATGTATGTGATGTGGCGACTAGGTTCAATTTTGTATCCTCTTTAAAAGATTAAGGACTGGGGTGAGCGTGATTTACCAGCTAAGAACCCGACGTGCGCACCGTTTAAGCTGCATAGACTCGGTCGTTTAACTCTTCTCCATTAGTAGGGTTAAGGTTAAAGAAAAAAACATTGCTGACTTCTTTTTTTTTTGCCAGCCGCTAGCGCTGATTAGCAAGGTTTGTATTTCATGTTTTGCAAGTTGCATCCATTTTAAGAAAAACAAGTCGCGTTAAAGACAGGAAATGAATACTTGCATTTAATTAAGTCTAGCCGTAGGCGGTTGTCCATAATGACCAGTACTGTTCAAGAAGACAGAACAAAGAAGGCACCGCTGGGATTCGAACCCAGGATCTCCTGTTTACTAGACAGGCGCTTTAACCAACTAAGCCACAGTGCCCCGGGAGTGTTGTCCTTTTGCAGCCACTTGGACACACCTTTAGAAAAACATTTTGTTAGGCATTCTGCCTCAGCCTAAACACCTATAGCTTGCAAAGCGCATGCTATTAGACAGGCACCTCTGCAAGACCTTAAGAGTCTCTTAAACTAGTGATAGTAAGGTGTTCCCAATGGGTGATGTTCGGCTTTCAAATCATCTCATCCGTGGAAGCGCCGAGATGCAGCTGTTTAAGGCTTAGAAGCAGCTGACTGTTTCACTACCTAGCTGATCACTGTCAGTCAGGGAGCTTAGAGGTGAAAAGCCTGTCTGAGAGACAATTCGCCATCGATCAGTTCAATATGTTCCGTACCAGCTCGGCGCACCCGAGATCATCTTGGTAGCCGTGTAGCTCAGATGAGTGAGAGCTTGTGTGTATTTACCACCGTGATTGGATGCCGGCCCTTCTCAGGTCACAGTAAACCTTCTGCTCAAAAAAAGTGAGGTAAAACCTCACTCTGCACAGTAAAACCTAAAAAAGTGAGGTTTTATTTAATCTCTGACCAAGGGAAACGTTTCATTTTTTCAAAGAAATGTTTGTTAAAAAATAAAGTCATAGTTCCATGGGATTCAATCATAGACCGTGTGACATGGAAGTCAGGAACCTAACCCACTAAAGCACTACAGAAACATTATCGACAGACAATGTACAGCGTGTACTATTCTTGTGTTGCGGTACATGAATATAATTATATCGTTATTAATTTCTAATTTATAACTTTATTAACTTTATAAATTAACTTTATAAATTTATTAACGTTATTAATTAATTTCACGACGCACAGACAGAGCGTGGGGAGCCGCCGCCTGCAAACACAGCTCCAGGCAGGACTCCGCTCTGCAGGAGCCGCAGAGCAGAGGAGATGGGGGCAGCTTAGCTCCTGTGCAGAGACCTGAGCTGTTGTTGCTGCGGACGCTGTCTTTTCTGCACTCGGGGTAGGAGTGAATGTTGAGTTGCCCTTAGAAATGAAGCAGAGCACTTCAACGGCACGGGTGTGTGTGTGTGCGCCCTGGTGATTCTGGGAGACAGATCGAACCTGGGCTAAAAGAGAGGAGGCTTAGCCCTCTTCCATTTACTAGTTCAAAGTTGTACAACCCATTTGTATCTGCTAGGCGGCGCAGTCGTCGTGCACAAAGAACGCTTTGAAAAGCGTCAAAGGCAAGTCATTCTGAGTTGGTTGTTTGTGTTTTCCGTTCAGACGCGAAATGCTGAAATGATCTCTCGGCTCCTCGGTTGTCATTTCTGCTCCGTAAAGGAATCACAGCACGCGTCGGCTTCCAGCACGGTGGGTCGGGACACGATGCCGGGGGGTCGGAGAGAGCGATGTCTTCCTCATTAGTATAGGACCTGTCACCTGTCCCCACCTGTCACGCGGGAGACAGGGGTACATCAGGACGCGCATTGAAGTGAAAGCAGGATGCGCTGCGACATGCACTGTGCAGATCCCGCCACACTAAGAGGTGAGTGGGTCTGTTCGATAACAGCGCTAGGCGAATCCCCAATCCCCTTTTGTGCGTGGCGACAAAAGAAGTCTGAAGTCCGTTTCCACCCGGGGACCTTTCGCGTGTGAGGCGAACGTGATAACCACTACACTACGGAAACAGTGGTCAGATGTGCCCAGCGGCCCAGTGCTGAGCTTCGCCAATGCGATTCAGCGGCTTCCAGTGCCTTTATTGGTGTGCGCTGATGGACCGTGCTCTCTCTCCAGAGTCCAGCACGCCTGTCATGGACGGAGCAGGAAAGGCGGCGCCACATTCTACAGCCCTCTCCACGCAATCGACGAAATCGGGCTACTGAAGTGGAGAAAATCGCCTCTCCAGAAAGTGCAAATATCATCTTGGAGAGTATAAATCCTATTGCCAAAGGTCAGCCCTGTCTACCAGAGTAACCCTCCCACCTCCTGCAGCGATGGTCAGCTCTGGCCGCCTGGGTGAAAACCAGGAATCCTAACCGCTAGACCATATAGGAGCGCACAACCCTGCTGTTCCGGGCATCATGCAAGCAAACTACAGAAATATTAGAAAACACGCAAGAGAGTTGTCACTCAGAGTGTCGAAGGGTCGATGTATACTGGGGCTCAGTTGAAATGCAACGTCAGGACTTTTCCGAATTATGTCACATGAAGAAAGCACAGCCTTTTCCGCCCTGCCACGTGTGTATCGGTAACTCGCCGTGATCGTATAGTGGTCAGTACTTTGCGTTGTGGCCGCAACAACCCCGGTTCGAATCGGGGTCACGGCAGAATAGGGGCGTCTGCTTTTACTACTTGCACGAATGAAGGCAAAAAAAAGCCAATCGATGTGAATGAACGGCGCTTTACAGAGGAGTACTGCCTGACTGGATCGTTGATGAACGACAGAGGCCACTCCGACCTCTTCTCAGGTTTCTTCAATGACTTACTAAGGATCTTCTTCACATTCGCCCATGCAGGGGAAGCCAGTTACACCAAAGCAAACGCAGGAAAGTGCAATTCAAGCAGAGACCAGGAGGGACTTGTTTACACCGAGAGTGGTCGGAGAATGGAACAATGCGCCCAGCCCTGTTGCTGGAGCCGATTCTTGATGAGATCTTGGGCTCACTAAGAAGCCCCCGCTGGATGCTAATCTTTCTGTTGTTCTTGCAGGTCCTGCGCTGCTTTTGAGCCGACAGAGCTCGTCCTGATCTGTCGGCACAGCCCAATTGCAAATGATCGGCTCCGCGTACAGAAGGAACGTGCGTTTGGTACAAGAGTGCATGAAGGCACCGGAAATACATTGGGAACAAATGACCGGTCACTCAATACCTCTGTGAAGTACAGGAGCGTGCAAATCGAGGCTGTTTCCGCCCGGTCTCGAACCGGGGACCTTTCGCGTGTTAGGCGAACGTGATAACCACTACACTACGGAAACCTGTAGTGTTTGCTGCTGGTGTATCGCTTGCGTTTCGGGCTGAGAAAGGGACGCGTCATTTTAGGCAGGGGGCGCTGGAGAGAGGAACAAAGGGAGCGATGAAACAAAATGCCGAAACCCGGGATTGAGCCAAGGATCTTTAGAACATACTCTCACGAATCGTTAGAATATGTGCGTTTGATCATCAATTGCGTAACAACCACATTCGTTCGACTTGAGCCATCAAGCTCATAGTTTTCAAATCTTGAAAGCTGTCATTGAGCACATCATAGTCTGCAGTACGCCACGTAACTTGCGTACTTCAACAGAAAGAAGAGCAGACAGCTCCATAAATATGCGAGGCGCAGAGAGTGCAAGGCGAGCCGCACACGTTTCGGTGGCTGAGAGAGGGCAGTTTTTGCTTCTGCATTTCCCAAGTAAGGACGCATGACAACAAGCGATTGCGGTGCTCATTTACGACATAGTGGTGATGAGTTTTCAGTACGTGTTCTTTTGAACGAGCAATGAGGTTGCTGCCTTGGACAGCTGACTGCACGCTCTCATTGTGCCACGTGATGAGTATTCACCAGGCTCGTTCAGTCATTAGTCACATTCCATCGTTTGCCATAAGCAGATGCTGCAAGGTGATGTGGATATCAGTTCCCAGTCACGAGGACAAAAAGAGCACACAAGGGCTCAGCCGGGAGTTGAACCCGGGACCTCCCACACCCTAAGTGAGAATCATACCCCTAAACCAATGAGCCACGGCAGCACTTTCTATTTTATCCTGTCAGCGAGCTTAAGGACGGGGGAGAGGCGTCATTCGCTCGTCCAGTCAGACCTTCATCAATAAGTCAAGAAAGCCGCAATTACACGACTGCCTTGCAGACGAAGGGCAGTGAACTGCACCCGGTAAGAGGGGAACAAGCGGCACTAGGCGACACCGAGGCATGAGCCCCAGCGAGGGGGGTTAGCTTGCATGGTACGGCGCTCGCTTTGCATGCGAGAGGTAGCGGGATCGTTTCCCACGTCCTGCAGGTGTGTGCTTAGAGCTTGATGTGCCGAAAGGTGTCCTTTAGCCTGTGGTCACACCTTGCATGGAGAGCGTCATGCAGCTGTCAATCATTTCACAGCCACGCCCCCTCTTCATCTTCTCTCTGCCTTAAGCGTCTCCGCCACTCTCTCTTGACATTTCATGTCAGCATGTCAGAAGTCCGAGTGACGTTTTTAATGGCTGAGTGAGGGCACGATGCTGAAGCAGAGAGGCCACTTCAGCCAGAGAGACTTGTGCTAGGTGAGATCTGAAAAACAGACTCGCAACAGAAACAGACCAAAAAAGTATCGGTGAGATCAAAAGGCAAATGCAACATCCAGCAGAGGGCGTCTGAAGATTAGGGAACGGGCGACTGAAATCCATATGAGGCAAACTTTCCGGCTGTGCACTGCAGCTGGCCTCGTTGGCGTAGTTGGTAGCGCATCAGTCTCTTTATCTGAAGGTCCTGAGTTTGATCCTCACACGGGGCATGGCTGCTTGCTCTTTTCAAACACTTGCGGCAACTGTTCGCTCATAACCACGTCTGGAATGCGTGACCTTTACACGGGGGAGAAGCAACGCCGCATCCCTTTTCTAAAGAACATTCATATTCAGAAATAAGTCAAGAAATTTGCCATTACTTTTGCTGTCAGCCTGCCCATGTTGCCAAAGAAAGATTCACTCGGCGTCAACATGACAGAACAGCGATCACTTGAAAACACTGTTCCACACTCCGTAAGCAAGAACTTCAGTGTTTGCAGTCACCCGATATGCCGATAGTCAAAGGAGCACAAAACACGAAGCGTCAAAAGACAAGATGAGTTGATGGAAAGAGCGTTGAATTGATGAGCACAAAAGTTCAGCTCGTACAATAGGCAACGAAGGTCCCGGCGTCATCATCGCACTTGAAAGGACTGCCTTGCAGACTAAGGGCAGTGGGAGGTTGCTGTTTTGAGATGGAGGCATTGGGATGGTGGGCCGAGATCTATTCTTCTTAAGGAATTCTTCATCGTGAAAGATCGGTCCACAGATCATCCAAAGAACTTACAAATTTTTGGGACTCAGGGAATCACGTCTTGAAAATACGTCTTGGACGCGTAACGGCATTCTATACAACTATCCAACTGCAGGACTTGAGGGTTTTTTGTGCTTTGTTCTGTTTTCGTTGACATCGCATTCGTAAGAGCGTCAAAAAAAGGCAATTCCAGCATCTAACACGAATAAAAGGGCTATTGAAACTGCAGGGCTGCGCAGCTTCTAAAATCCTTGCACACAATTCTCCGTTATTGTAACTTCCTTCTTTCTGTCTAACAAAGTTCCCTTTTCCTGACCGGACGGGGAGACTATCATTCCAACTTGAAGCCAGCCTTAAGTTCTCCGAGGCGCATTTGTCTGCTAGCATGCATTTTGTGAAATGTTTTTTTGTTGTTGTTAAACCAAAAGCGACTTTGAAAAAGGTTTCCACCGCCGCCCGGCACTCTATGTTAGACTGTATCAAGAAAGCAGCGCACGCTGCAGCCGTGGCCGAGTGGTTAGGGCGATGGATTAGAAAGCCGTCGGGGTCTCCCTGCGAAGCTTCGAGTCCTGCCGCCTACGGTGTCGTCGTGTGTCTGCGCAACAAAGGAAAAGCATCCGTTTCGCTTTTCCCGCGACTTTTAAAACACGAATGATCTGGATTTCTACATGAATGGCTCTTAAAATGTGATCTGATCTTCATCTGACGCATAATAATAAATAAAGACAGTCTTGTTTAACAAACAACACACAACATTTTACATTGTCAATTCAGTTCAAATCAATGTATTTCTATATAGCGCCTTTCACAACAAGGTTGTCCCAAGGCACTTAACAATGCAAGTTGTTAAGAGCCTTGTGTCTAATATGCCGCCTAGGTTACGTGCTGTCTCTTTGAGGCAAATGTTTAAATCCTCTGAGTTAAGTGCTGAAGTTATAGTAGTCCTATCAGTATTGTTGCCTCCGATCAACAGATCCTCAGTTTTCTCAGAGTTGAGTTACAAAAAGTTTTCACACATCCAAGTCTTTCCTTCATTAATGCATTTAACTAAAGTGATAATAGAAGAGTTGTCATTTGGTGGAAACAAAATGTTTATTTGAGTGTCATCAGCATATGAATGAAAGTTCATATTATTTTTTCTTATTATCCTACCTAGCAGCAGCATGTAGAGAGAGAGAGCAATATTGGTCCCGGCACTGATCCGTCTGGTACCCCAAATTGAACTGGTGACGTTGATGAAGCAGTACAATTATTAGATATTTGAACATAATGAAAACGATGAGTAAAATGTGAAGTAAACCACTGAAGGACGGTTCCAGATAAGCCAACCTCAAACTCAAGCCTGTGTAACAAAACAGAGAGGTCAACCGTGTCAAAGGCAGCTCTAAGATCTAGAAGCACAAGCACTGTTGCATTCCCCGCATCAGTAGCTAAGAGAATATCATTTACGACTCTCGTTAATGCAGTTTCAGAAACCAGACTGAAATTTCTCAATTATATTATTTGAATCCAGATACGATTGACGTTGGGCAACAACTATTCTCTCAAGACTTTTAGATTGAAATGGGACCTTTGAGACAGGCCTGTAGTTGTTAAGAACTTGTGGATCCAAATTTGACTTCTTAAGGAGCGGTCTAACAACTGCTACCTTAAATTGATCAGGTACAACGCCTGACGCAAGCGATGCATTCATCATACTAATTATAGGTCCTGCCAGTCCTTCGAGGGAATCTTTGACTAGCTGAGTGGGGATGGGATCTAGCGAACAGGTGGTTGACTTTGTCTTACGTCTGTGTTCATGAGTCCACCATAAGAAGAAATCTGAACAGGAGTGGTGATCATCCGAGGTCACCACGGAGGAAACCACTGCTCTCCCCAACAAAAAAACCACCACTGCCCCTCTCAAGTTTGCTAAAGACCACATGGATGTTCCACAGCAACTCCTGGAACAATGTTCTGTGGACAGACGTGACAAAAGTTGAACTTGTTGGTAAATGTGCACAGCGTTATGTTTGGAGATAACAAAACACTGCATACCAACTCCAAAACCTCATCCCACCTGGGAAGCATGGCGGAGGCTGTACGGCTTGCAATCATCGAGGGACCGATGAATTCCAAGATGTATCAGGAAATTCTACAGCAGAATGTCAGGGTGTCTGCCTGTGATCTAAAACTCGAAAGACGCTGGGTCATGCAGCATGACAAAAATAAAGGAGTACATCAACAACAGAGTGGCTGAAACAGAAGAAATTCCGTATTTTGGGATGGCCAAGTAAGAGTCCTGACCCCAATCCCATTGAAGTGCTGTGGCATGATCTGAAGCAGGCCGTTCAGCGCAAGACATCCCAAAAATATACATGAACTGAAACAGTTTTGCATAGAGGAATAGGCCAAAATACCTCCTAACCGCTGCTCAGGTCTGACCAGCCGCTACAGAAAGTGGGGGTTGAGGTTTTTGTCAATAAAGGAGGTTCCACTAGCTCCTTAATATAAGGGTTCACGTACTTTTTCCATCAATGACCTTGATTGTTTAAAACATTTGTTAAAACAGCAATGTCAAATGTTGGGCGTGTGTTGTTTGTTAAATCAGACTCTCTTTATTGATTATTATGACTTAGATAAAGATAAGATCACATGTTAGGAGCCATTCATGCAGAAATCCACATCATTCCGAAGGGCTGTTTACAAAAGTTTTTCTTCCAACTGTATGTGAGAGAAAAGCAGAGCCGCTCACTGAGTAAGGTGGGGTTGTAGCTTCGCAAATTGCAAGGACATTTGTACTCTCAAAAGGGGACAGGAGCACCCCAGATGGGACTCGAACCCACAATCCCTGGCTTAGAATGCCAGTGCCTTAGCCATTAGGCCACTGCGCCACACTGGGTGAGGTTGATCACGCTGATGAAGAGCCAGTTTTTTTTTCCTTTGCTTTTTCAAAGGGATCCCCAAAAATAAGGGAAGTTAGGCAGCAGAAGGTTTACTGTGACCTGAGAAGGACCGGCATCCAATCACGGTGGTACACACACACACGCTCTCAATCATCTGAGCTACACGGCTACCAAGATGATCTCAGGTGCGCCGAGCTGGTACGGAACATATTGAACTGATCGACGGCGAATTGTCTCTCAGACAGGCTTTTCACCTCTGAGCTCCCTGACTGACAGTGATCAGCTAGGTAGTGAAACAGTCAGGTGCTTCTAAGCCTTAAACAGCTGCATCTCGGCGCTTCCAAGGAGAGATGATTTGAAAGCCGAACATCGCCCATTGGGAACACCTTACTATCACTAGTTTAAGAGACTCTTAAGGTCTTGCAGAGGTGCCTGTCTAATAGCATGCGCTTTTCAAGCTATAGGTGTTTAGGCTGAGGCAGAATGCCTGTTAACAAAATGTTTTTCTAAAGGGGCCTCGCACTCTTTTCCAAGCAATGGTCACCATCCCCACCGAGTGTCACAATGTAGTCATGTCCTAGGACGTCACCTGTTAGTCTCCATTTGTCTGCCACCAACACTTTAGGTTACGGGGTCACAACCGCACCCCGGAGCGCAGAGGAGCCGTTGGCGTTCTGGTGGCGCAGATTGGGCTGAAGGTGGGGCGCTTGAATCTCGCTGTTGGAGGCCGTCTGAAACTGACCCAAGCCTTTCCCTTGAATTAAATGTAAATAAGATATGAACCCCAGATGCACATGGAATCAATCACGTGTTTCCTTTGAGCCGTTTCAAAGACTGCTCCAGAGTTTACCTTGCACAGATGCGCAAAGATTAATGATGGGGGTGCATGCTTCCAGGCGCCTTACAACTGTAGGGACTGATTAGAGACAATTCGTAGCGTGTGTTCGTTTCCATATACGCCCCGTGTTGCAATGGTAGGATGAAGTCAAATACGGCTTGGACGTGTAACGGCATTCTATCCAACTGCAGGACTTGAGGGTTTTTTTGTGCTTTGTTCTGTTTTCGTTGACATCGCATTCGTAAGAGCGTCAAAAAAAGGTAATTCCAGCATATAACAGCCAGCCTTAAGTCCTCTGAGGCGCATTTGTCTGCTAGCATGCTTTTGTGAAAGTTCAAATTTGGACAAACACAATCTGTGGCGTTTAGCGTGACATAGTCTTGCAGGCATCGTGCTGTCTCACTGCAATACTATACCACTGGAGGAAACAGTCCATCTGGCCATGAAACTCATTTGAACGTCTAGCTACAGCAACTAACAATATCATGATTTATTCAGGATGTGTGGAATCAGAACATCCCGGAGACAGCTTCCGAAATCGTGAGCATTCTCTGGTGGTGTCCTGCTGGGATCCTGTGGGCGTGTGTTGGTGGTATAGTGGTGAGCATGCAAAAGCCACTGCATTGGCCAGGAATCGAACCCGAGCCTCTTACTTGGCAGGCAAGAATTCTTCCACTGAACCACCAATGCTCAATACCTGTACCTTCAAAAAAGACGCTTTTTTGGTGCTCTGTTCAAAAAGCGTCGACATCTGTTTCCAGCTGCAAAATGCCATCCGCAGACACTGAAGAATTTATTTATTTAGACACCGCTCAGAATCCCCTGTAAGATTCTCCCTCAGTTCCTTTGAGCAGTGTTTTACCTCTTTCAAAAGGCTTCACTTTCCTAGTCACATTCCAAGGCTCATCGAACCCGGGCTGTTTCCTCCAGCGGTATAGTATTGCAGTGAGACAGCACGATGCCTGCAAGACTATGTCACGCTAAACGCCACAGATTGTGTTTGTCCGTTCGTGTCAGTCGTCCTGCAACCACGGGAAGTGGGACACAAACATGCTGCAATGCTTTCAGGACGTTAGGATTTGTTTATGCAACATCCGAGAAGAGTACTTGTGGCTTGAATGTGAACTGTACGTGCCCGCCCCCTTTCCTCTGTAGTGCATGAGTTCCTCCCGGCATGCCCTTCGTCATTGTTCTGTCATCTTGTATTTAAAGGGTTGTATTTCTGCTGCTGAAAATAAGCAACGGTTTTCTCACAACGCCCTTTGTTTCCGACGGAGCCCTTGTCTGTCATGAAATTCTTCAAAACCTCAAGCTAGAAGAAGAAGACGACAAATATGAAGCGTTACAGCAACGACATGCCACGAGACGATTGATAACGATTTCCGTAGGATCCCCGCGGTTGCCTGGCAACCGTCAGCTTTGCGCAGTGGCAGTATCGTAGCCTGTGAGGTTTAGCCGAGGCGCGATTATTACTAGTTGAAAAATTTTCCCAATATCCCCCTTCCGCCGGTTTGCAATACAATCGGCGAAAGCAATTTTTGACAGTCTCGTCAGAGACTGAGCAAGGTGTTTAAAGACAGATTTTGTCATGGTGACATCATGATAGAAAGAAACAAGCTTGTTACGTTTCCACAGAAACGCTTTTTATCTCTTTCAGCGTTATGCAGAGAACAGCGTCTGTCGAGATCACTTTTGAGTCAGCGCGAAACGCCGTGTGCTGTCAGTTTGATTTCATATTGCTTGTAGCGGCGCCCGGCTTTTGTCTGTCAAACGTTAGGTAGCGCTTCTTCATGCTGCATCGTCGGCATGAGTGGAGCTTTATAAACGTCTGTACTTACTGCGCCCCATAAGAAATCGTTTGTCCCCGTTCAAAAGAGATTGTGCGATGTCCTGCAGCAAACCTTTGACAGTTTGAAAAGAGGAATTTATTCTGCTTCCTGTGCGTGCAGTAGTTACAAAGTTGAACGCCTTTACACGATCTGCTGCAGTTTTCAGTGGGCGGGCTTTGTCAAATGGCTTGGAAAAACGCACTGTGTTTCGGCTCGGGAAACATCATGAGCAGTGTCCTGCATGTTTTCTGTGTATAGCTGTCTTTTAACGCATACAGAATTCATTTGAAATCATTGATTTCTCCAATTAACAAGGGTCCCTTAAAGGATGAGTCAAAGTAACGTCTAATCGGATTAGTTTCCTTAGAGCTGGTTCAGAGTTTGCTCAAGAGTTTACCTTTCACAGATGCGCAAAGAAGAATGTTGGGGGTGCACGCTTCAAAGCTCCTTACAGCTGTAGGGAGTGATTCGAGACGATTCGTGGCGTGTGCTCGTTCCCATATACCGTACGCCCCGGGGTGCAGTGCTAGGATGACATACAATACCGCTTGGGCACGTAACGGCGTTATATGCAAGTGCGGGACGTGAGGGTTTTCGTTTGTTCGTTTTGTTTTGCTCTGCTTTGCTTTGTTTCGTGGTCAAGAGGCGTAAGGTAAGTCGTAATCCAGGGAGAACACTGGTGGCAAACAGTCCGAGGTGAGAGGCGAGGTCCAAAGTCGAAAAGGCAGAAGGGGAGTCCAATATCCAGAATAAACGAGGTAATGGAAAAACGCCAGGTAGAGCTCTCAAGGAGCAGACTCAATACCGAGCAGCGGGAAGCAGGTAAAGATGGTAAAAATAGCACTGCGTACCGCACGGTGGAGTGTGTGCAGGTGGGTAAACTCGTGCGGCGGCGTTTGTTAATAATCACCCACTGCTGGTGCTGATTAGATCGCTTATGAGTTGGTCTTAACTGCCTGGCGGTCATGACAAGCTCCTCTTTAAGCTGTGGTTTAGTTTTGCATTCATGTGTTTCTAGAGCAGTTATTTATGGGGGTGGGTGGGTCTTTCACAGAGGCTCAGGACAAATCCCCTGCCTGAAAGTCTAATGTGTGCGTTCAGACAGTCACAGGTCAAGAGCCAGGCAGGAGGACAATGGACAGAAGAGCCAACGAACTAAAAATAAAAGAACGAATATGAAAAAGCCACCATCTTTTTCTTTTTGACATTTTCCGACTTTCATGCAAGCCAGGACAAAGTTGCTCGTAGCTACTTGTGGATTCAAATACTCTATCGAGTGCTTTGATGAGTTTTTGCAATTTGATTGTCGTCCTGTCAGCCTGTTTCTGTTTTTTTTTTCAATCTAGTGATGGAAAGTAAGAGGGAAATGATGGAGCAATCAATAACCGCTCCGGAAAAATGGCAGAAAGAAATGGCCCGTCACTAAGGACATTTGTGAAGCAGAGGAGTGACATCACCACAAAGGCGACTTATTCTGCTGATCGTTTTGGTGAATAATGATTGAGGTGCGTTAAGAGAAAGGTAGCTGCGTCAGCATGCTTAGGCTGCAAAGGATCAAGCAAAGGTTTACTCCATGCTGAAAAGAGAAGAAAAGAAGCACAACGTTTCGACTGTGGAGCCTTCTGCGCCATCTTCTTTAGCGGTGATGATGTTTACATTGGAAAAACGGAGACATGCGTCCCTGGGTGGGCTTGTACCACCAACCTTTCGGTTAACAGCCGAACGCGCTAACCGATTGCGCCACAGAGACTGACGGCCGCTTGTGCTCCCTACATTTGCAGGTTTATGGTCAAAGAAAACAATCACTTGCGCTTCTTGCAGCCGGCAATCTTTTTCCACTGACAACCAAGAAATGGATTTCATCTTTCACAAGCTGTATGGATTTCTTCAAAAACAAGTTATTCCAGAAAGGAAATGAATTCTTGCATTAAACTGAACCAAGCTGTACATGTTTGTCTGAAATGATACATTCGGCACAACAAGACACGGAGAGAGGCACCGCTGGTATTCAGACCCAGGATCGCCTGCTTACTAGGCGGGCACTTTAAGCCAGTATGGAACAGCGCCAGCGGAGCACCGCGCTTTTACAGACACTTGGACACATCTGTGTTCGGTGTGCACTTAACCTGCTCTCTGAGCCCGTTGCCTCCGTCCCATTTAATAGCAGAACTGACGCCAAGAGAAATGATGAGAAATGGCATTTATCGGGCACTTTTCATGTCCAAGCTGTGCATTCTTTGGCGACACCATTTTTTCTTTTGTTTAATTTCTATACTTATTCATAGAATAAAAACGATATGTCATGTACTGTAAGGGAAATGTCTGTTTTTTTAATGGGGAAAGCTAGCACCACTAAATGTTGTGTTTAGAAGAAGTGATTTAACATGACACGTGACCTAATTTACCGGAGCAAAAGCTCACCCAGCAAGCCCTGCTTTACTTCTACAGGAGAGAAGTATTGTAGAGTCTGCAAGATGTTCAGCTGGGTAGCTACGTCAGCATGCCTCGGCTGCAAAGGAACAAGCAATAGGTTTATTGCATGCTGAAAAGAGAAGAACGGAAACACAGCGTTTCGACTGTGAGGTCTTCTCACACCTGAAGAAGCCTCACACCTGTAAAAGGCTCCATGGTTTTCTTTCTTCTCTTTTCAACATGGAATACACCTATTGTCTGCAAGATGTGACAATTTCATGGTGTTTTGGAAGAAAACCTTTTTTCTTTGAATTCAAAATCAATCGGAATTTCAGCACGACACATCAACACTTTTTCTGTTTTAAGGAGATGATATTTTAAACCTGATAAAAATAGTAGGAAACACAAGTTTCTTGCTGTGAAAATTTAGATGGGGAAGTGTACTACTAGTAGCAGTGTAGAGCTCTCTGTGGTGGAGTGCAAGCGCATGTTCTATGGGCCAGTGGCGTAATGGATAACGCGTCTGACTTCGGATCGGAAGATTGTGGGTTAGAGTCCTGCCTGGCTCGTGAGGCTTTTAAACCTCTCAGGTTCCTCGGTAACAGGTTGCCGTCATGTATATGAACTATAGAAAAGCATTTGCCACAACCCGTAAATTAGCACGCAAGTGCGGGCTAGTGAACACAGAACTGTATGGAGATCATCTCCAGCTCCGAGCTCAATTGCAATGAAAAAACATGCAGAACAGAACTGGAGAGCAGCTGAATTTGTGCTCGGTAGGGTGGGGAGGACTCAGCATTGCTATTGTTCTAATTGGCATGAACTGCAGGGGATCTGAATCAGAACATGTCAGTTAGTTCGATCATTGCGTCAATATGTAGGCCACGTTAATACAGAATTATTACTTTGTCTGTCTCGTCTTTGTATATAGCTGAATGTCCCTGACAATTTCATGTTAGTTTTTAAGAACAACATTGGTGCTAATATATACACATATAGCATATAAGGAACACGTAAAAGTTTAGTCCATGCTGAAAAGATAAGAAAACCGCCACAATGTTTCATCTTGGAATAAATCTTTACTTGTTGTTTTGCAGCCTACCCATTCTGACCTAACTCCTCCCTTGAAATTCCCTAACAGATAAGGGTACGTAACGGCTCATGCGATGCTCAGTTGCAATTTGTCCCAAAACAAACAAGAACAGCAGCTGAGGGTTTGAGTTTGAACATGCACTGTATTAAAGCAGCTTTTATTTCCATTGATAAATGCTAGATATTCCTACAGAGATTCTCCAGGTGAGTAAGCGATTCCTGTTTCTGTTTCTATTTCTGTTTCATATATATATACAGTATATATATATGTTACATGTGTCTCTGCAATAGTACAAATGTGTTATACACTATCAGGGGCTGCTTTTTTGTGCACCTCATCTACAACAAGGGTTTTTTTTTTCATTTATGTTTGTGGACCTTCACCATTTGAGGAAGTGAGTTAGATAAGAAAGTTACAGGTATGGTGAGCAATGACTGACAAAGGCACGTACTGCGTATTCCTTACAGAAGTGTAAGCAATTTGTTCTAAAAAACACCGGCTAAAGTCCAACATCGTTAGCAATCTTATTACTTAAACAGAATTAACATCAATAAACTGTAAGGTGCTGGTACATGCGAGTAGATTTGATCTTCTATTAAACAAAAATGCAATTACAGCTCTAAAAAGGTCAACCTAGACTTCTGGAACAGATCTGTTCAGGTCATCGCTGTTCCTCTGACCTTGTGAGTCTTTGGAATTTTAAAAGTGTATTTTGCTTGCCTTTCATGTGGTCTGTGTACAAGTCACTGTGGCGTATGCGGTCCTACACAGCCTTGCTATAGACGTGACGAGCCTCCGCTATGTTGCAATGGAGAACAGGTTCAGTACGGAGCTGCCGAGAAAATTCAGCTGGAAAGCTCGTTGCAGAAAAGCATCGGTATCTGTGTCCAGCGGCAAAGCGTCCTTCGTGGGTGCTGAAGAATCGATTTCACAGGCTGCGGGTCCAGGCGATTTAGAGTGTTAAAGGTCCCAGCGAAAACGAAATGGCGCTGGTCCTTTTACACGCACGCACGCAACCAAATGCAAAGGACGCCGTAGTCGGCAGGATTTGAACCTGCGCGGGGAGACCGCAACGGATTTCAAGTCCGTCACCTTAACCACTCGGCCACGACTACAGCGAGCGCCGCGGTCGCTGCCTTTTTGCTACAATCGAACAGGGAGTGCGAGGCGGCGGCGGCAGCGGAGGCAACTTTTTTCAAGTTTGCTCTCCGTTTAAGAAACCTTTTACGCCATACGTGCAAGCACACACACACACACCTCAGAGGACTTAAGGGTGGCTTCAAGTTGGAATGATAAAGTCTCCCCGTTCGGACATGAAAACAGAACGTTCTTAGACAGAAAGCAATCAACAACGGAGACATGTGGACGACGATTTTAGTCACTGCACTTTGAATAGCATTTTTGCTCCAGTTACAGGAGATGCACCAATGGCCCTTGACCTACGTTCTTACCAATGCCTTGAACATTCAAACAAAACAGCCCTCAAGTCCTGCGGTTTAATATAACGCTGTTACGTGTCGAGGCAGTATTTGACTCTGTCCTACCGTTGAGACACGGGGCGTATATGGAAACGAACACATGCTACGGATCGTCTCTAATCGGTCCCTACAGTTGGAAGGCTCCTTGAAGCGTGCACCCCCATCATTCATCTTTGCGCATCTGTGAAAGGTAGACTCTTGAGCAATGTTTGAGCCAGCTCTAAGGCAACTAGTGCTATTGGACAGAGACCTCTGGAAGATCCTAAGAGTCTCTTAACACCACTTCCAGCAGCAAGCTTAATTGTTCGCTGGAGGTCTCCCACCCAGGTACTGACCAGGCAAAGAATCACCACTACATTGAATGAGGAAGTTAATCCTGAAATCCAATTACATATCTCAAGGTAAGACAAATCCATAAGAACATGTCTTAGTATTACTTCGTTTACATTAGTATGGCACTGAGTTGGAGCTCCTCTTTAAGCTGTGGTTTAGTTTTGCATTCATGTGTTTCTAGAGCAGTTATTTATGGGGGTGGGTGGGTCTTTCACAGAGGCTCAGGACAAATCCCCTGCCTGAAAGTCTAATGTGTGCGTTCAGACAGTCACAGGTCAAGAGCCAGGCAGGAGGACAATGGACAGAAGAGCCAACGAACTAAAAATGAAAGAACAAATATGAAAAAGCCACCATCTTTTTCTTTTTGACATTTTCCGACTTTCATGCAAGCCAGGACAAAGTTGCTCGTAGCTACTTGTGGATTCAAATACTCTATTGAGTGCTTTGATGAGTTTTTGCAATTTGATTGTCGTCCTGTCAGCCTGTTTCTGTTTTTTTTTTCAATCTAGGGATGGAAAGTATGAGGGAAATGATGGAGCAATCAATAACCGCTCCGGAAAAATGGCAGAAAGAAATGGTCCGTCACTAAGGACATTTGTGAAGCAGAGGAGTGACATCACCACAAAGGCGACACATTCTGCTGATGGTTTTGGTGAATAATGATTGAGGCGCGTTAAGAGAAAGGCAGCTGTGTCAGCATGCGTAGGCTGCAAAGGATCAAGCAAAGGTTTACTCCATGCTGAAAAAAGAAGAAAAGAAGCACAACGTTTCGACTGTGGAGCCTTCTGCGCCATCTTCTTTAGCGGTGATGATGTTTACATTGGAAAAACTGAGACACGCGTCCCTGGGTGGGCTTGAACCACCAACCTTTCGGTTAACAGCCGAACGCGCTAACCGATTGCGCCACAGAGACTGACAGCTGCTTGTGCTCCCTACATTTGCAGGTTTCTGGTCAAAGAAAACAATCACTTGCGCTTCTTGCAGCCGGCAATCTTTTTCCACTGACAACCAAGAAATGGATTTCATCTTTCACAAGCTGTATGGATTTCTTCAAAAACAAGTTATTCCAGAAAGGAAATGAATTCTTGCATTAAACTGAACCAAGCTGTACATGTTTGTCTGAAATGAGACATTCGGCACAACAAGACACGGAGAGAGGCACCGCTGGTATTCAGACCCAGGATCGCCTGCTTACTAGGCAGGCACTTTAAGCCACTAGGGAACAGCGCCAGCGGAGCACCGCGCTTTTACAGACACTTGGACACATCTGCGTTCGGTGTGCACTTAACCTGCTCTCTGAGCCCGTTGCCTCCGTCCCATTTGATAGCAGAACTGATGCCAAGAGAAATGATGAGAAATGGCATTTATCGTGCACTTTTCATGTCCAACTGCTGCAGTTTTCAGTGGGCAATCTTTGTCAGATGGCTTGGAAAAACGCACTGTGTTTCGGCTCGGGAAACATCATGAGCAGTGTCCTGCATGTTTTCTGTGTATAGCTGTCTTTTAACGCATACAGAATTCATTCGAAATCATTGATTTCTCCAATTAACAAGGGTCCCTTTTTGAACCTGCCAGAAGCATTCTTTCAATGTAACAGATTTACTCCGGGGAAAGGCAGCATGACATTGAGAGTAGCTCAAGCTTTCAGCTCCCGTATCGGACTGCGTGTATGCAGACACCGCTCAGAATCTCCTGTAAGATTCTCCTTCAATTCCGTTTTGCACTTCTTTAGCTCTTTCAAAAGGCTTCACTTTGCTAGTCACAATCCAAGGCTCATGACAACATTTGGAACCAATCGCCACTGCGTTGGCCAGGAATCGAACCCAGGTCAACTGCTTGGAAGGCAGCTATGCTCACCACTATACCACCAACACACACCTGCAAAAGCCCTGCAGGACACCACCAGAGAATGCTCACGATTTCGGAAGCTGTCTCCGGGACGTGCTGATTCCACACATCCTGAATAAATCATGATATTGTTAGTTGCTGTAGCTAGACGTTCAAATGAGTTTCATGGCCAGATGGACTGTTTCCTCCAGCGGTATAGTATTGCAGTGAGACAGCACGATGCCTGCAAGACTATGTCACGCTAAACGCCACAGATTGTGTTTGTCCGTTCGTGTCAGTCGTCCTGCAGCCACGGGAAGTGGGACACAAACATGCTGCAATGCTTTCAAGACGTTAGGATTTGTTTGTGTAACATCCGAGAAGAGTACTTGTGGCTTGAATGTGAACTGTACGTGCCCGCCCCCTTTCCTCTGTAGTGCATGAGTTCCTCCCGGCACGCCCTTCGTCATTGTTCTGTCATCTTGTATTTAAAGGGTTGTATTTCTGCTGCTGAAAATAAGCAACGGTTTTCTCACAACGCCCTTTGTTCCCAACGGAGCCCTTGTCTGTCATGAAATTCTTCAAAACCTCAAGCTAGAAGAAGAAGAAGACGACAAATATGAAGCGTTACCGCAACGACATGCCATGAGACGATCGATAACGATTTCCATAGGATCCCCGCGGTTGCCTGGCAACCGTCAGCTTTGCGCAGTGGCAGTATCGTAGCCTGTGAGGTTTAGCCGAGGCGCGATTATTGCTAGTTGAAAACTTTTCCCAATACCCCGCTTCCGCCGGTTTGCAATACAATCGGCGAAAGCAATTTTTGATAGTCTTGTCAGAGACTGAGCAAGGTGTTTAAAGACAGATTTGGTCATGGTGACATCATGGTAGAAAGAAACGAGCTTGTTACGTCTCAACAGAAACGCTCTTTAGCTCTTTCAGCGTTATGCAGAGAACAGCGTCTGTCGAGATCACTTTTGAGTTAGCGCGAAACGCCGTGTGCTGTCAGTTTGATTTCATATTGCTCGTAGCGGCGCCCGGCTTTTGTCTGTCAAAAGTTAGGTTGCGCTTCTTCATGCTGCATCGTCGGCATGAGTGGAGCTTTTTAAACGTCTGTACTTACTGCGCCCCATAAGAAATGGTTTGTCCCCGTTCAAAAGAGATTGTGCGATGTCCTGCAGCGTTCGCAAAGCAAACCTTTGACAGTTTGAAAAGAGGAATTTATTCTGCTTCCTGTGCGTGCAGTAGTTACAAAGTTGAACGTCTTTACACGATCTGCTGCAGTTTTCAGTGGGCGGGCTTTGTCAGATGGCTTGGAAAAACGCACTGAGACATCATGAGCAGTGTCCTGCATGTTTTCTGTGTATAGCTGTCTTTTAACGCATACAGAATTCATTCGAAATCATTGATTTCTCCAATTAACAAGGGTCCCTTTTTGAACCTGCCAGAAGCATTCTTTCAATGTAACAGATTTACTCCGGGGAAAGGCAGCATGACATTGAGAGTAGCTCAAGCTTTCAGCACCCGTATCGGACTGCGTGTATGCAGACACCGCTCAGAATCCCCTTTAAGATTCTCCTTCAATTCCGTTTTGCAGTGCTTTGGCTCTTTCAAAAGGCTTCGCTTTGCTATTCACAATCCAAGGCTCATGACAGCATTTAAAACCAATCACCACTGCGTTGGCCAGGAATCGAACCCAGGTCAACTGCTTGGAAGGCAGCTATGCTCACCACTATACCACCAACACACACTCACAAAAGCCCTGCAGGACACCACCAGAGAATGCTCACGATTTCGGAAGCTGTCTCCGGGACGTGCTGATTCCACAAATCCTGAATAAATCATGATATTGTTAGTTGCTGTAGCTAGACGTTCAAATGAGTTTCATGGCCAGATGGACTGTTTCCTCCAGCGGTATAGTATTGCAGTGAGACAGCACGATGCCTGCAAGACTATGTCACGCTAAACGCTACAGATTGTGTTTGTGTTGGACAGTTGGACCCTACAGCTGGACCCTCATAGACAACCTGAATAGCTTATTCAGAAGCAGTGCTGGACCGGGAACGAACCAGCTTCTTCCCAGGCACAAGAGTGACTTGTAAGGACTCGCGGTCCCACTCTGTGCATAGAGACTTTCTACCAGCCAGCCGGACTGCTGGTAGATCCCCTCGGAGCAACGACTGCCCTGCGTGGATGTCTAGACAAGGACCGGAGGTCTGTAATAGCTTTGAGGAGCTGTGTCAGGCAATGATCGGAGAATTTTCGGCTTTTATCGATCCCATAGCTGCCGTGGCCGCTGTGCACCATATTAAGCACGAAAAAGCTGAAGCCCCTCGCGACTATTATCAGAGGCTTAGGCGCACTTATTTTGCAGGGCGGAATGAAGAGGGTTGCGAAGAGAACGTGAATTTCAAAGGTTTATTCATTGCTAATCTGCATCCCTCAGTCAGGAAAATGATTGTGATGCACACTGATGCAAAAGCGATGAAAATGGCTGACATTAGAAGGTTGGCTCAAAAAGCCTGGGGAGCTGAAGTCTCTGCTTCCTCAGAGCGAAAACCTGCTAAAACGGCCGTGTTCGCCACTAAAGCCAGCAGGGTTGACGACTCGCCTCAGCTCGAGGCAGCTGAGGTTCCTGAGCTCGCTAAGCCCCGGCGCAAAATAGGCAGGCAGGACCGCACTAAGCGTCAGAGCCGCCGTGAGCGCTACGGGGAAGGCAAGGGCTCAGGCAGAGTCTATCATAAGACTGGACGAAGGGAGTCGACTGCAGCCCGCCTGGCCAGGCTTGAACAAGCCCTGCCTGAGAGATCAGGACAGGGTAAACCTTCCGCAGCGAATGCCAGAAGTGTGAATGAGCTTAGGGGGACCACGCCCCTTCTCACTGGAGGAGGCGGGGATCCGTCCCAAGCCCCTCCCTCAGTCTATCTGATTGGGTGGGAGGGTTCCTGCCTGGAAGAAGGCTGTGACTCTGAGTTGGGCGCTGACCCCGCCCCTGAAGTCAAAGAAAAGGCAGGCTTCCAACAATTCTTAGGGAATCTCAGCCAGAAAGGCAAAGCAAGGCATATTTATATCAAGGTTTCTCTTGAAAACGTCTTAGATAGAGAAGCACTGATTGACACTGGGGCTGAAATTAGTTTGATGTCAGCCGATCTACTCAGCGAGCTCAAACGAGTAGCGAAAGGAAAAGGCATCAGACTTAAGGTAGAACCGTGTAAGATAGATATTTCCAGCTATACCCAGGATCATGCCAGGATCACACACCGAGTGTGGGTGGCACTTAGGTTCGGGCCAATGAACGTGGTGCATCCTGTTTACATCTCTAGGTTTAAAACAGAGCCACTACTCATTGGCCAAGACCTGCTTGACAGGCTGGAGCCTCTGGTGGACTGCCAGCGTGGAAAATTGTGGGCTCAGGTCAAAAACCCTAAGCCTGTTGCACAGCAAAAAGGGGGATTCAGTGGTTATGCTGTGATCACACAGTGCCCACTGAACACTATAGCTGAGTTGGAGGTTCCTCCTGGTTCCTCTGGACGAGAATAAATGTCTCTTCTTGCTTTCCAAAACTACAGGGAAGTCCTGCCCAGGCCAGCACTCCCACGGTCTCCCAACTACAGGAGCAGTGCTCCAAGCAGCTGCTTGACCCGCCAGGTAAAGCACACCCCCTTTTCATCCCTGAAGAAGAGTGGATCTCCCTGTCCGGTAATGAATGGGAGTCCTTTCTGTGCACCCTGGTACCTCAGGGGGTCCAGGAATACCACCCCATGGTGGTGGGAGGGGGTCCAGGTGGCAGAAGTGCAGGTTGATGATGTAATTCTTAGCCTCAGCTCTGAGAAGTCCATAATCAGTGAAGGTCTGTTCGAGGACCTGTCGCCAAGCTGTCAAGTGACCCTGGTGACGCAGTCACAGGTTCTGTGGTGGGCACCCCCATCTCATAGGTCCATTTGGAGCAAAGGAAGCTGTGTAGCTTCCATCTCCATCGGAAAAAGGAAGTTTGCTCACTACTTCCTATTGGAAGTACCTATTGGTTCGACTGGGCGCCCAGCTGGACACAGTAAACAGTGTGCTGTGGACACGGGTGGACCCAGATGCCCACTCTCTAAGCGGTGACCCCGAGAACATTCGGTCAGGTCAGACGATTCCTCAGGCCTGCCAGGTAGTAAACGAATCGGACCTGATCGTTCCTGCGTCAACAGCAGGGTTTCCAGTACGCCTTGTCCTAAAGAAGGGACAGAGAATGGACGCTGAGATGGTTTTCTTCCAACCATCAGCTCAGTTTATCAGACTGAACCTAGCAGTCTGTTGTACCCCCAGACTGGAACGGAATGGCCGAGCCACCTGCCTGTTGGTGCAGAACATAGCAAAACAAGATGTCAAAATCCCTGCTCGCACTGACATGGGACTGGTAATTGACAATGGTTTCTATGATTTCGAACTAGCCATCCCAGTACTGGGGCAGCTCCCTGGTCCCTTGGCCAGGGAGGGGGGAACCGAGCAGGTGTACTACACCTACCCCCGGCGGATGATTGCAATTATGCCAATAGAGGGATTCTGCAACCAGGAGGTGTGCAGGGTGGACCTTAGCGATAAGGATGAGATGGTTGTGTACACAGTACACGCAGGTGTTCCGATGGACCACTCAGCCGAGAGTACGACCCGGGATACCGCCATGCCGTCAAAAGCGGGGTTCCTAGAGCAGGTACAGGAACAGGTTGGCAAGGCAGATGCCCTGGAAACGGAAAGCCAGCGTCAGCAGCTGCGTCAGAATTTCCAGGATTTCCGGGAAGTGTTTGCACGGGACGCCTATGACTGCGGGGTGACGGATTTGAACACAGTGCGCATTCCAACGGCCCCTGGCGCCCGCCCAACCTATGTCAGGCAGTATCGCATTCCCCTCACGGCATACGAGTCCATAAAGCAGACGTTGGATGCTCTACTAGAGCGTCAGATCATAAGGGAGTGTAACTCCACTTATAACTCCCCACTGTGGCCGGTGCTGAAACCCAATGGTAAATGGCGTCTGACCATTGACTACCGGCAGCTGAATAAACAGGTTCCTTTGTCACGATGGCCAATGATATACCTAGATCAGGAGTTAGCCAAGGTGACAACAGCGAAATATTTCACCACAGTGGATGTGGCCAATGGGTTCTGGACCCTTAAGGTAGAACCAACAGACCAGTACAAACTGGCCTTTTCCTTTGGAAACAGGCAGTTCACCTGGAATCGATGCCCCTTTGGGTATTCCAACTCCCCAGCGGAGTTCAACATATTTCTGCACAAAGCCATGAGTGATGCAGCCGCCAGGGGCAACCTGGTCTATGTGGACGATATTCTGATGAGGAGTCAGACCTGGGAAGAACACATGGCCGAGATCAGGCATGTGTTGACCCAGCTCTCCTGTGCAGGGGCCAAACTGTCCCTGGCTAAGGGACAGTGGTGTAGGACCCAAGTGGAGTACGTGGGACTGTTGGTTGGAGCCCAAGGCATACAGCCACAGTCCAGCAGAGTCCAAGCTATCCAGAATATGAAGTCGCCCACTAACCTGTCTGAACTGCGCAGCTTTCTGGGAGTATGTAATTATTCCCAGCAGTTCATTGAGGATTACGCTGAAATAGCAAGGCCCCTCCACAAGCTGTTGCAGAAAGACGTGCCCTTTGAGTGGGGGCCTTCCCCAGAACAGGCTGTGATGGAGCTGAAGCGCAGACTCGGTAGTGCGCCGAGCTTGGCCTACCCTGACAAAAATAAGGTCTTCTACCTTGAAGCAGGGTTCTCAGAGCACTGCCTTGGGGCTGCTCTGAGTCAGGAATATAACCAAGAGTGAAGGGTGGTGGCATATGCCAGTCGAGCCCTGAGCCCAGTGGAGCAAAAGTTCTTGGACTGCGAGAAGGCCCTGTTGTCTACGGTCTGGTCGGTAGAACACTTCCGTAGTTATGTTGGGGGACAAAAGATCATCATCGAAACCTGCCACCAACCTGTGACATTCCTGCATAGCCAGAGACTGAAAGCGGGCAGGGTGTCAAATAGCAGGATTGTGGCATGAATGATGGCCCTACAAGGCTATGAGATAGAGGTACGTTATGCACAGAGCAAGAAAATGTACCTGGGACAGGGCCTGGCTTTGGGCCAAGTGTGTCACGGCTGTGACACTGACATGGAAGCTCCAGAAACAATTCCCGCTGCTGAGCTACCGAACAATCATCGGTACTACGATGAGAACGTGGGCCAGGGCTTACCCATGGCCTATGTTGACGGTTGCTCTTTTCGCCACGAACAGCAGGTGCTAGCAGGGGTAGGAGTAGTCTGGCAAGACAATACTCCCTGTGGGCCGACCCGCTATAAGCTAGGACCAAAGACTAGTCAGTATGCGGAAGTAGCTGGGGTGCTGATCACCCTCCAGCAGGCCCTGACACATGGCCTTAAACAGTTTGTCATCTGTAGTGACTCGAACTACGCCCGACATAGCTTCGTGTCTCACGTTCCGTATTGGAAGGGTAACGGCATGAAAAATGCCCGGGGCAAGGAAGTAAAGAACAAAGAGTTGTTCCTGGCCAGTGACAAGCTCACGACCGAGGCTGGAATGATGGTTTACTGGAGGAAGGTGAAGGGACACTCCCAGGTGAAGGGACCCGACAAAGACGGGAATGATGAGGCCGACCGGTTGGCCAAATCTGGCGCCTTAGAGGGTGAACCCTGGCAGTTCCAGCAGGAATGGCTACCCCCAGAATTCGTGGCTGAGGTCAAGGCGGTCACCCGAAGCAGGGCTAGACAGGATGTCGGAGCTGACCCTCAATCTGTAGTGCTTGGGTCACAGGGTTTTAACACCGATCTTGCGGAAATGCAGAAACAGGACCCAGCAATTGGGCAAATGTATCAGCATATCGCTGACCCAGTGCGTCAACCTCTTTCGGAGCAGGTGCTGAGCCAGTCTCTGGAGCTGAAGGAGCTGGCAGAGGTGAAAGACAACCTAAAAATTATAAAGGGGTTGTTGGTTTGTGTACCAGTTGCACAAGGTGTCCCAAAGTGGGTAGTTCCCCACTGTCATCGGGGGGTCATGATCCAACACGCTCATGACGAACCCTGTGGGGGTCACCGGGGAATCAAGGCTACATACGACACTATCCAGCAGGTGGCATTCTGGCCTCACATGGGCCAAGACATCGCCGCGTATGTAAAGGGGTGTCTGACGTGTAGCCAGTTCCAACCATCACGGCCCTTGCACCGTGCACCACTCCAGAAAAAGGGCATGACATTCACCTGGTCCAATCTTCAAATGGATTGGGTGGGGCCGCTGGTGAGGTCATCCAGAGGGAACAAATATTTCCTCACTGTTACGTGTGCATTCACAAAATGGATTGAGTGCCTCCCAGCACCCAACGACACGGCAGAGACAACTGCAGTGCTGTTGGTGAACCATGTGTTCAGTCGATGGGGATTCCCCCTGACCGTGGTCTCGGATCGGGGAACCCATTTCACAGCTACAGTAATGGCAACCCTGTGGAATATGCTTGGGGTCAAGACCCAGTTGCATATCTCCTACCACCCTCAATCCTCGGGCCAGGCAGAAAGGGCAAACCGAACGGTGGTTAGTATGCTCAAAAAGTTTGTCTCCAACAGCAGTAGGGACTGAGACATTAAGCTGCCCCTGGTTCTGATGGCCATCCGAGGTAAGCCCCATTGCTCTACGGGGGTCCCACCTTTTGAGATGATGACAGGTCGGAAGATGACTCTTCCCCTACACTGTCTTTATGGGGTGGAGGACCTGAGCACGACGGGGGCTGCTACGGCCCATCAGTATGTGTCAGACCTGCGAGCACATCTGCAGGCAACCTTTGCTTTTGCCCAGAACAATCTGGGAAGGAGTGCAGAGGGTAGGAAAGCATACTATGACCGAAAGGCAGTTAACCAGGAACTCCAAGTAGGAGACAAGGTCCTGTACTTCCAATTTGCCAAACCCACAGGGGTGGCCCGGAAGTTCTTACCCAGTTGGACAGGACCCCACGAGATTGTCGATAAGGTATCACCGGTAGCTTATCGAATTCAGATTGAGAAGGGAAGGCAATCTCTGGTCTACAAGTGGGTGCATCGCAACCACCTCCGGTTGTATCGCCCACCTCAAATGGCGCCGGAGAACACAGAATAGGGTTAAACGTCCAAACCCGATCAAAGAGGGGGGTGCCCCTTTGTAGCTGCAGGTAGTTAGGTACTGTACTGTAGGTCCTGCTAGGAAAATATATTCAAAATTATAGTGGAACTGTACCATGTGCCTCATCTATGTTCCAGAATGGGAATCCTAAAACTGCCAGGGCTGGTCCTGACAGTACTGTGGATCGCCTCAACACAGCCCCTTGAAGTTGTGGAACCTGGTCCTCCTACCGGCATAGTCCTGCAGGAAACCATAGTCCTCTCCATGGAAATCTTTATGGTACAATCTTTTTTTTTTCTTATAAAATATACTTTATTCCGAAAAAAAACACATCTCAAAGGGAAACGTCTCACACGATAACACTCCACAAAATTAAAACATCGGCGGAACGGCGGTGATTGTCCGTTATCAATCCTTGCAAGGGTGGGCGGATTTGCGCTATTATGAGAGTCCCTCCAAACCCTACCGCTTGCTGTAAACCATTAATCCCTGTACAGGGTCCATAGGCCTTTCCAGTGCTCCTTTGCCGTGGGGAAACCCCATTTAGCAACGTCGCGCTTCATCCTCCTCCTGAGGTCCGCCAGGATCCTCTCTTCCAGCTCCCTCGCTCCCCACTTGTTGTTGTGCCGGATGAGATTGTTTCTCGCGTCCCACAGGCCTTTCTTTGTGAGGGACAGCAGCAGCCACATCAGGAACTGCGTCCCCCTGTCCAGTCCGGTAGGTGCCAGCCCCAGCAGAATGTACTGGTAGCTGAGCACCGCATTCGTTTCCAGGAGTTGCATTATGTTGTCCATTCTGCCCCACACCGCCTTGGCGAAGGGGCAGCTCCTTCACTTTATTAAGATACTGAAGAAAGATGTGGAGACGGGGGTTTGAATTTAATCCTTTCTGTAGGGGGTTTAGACTTTCAAGTCACAAACTGGGGTTTATGGCAGGAAAGGGGGGTTAACTGATAAGGATTGCAGATGCAAGCTAGGAACCCCCCTGGGTGTAATGTTAAACTGACCATTTGTCCAGAACATCGTAAACTGGCCAAATACCATGAACCCCCCTCTTTACCATCAGACCGAGTGACGTCAGAAACGGAGAAGAAAACACTATATAACCCAAAAGTTTGTAACAGTACGGGGAACAATACTTCGGTTTTGTTGTTTCTTGCGGGAAACAAGACTTCGGCTTTATTGTTCATTTCATGCAATAAACTCATCTGTTTTACTTCATCTCGGGATCAAGAACCTTATTTCTTCTGTTACAACAAATTTGGCGTAGTCGGCGGATGCTCCAGAAGGCGCAGAACTTCCCATCGGCAGGAGAGATGGTCAGCGCGCACATAACTAAGAGGTAAGGACTCCTCTTTTATTTAAAAGTCCCGACTCTCTCTGACCGATTGGGAAATCTCTGCTCCCTGCGAGAATCGCCCGAGATGACGGAGTAAACGTGAGTTTCTGAATTCCTCTGGCCCGGGGAAGACACCGGTGTATGTAATGGGTTGTTTGCTGTAAGCCCAGAATTTGGTCTGGCAGGGGTTCCGCGGTATTGTGTACAGGCGTTCGAAGCTGGTTTATGCTTTAATTGCGCGTGGAGTTTTTGAACGGGTTTTGGACCCTTACCGTGAAGTTCAGGACTGGTGTGGGCCTTAATTGCGCCCGGAGTTCTGAAGGTCAGAACTGGTTTGGGCCTTAATTGCGCCCGGAGTTCTGAGGCTGAGGATCGGTGTGGGCCTTAATTGCCTGATTAAGGCCTTAAATGGCCTTAATCAGCCATGCACTCTGGTTTCTTTTCATCTCGTACAAATCTTTCGCCTTTTACTAAAGATTTCCGTGGAGAGGAGCATGAATGAGTTCCATGCAATTTTTGCGCTTCCCTGCCTTCGGGTGGGTCGCAGCTGGGTTGGTCAAAGAGAGAAAACAAGCACGTTCGCAATCGCTCTTGTAATGGTGATTGTGGCCGTCTGCTCCGCGAGTCCTCGGTCTCCGGCCGTCTGATTGGCGCTCTTTTCTTTGGGGGGCGAGAAGTGTCCGGCCGCAGGGGATCTTGGGACCTCGCTTTGCATAGAGGCTTCCCAGAGTGCTTCGTTTCCGGCACAGTGTGGCCGGGTGTTTTCCGAGTTATCGCACGGATTGGGCACGCTCGCAAGCCGTGAGCCGCAGGCGATGAGCCCGGAGCTGAACGGGCCCCACTGGGTCGTTTGTAAGGCCAGGTGTATTGCCAACCACGACCGGCAGGGCAGAGACCTTGAAGGCGGCCTGGGCTCCTGCAGCTGTGCACCGACGCACTCTGGTTTCTCTTCATCTCGTACAAATCTTTCGCCTTTTACTAAAGATTTCCGTGGAGAGGAGCATGAATGAGTTCCATGCAATTTTTGTGCTTCCCTGCCTTCGGGTGGGGCGCAGCCTGGCTGGTCAAAGAGAGAAAACAAAAACGCTCGCAATCGGTCTTGTTATGGCGATTGTGGCAGTCTGCTCCGCGAGTCCTCGGTCTCCGGCCGTCTGATTGGCGCTCTTTTCTTTGGGGGGTGGGAAGTGTCCGGCTGCAGGGGATCTTGGGACCTCGCTTTGCATAGCGGCTTCCCAGAGTGCGTCGTTTCCGGCACAGTGTGGCCGGGTGTTTTCCGAGTTATCGCACGGATTGGGCACGGCCGCAAGCTGAGAGCCGCAGGCGATGAGCCCGGAGCTGAACTGGCCCCACTGGCTAGTTTGTAAGGCCAGGTGCATTGCCAACCACGACCGGCAGCGCAGAGGCTTTGAAGGCGGCCTGGGCTCCTGCAGCTGTGCAGCCACGCACTCTGGTTTCTCTTCATCTCGTACAAATCTTTCGCCTTTTACTAAAGATTTCCGTGGAGTGGAGCATGAATGAGTTCCATGCAATTTTTGCGCTTCCCTGCCCTCGCGTGGGGTACGGCTGGGCTGGTCAGAGTAATATTTTACTAGTTGCAGTGCTGATCTCACTGGGTTACAGTCCTGCAGTGTCACACCAGGGCCAGTGGCGCAATGGATAACGCGTCTGACTACGGATCAGGAGATTGCAGGTTCGACTCCTGCCTGGTTCGGGTCGTTTTTAAATGCATCGGGCTACTCCCTAAGCAGTCTGTGCTACTTACTGCATTGTAATCACACCCAGTAAGAGATTTCCTTCATGTAAATGAACTGCACCTGACAGCTTTAGAAAAACACCTGGGCTCAGTACGGTGCTGAGAGCTCAGCGTTGCTGTTGTTCTAATTAGCACGCACTGCATCGGCTATGAGCCCGAACTTTTCAATTATTCCGATCAGTAAGTCAACACGTAGTCCACATGAACGGTAGAAATATTCTCTTGTCTGTCTCTTGTTTGTATAGAACTGAATGTCCCTGACAATGTACTGTTAGTTTTAATTGAAGAACGGCATTTGTGTTCAAATATACCAGACAAGTTTACGTAACTGCTCATGCGACACTCAGTTATAATTAGTCAAGAAATAAAGTCGAACAACAGCTGCGGGTTTGATTCTGAACGTATAAGATTTCAGCGCCTTTTACTTCCATTGACAAATGATAGAGATTCGAAGAGAGATCCTTCAGACCAGCAAGCAAACCCACGGCTATTTCGGTTTTCTATCTAGGCAACGTTGGTGTCTGCAATACAATACATGAAAGCGTGATGCAATTTCTGTGGCTACATTTGTTGCACGTCATGCACAGTAAGAGTGTTTCTAACACCAAATAAAAAGTCAACAATTAGCGATGACGCCTTCTCCTCAGTTAACCCACTGAAACCCTTGCTGTTAACAGTTCTTTACTGCGTGCTTTACGAGCACCTACATATCGTGTCGGTTCTTTCAGCTTTATTCATTAGGTTTTCAAAGGCATAAGTAGAGCACCAGAGGTGCGAACGCAAAATGTGTGGTTATCTGAAGAATTGCTTTCCATGGCAGCGGGTCCAAGCGATTTAGCGTTTTTATAGTACCGGGAAAGGAGAAGCGGCACTTTGCCTTTGCCGCGCAGGCACAAGGCGACGTGCGGCAGACGCCGGAGTCGTCAAGTTCCGAACCTGCGCGGTGAGTCCCCAACGCACTTAACCACTCGGCCAAGACAAAAGCGAGCTCGCTGCCGCCGCATTCCTCCTATAATCTAACACGGACTGCGAGGTGGCAGCGGAAACCTTTTTAAAGTCGCTCTCCGTTAAAAAAAAATACCTTTCACAAGATTCGTGCCGGCAGTCAGACACGCCTCAGAGGGTTTAAGGCTGGCTTCACGTTCAAATGATAAAGTCCCCCAGTCCGGATGTCAAAATGCAACTTTGGCAGACAGAAAAAACATCAAAAAACCACAAATGGTTTATACAAGCTGCACCACACTGCACTTTCAAAAGCATTTACATTCGTGTTAGACGCAGGAATTGCCTTTGATTTGCGCGCTTACGAACGCCATGGAAAACGAAACAAAACTAAAGCCCTCAGCTCCTGCACTTGATTATAATGCCGTTACGTGTCGAAGCAGGAATTTATGTCATCCTACCACTGCAACACGGGGAATAGAGAGAAATGAGCACACGCTACGAATTGTCTCTAATCAGTCCCTACAGTTGTAAGGCGCCTGGAAGCGTGCACCCCCATCATTAATCTTTGCGCATCTGTGCAAGGTAAACTCTGGAGCAGTCTTTGAAACGGCTCAAAGGAAACAAGTGATTTAATTCAAGGGAAAGGCTTGGGTCAGTTTCAGACGGCCTCCAACAGGGAGATTCAAGCGCCCCACCTTCAGCCCAATCTGCGCTGCCAGAACGCCAACGGCTCCTCTGGTCTCCGGGGTGCGGTTGTGACCCCGTAACCTAAAGTGTTGGTGGCAGACAAATGGAGACTAACAGGTGACGTCCTAGGACATGACTACATTGTGACACTCGGTGGGGATGGTGACCATTGCTTGGAAAAGAGTGCGAGGCCCCTTTAGAAAAACATTTTGTTAACAGGCATTCTGCCTCAGCCTAAACACCTATAGCTTGCAAAGCGCATGCTATTAGACAGGCACCTCTGCAAGACCTTAAGAGTCTCTTAAACTAGTGATAGTAAGGTGTTCCCAATGGGCGATGTTCGGCTTTCAAATCATCTCTCCGTGGAAGCGCCGAGATGCAGCTGTTTAAGGCTTAGAAGCAGCTGACTGTTTCACTACCTAGCTGATTACTGTCAGTCAGGGAGCTCAGAGGTGAAAAGCCTGTCTGAGAGACAATTCGCCGTCGATCAGTTCAATATGTTCCGTACCAGCTTGGCGCACCTGAGATCATCTTGGTAGCCGTGTAGCTCAGATGAGTGAGAGCGTGTGTGTGTGTACCACCGTGATTGGATGCCGGTCCTTCTCAGGTCACAGTAAACCTTCTGCTGCCTAACTTTCCTAATTTTGGGGATCCCTTTGAAAAAGCAAAGGAAAAAAAAAACTGGCTCTTCATCAGCGTGATCGACCCGCCCCAGTGACCTAATGGATAAGGCACTGGCCTCCTAAGCCAGGGATTGTGGGTTTGAGTCCCATCTGGGGTGCTCCTGTCCCATTTTGAGCGTACAAATGTCCTTGTGATTTGCAAAGCTGCAACCCCACCTTACTCAGTGAGCGTCTCTGCTTTTCTCTCACATATAGTTGGGAGAAAAACTTTTGTAAACAGCCCTTCGGAATGATGTGGATTTCTGCATGAATGGCTCCTAACATGTGATCTTATCTTTATCTAAGTCATAATAATTAATAAAGAGAGTCTGATTTAACAAACAACACACGCCCAACATTTGACATTGCTGTTTCTTTATTGACCAAATGGTTTAAACAATCAAGGTCATTGATGGAAAAAGTACGTGAACCCTTATATTAAGGAGCTAGTGGAACCTCCTTTATGACAAAAACCTCAACCCCCACTTTCTGTAGCGGCTGGTCAGACCTGAGCAGCGGTTAGGAGGTATTTTGGCCTATTCCTCTATGAAAAACTGTTTCAGTTCATGTATATTTTTGGGATGTCTTGCACTGAACGGCCTGCTTCAGATCACGCCACAGCACTTCGATGGGATTGGGGTCAGGACTCTTACTTGGCCATCCCAAAATACGGAATTTCTTCTGTTTCAGCCACTCTGTTGTTGATGTACTCCTTTGTTTTTGTCATGCTGCATGACCCAGCGTCTTTCGAGTTTTAGATCACAGGCAGACACCCTGACATACTGCTGTAGAATTTCCAAATACATCTTGGAATTCATCGGTCCCTCAATGATTGCAAGCCGTACAGCATCCGCCATGCTTCCCAGGTGGGATGAGGTTTTGGAGTTGGTATGCAGAGTTTTGTTATCTCCAAACATAATGCTGTGCACATTTACCAACAAGTTCAACTTTTGTCACGTCTGTCCACAGAACATTGTTCCAGGAGTTGCTGTGGAACATCCATGTGGTCTTTAGCAAACTTGAGAGGGGCAGTGGTGTTTTTTTTGGGGGGGAGAGCAGTGGTTTCCTCCGTGGTGACCTCGCATAATCACCACTCCTGTTCAGATTTCTTCTTATGGTGGACTCATGAACACAGACGTAAGACAAAGTCAACCACCTGTTCGCTAGATCCCATACCCACTCAGCTAGTCAAAGATTCCCCTGAAGGACTGGCAGGACCTATAATTAGTATGATGAATACATCGCTTGCGTCAGGCGTTGTACCTGATCAATTTAAGGTAGCGGTTGTTAGACCGCTCCTTAAGAAGTCAAATTTGGATCCACATGTTCTTAAAAACTACAGGCCTGTCTCAAAGGTCCCATTTCAATCTTAAAGTCTTGAGAGAATAGTTGTTGCCCAACGTCAATCGTATCTGGATTCAAATAATATACTTGAGAAATTTCAGTCTGGTTTCTGAAACAGCATTAACAAGAGCCTTAAATGATATTCTCTTAGCTACTGATGCGCGGAATGTAACAGTGCTAGGTTGCAACAGTGTTAGGAATGCAAACGTTAGGTTGCGCTTCTTCATGCTGCATCGTCGGCATGAGTGGAGCTTTTTAAACGTCTGTACTTAGTGTGCCTCATAAGAAATCGTTTGTCCCCGTTCAAAAGAGATTGTGCGATGTCCTGCAGCGTTCGCAAAGCAAACCTTTGACAGTTTGAAAAGAGGAATTTATACTGCTTCCTGTGCGTGCAGTAGTTACAAAGTTGAACGTCTTTACACTATCTGCTGCAGTTTTCAGTGGGCGGGCTTTGTCAGATGGCTTGGAAAAACACACTGTTTCGGCTCGGGAAACATCATGAGCAGTGTCCTGCATGTTTTCTGTGTATAGCTGTCTTTTAACGCATACAGAATTCATTTGAAATCATTGATTTCTCCAATTAAGAAAGGTCCCTTAAAGGATGAGTCAAAGTAACGTCTAATCGGATTAGTTTCCTTAGAGCTGGTTTAGAGTTTGCTCAAGAGTTTACCTTTCACAGATGCGCAAAGAAGAATATTGGGGGTGCATGCTTTAAGGAGCCTTACAGCTGTAGGGAGCGATTCGAGACGATTCGTGGCGTGTGCTCATTCCCATATGCCGTACGCCTCGGGGTGCAGTGCTAGGATGACGTACAATACCGCTTGGGCACGTAACGGCGTTATATGCAAGTGCGGGACGTGAGGGTTTTCGTTTGTTCGTTTTGTTTTGCTCTGCTTTGCTTTGTTTTGCTTTCCATCGCGTTGGTAAGAGCGTAAATAAAAAGGCGATTCCTGCGTCTACCACTAATGTAAGAGCTATTTCAAATGCGGCGTGGTGCGGCTTTTCAAATGCTTGTGGGCATTTCTCTGTTGTTGATTCTTTTTTTGTGTGTAACAAAGTGGAATTTTCATGTCCGGACGGGGAGACTTTATCATTCCGACATGAAGCCACCCTTAAGTCCTCTGAGGCGTGTCTGTCTGCAAGGCTTGTATTTTGGAAATGTTTTTTTGAAACGGAGAACGACTTTGAAATAGGCTTCCGCCGGCGCCTCGCGATCCAGGTAAGATTGTAGCAACAACGCAGCGGCAGCAGGGCTTGCTGTAGTCGTGGCCGAGTGGTTAAGGCGATGGACTAGAAATCCATTGGGGTCTCCCCGCGCAGGTTCGAATCCTGCCGACTACGTTGTCCGCCTCCAGTCGGTGTGTTCCGGCGCAAGCAAAGAAGCGCGCCTCCTTGCTGTTCCTGGTGGTTTTAAAACACCGAATCGCTTGTACCCGCTGCCTTGGAAATAAGTTCTTCAGCGTCCGCGAATGACATTTTGCAGCTGGAAGCAGATGTCGACGCGTTTTGCACAGAGCACCAAAAAAGCGTCTTTTTTGAAGGCCCAGGCACTGAGCATTGGTGGTTCAGTGGTAGACTTCTTGCCTGCCACGTGGGAGGCTCGGGTTCGATTACCGGCCAATGCAGTGGCTTTTGCAGCGAGCAGCTCCATCACTTGCATCCCCTTGCAACTCGCAACTGCAAACCCACTGAAGCTAAGTAGGTGCGAGCCAGGTCAGTACCCGAATGAGGGTGAGCTACAGGGAAAAACAAAGCTTCCAGCTGGAAGCGGTGTTAATGGTGCCGGCGGGGGGGCACTCACCCTGAGGTCTGTGCGGGTCCCAATGCCCCAGTATAGTGACGGAGATGCTGTGTTGTAAAAGGGCGCTGTCTTTTGGATGAGATGTAAAACCGAGGTCACAGCGCTCTGTGGTCATTCAAAATGACCACCAAAACCTTTGACAAAAGCTCTTGGTAATTGATGGTCTTCAATAATGCTTCTCCTTTAGGTACATTTTAAATCAGCTGAAAAATGCTGTGAAATGGGGGGGCACTTCAGGCCAGTGTAGGATTTGGGTTACAAGAACCATGAAACTGCACGAGAAAGCCCGTACACTGAATTACACGGCTTTCTATTCAAAGGAGGGCAAAAGAAATTCCCTGAGATCGATTTTTTGCAGCACAGAGAGGATTGATGTTGTGAGGCCGGTTAGCTCAGCTGGTTAGAGCGTGGTGCTAATAACGCCAAGGTCACGGGTTTGAGCCCCGTACAGCCCAGGTCCTCTTCTCCTCTCTTACCAAAGCTGTTAGGTTCCTTTCCGTGGTGAGATGGGTTGTCATGCAACGCAGCCACATAGTGCCGACAGACAAGAGTGTTGCGGGAGAAGAGAAAAGTGTTTGAAGATTTAAGAGTGTCTTCTGTGGAGCCAAAATCAAGTGTCACAAATGCAAGTGGTTGGATTTCCAATGTTTAATATGGTAAAAATAAGCAGAAGTTATCTGCCGGTCCGGCACAGTCTGCCATGCTTTTGTCATATACTGTAAAGTGGTGTCGAACTGGGTGTCGAACTGGAGCCTCACCATTTGCATATGTGAGGCTCCAGTTATACATCGAGTGTCACATTAAATGACAAAAATGAAGAGAGTTAAAGCACCTGGAGAGGTTTTCTTACAACTTTTGAGCTGACACAGTTTTGGAAAATGTTTCCTTCACGCTGCACTGAACAACATAGGCAGCCAAGAGTCTCCAAAACAAAACAGAATTGACAGATAGGAGAAAATTCCCACTCGTCCTGAAGTTCCCAAAATTCAGCACTGAGCGTAAACAAAGTGTCTAAGTAGCGTGGGAATGCTAACCCTAACCCTAGCTGGAGTTTGAGCAATCCAGCGCTGAGCGTAAAAAGATGAGTCAAAGTAACGTCTAATTGGATTAGTTTCCTTAGAGCTGGTTCAGAGTTTGCTCAAGAGTTTACCCAGTGGGCATTGATTCGTCGAATACAGTATATTCACGGCGAAAATACGGCTATACGGGAATATACGTCGCCTCGACGTATAATCAACGTCGAATTGCAACCGTAAAATCGACGACATTAATAAACGCATATATAACGTTGAAAACACATCTAACACAGTGCCTGAGGCTTTTTACTGTATGTATCGTGTGTACGTATAGCCATATTTTCGCTGTGAATATACGTATATTCGACTAATCAATGCCCACAGCTTGGCATACAAGGGTTTTGCGGAGGGGGTCTTGCCACCTGCCTGAAAAAAAACAGTAAAATGTTTGAGGGCCTATAGAGTTTCTATTTTTATTTTCTTGAGAAAAGTTGATACCATTTCCTGGACACCCCGTCTCCCATCAGTGCGCGGTGCCCGGGGAAAAATCTGTAGGGGTGCTTCTGAAATTCTGAGGGGGGGTGATATTTCAGTTGAAACGGAGCTGTATGGTGCAGCTACCCAGATGAAATCTCGCAGCTATGCCATTGATTAGTGCTTCATGATAGAAAATAACGACTAGCAATCTGGTATTTGCGATGAAGTTCAGTTTCACATTTTTCGTCACTCTCACGGTTTGTATTGCCTGGAGCGAAAAGTACCATAAGCGTTCATTCTTGCAGCTACATGGACGTTCTGAATCGTTAAGAAAAAAATGTTGTAAAACCAACAGAAAGCACAGACTGCTATAACTAGTCCTAGTTATATAATGATTTTAAGTATAATGATAAACTACTGCAAGGAATCGGTCCACCTGAGCAAACAGGATCGTAATGTTGACACTCAATAACGACACTGATATGTGCAGTTCCTGGACGGATAGCCCTCCTGCCCATCAAACAGACTGAGTGACTGTTCGTGTCATTTAGTGTTGTCTGACCATTGACAAAGTACAACTATTTTTTTAGGGCGCAAATTAAGTTAGGTAAATCTTTTTGCCCAAAACTGAAGGGGCGACATTCCTCCCTCCCCCCGTGATGCCAGGCCTGTCCCCATCCTATTCCATAATGTCATTATACTGTATATAATACCATACAACAGTGACCGATCCTTACTAACTGCATGTGTTAAAATTGCACATCAGCTCATAGCAGGGGGCACATAGCCGCGATGTATTATCAATGTTAAATTTCAACCATTATATCGACAACATTAATAAACGCATACATTGAGAAAATATCGAACCCAGCATATTTTCCGGTTATATACCACAATGCATTGCTAGTATTCGTTGGTCACCATTTTGTACACGTTTTTCAAACGTAGAAGTATATCCGCAAATATCTCAGCAATCCTCTTTTGACGAGCAAGTATGAACAATAATAATACTATCTGAATACATACAGATCTTTCTTAATATTATTTTGATTAAAATAGTACGTGAATAAGCAAAAAATGGCACATAAAATAGTGTGAATGGGGAAGATGACACAAAATCGTTTTGCCGTTTCTCTATTCTTATTCTATGTTGTACTTTCAAACTTTGGGTACTCTTTAATTAGGACAGACTTTATTGCTCAACTGCTATGATGCAAGCCAAATTTGATACATTTATTTCAGTTTTGAGCTTAGTAAACCGTTCATTTTTTAGATTATACTAAAGAAGATATTAATCATCATTTATTTGGGAAGTAATATTATATAATTTTCTATACTATTTGCAATAGTATAAATGTGTTATACACTATCAGGGGCTGCTTTTTTGTGCACCTCATCTACAACAAGGGTTTTTTTCATTTATGTTTGTGGACCTTCACCATTTGAGGAAGTGAGTTAGATAAGAAAGTTACAGGTATGGTGAGCAATGACTGACAAAGGCACGTACTGCGTATTCCTTACAGAAGAGTAAGCAATTTGTTCTAAAAAACACCGGCTAAAGTCAAACATCGTTAGCAATCTTATTACTTAAATAGAATTAACATCAATAAACTGTAAGGTGCTGGTACATGCGAGTAGATTTGATCTTCTATTAAACAAAAATGCAATTACAGCTCTAAAAAGGTCAACCTACACTTCTGTAACAGATCTGTTCAGGTCATCGCTGTTCCTCTGACCTTGTGAGTCTTTGGAATTTTAAAAGTGTATTTTGCTTGCCTTTCATGTGGTCTGTGTACAAGTCACTGTGGCGTATGCGGTCCTACACAGCCTTGCTATAGACGTGACGAGCCTCCGCTATGTTGCAATGGAGAACAGGTTCAGTATGGAGCTGCCGAGAAAATTCAGCTGGAAAGCTCGTTGCAGAAAAGCATCGTTATCTGCGTCCAGCTGCAAAGCGTCACTCGTGGGTGCTGAAGAATCGATTTCCAAGGCAGTGGGTCTAGGCGATTTAGAGTGTTAAAGGTCCCAGCGAAAACAAAACAGCGCTGGTCCTTTTTCATGCACGCACGAGAGCAAATGCAAAGGACACCGTAGTCGGCAGGATTTGAACCTGCGCAGAAAGACCCAAACAGATTTCAAGTTTGTTGCCTTAACCACTCGGCCACGATTACAGTAAATACACCAGCTGTTGGCTTCTTGCTACAATCGAACAGGGAGTGCGAGGCGGCGGCAACTTTTTTCAAGTTCGCTCTCCGTTTAAGAAACCTTTTACGCCATACGTGTAAGCAGACACACACCTCAGAGTACTTAAGGGTGGCTTCAAGTTGGAATGATAAAGTCTCCCAGTTCGGACATGAAAATAGAACTTTCTTAGACAGAAAGAAATCAACAACGGAGACATGTGGACGACGATTTCAGTCACTGCACTTTGAATAGCATTTTTACTCGAGTTACAGGAGATGCACGAATGGCCCTTGACCTACGCTCTTACGAATGCCTTGGAACATTCAAAGAGAACAGCCCTCAAGTCCTGCGGTTTATTATAATGCTGTTGCGTGTCGAGGCAGTATTTGACTCCGTCCTACCGTTGAGACACGGGGCGTACTGTAAATGAACTGCACCTGACAGCTTTAGAAAAACACCTGGGCTCAGTACGGTGCTGAGAGCTCAGCGTTGCTGTTGTTCTAATTAGCACGCACTGCATCGGCTATGACCCGAACTTTTCAATTATTCCGATCAGTAAGTCAACACGTAGTCCACATGAAAGGTAGAATATTCTCTTGTCTGTCTCTTGTTTTTATAGAACTGAATGTCCCTGACAATGTACTGTTAGTTTTAATTGAAGAACGGCATCTGTGTTCAAATATACCAGACAAGTTTACGTAACTGCTCATGCAACACAGTTGTAATTAGTCAAGAAATAAAGTCGAACAACAGCTGCGAGTTTGATTCTGAACGTATGAGATTGCAGCGCCTTTTACTTCCATTGACAAATGATAGATATTCGAAGAGAGATCCTTCAGACCAGCAAGCAAACCCACGGCTATTTCGGTTTTCTATCTAGGCAACGTTGGTGTCTGCAATAGCATACATGAAAGCGTGATGCCATTTCTGTGGCTACATTTGTTGCACGTCATGCACAGTAAGAGTGTTTCTAACACCAAATACAAAGTCAACAATTAGCGATCACGCCTTCTCCTCAGTTAACCCACTGAAACCTTGCTGTTAACAGTTCTTTACTGCGTGCTTTACGAGCACCTACATATCGTGTCGGTTCTTTCAGCTTTATTCATTAGGTTTTCAAAGGCATAAGTAGAGCACCAGAGGTGCGAACGCAAAGTGTGTGGTTACCTGAAGAATTGATTTCCATGGCAGCGGGGACAAGCGATTTAGCGTTTTTATAGCACGAGGAAAGGAGAAGCGGCACTACGCCTTTTCAGCGCAGGCACAAAGCGACGTGCGGCAGACGCCGTAGTCGGTAGGATTCGAACCCGCGCGGGGAGTCCCCAATGGATTTCGAGTCCATCGCCTTAACCACTCGGCCACGACTACAGCGAGCTCGCCGCTGCCGCATTCCTCCTATAATCTAACACGGAGTGCGAGGTGGCTGCGGAAACTTTTTCAAAGTCGCTCTCCGTTAAAAAAAAAAATACCTTTCACAAAATACGTGCCGGCAGACAGACACGCCTCAGAGGGTTTAAGGTTGGCTTCACGTTCAAATGATAAAGTCTCCCCGTCCAGATGTCAAAATGCAACTTTGGCAGACAGAAAAAACATCAACAAACCACAAATGTGGACAAGGATTTTACAAGCAGCACCACACTGCACTTTCAAAAGCATTTACATTCCTGTTAGACGCAGGAATTGCCTTTGATTTGCGCGCTTACGAACGCCATGGAAAACGAAACAAAACTAAAGCCCTCAGCTCCTGCACTTGATTATAATGCCGTTACGTGTCGAAGCAGTAATTTACGTCATCCCACCACTGCAACACGGGGAATAGAGGGAAATGAGCACAAGGTGAGATATTTTTAATCTGTAAGGCTTCTGTAGTTTCTTTTTGAAATCATTGTTACAACATATTATGTAAAAGCATGTTGAAAAGAATCTACCTGCATTCCAGCGGCCCTGAGCAAGAGGCCGCTGTCCAGGAGGAAGAGATGCCAGAGGCTGCTCTAGAAACTGAAACAGAAGCGGATAAGGAAGGGGAAGATGTGAGCTCTGAAGAACTCTATCAGCAGTAAGACTTTTTATTTTTCAGATGTATCTATTTTTTACTAAAATTCTAATTTGTCTTATAGGTATAAAATGTTTAAACCGGTGTTTTATATCCTTACAGGCCCTGAGTAGTTAAAAAGTATCAGCAGGCCGGAAGAGAGTGGCCCAAGCTGGACTCTATAGAAAGCACTCCCTGGATGCTCCTCTCCTGATTGGATTCAAACAGTACCTTACCAAGGATCTGGGAGTGGCAAATTATTCTCAGGAGGTATTTATTTTTTAAAGGCATTAAAAATTAAGCAATGGTATCTTCATTGTAAATGTTTTTGTTTCTTAGCTTAAAATTCACCCATGTGAAATGATGTCAGCCATAAACGTCATGACTCTATATTTCCTACCTGAATCTATTCTACTTAAATTATTACATTATACACAATTTGAGTTCATTTTAAAAAGTAAAAGGTAATGAAAGGAATGCATTTTCATAAGAAAGATAAAACCGATATGCATGTGATAATCTTCCTTATATCATGTAGTGCGTCATTTGGACATTTTGTGGGCTTGAAATACAAAGAAAATCATGTTCTATGGTACAAGATAAATACCAAACTTAAGCTTTTATTTTAATTAGATTTGTTTATAAAGCATAAGCAATCATTTATTACATCGCTTCTTGAATTAAATCTTTTGACAAGAGGTAAGACTTCTATTTTACATTTAAACCCATGTTTAGCTGTGTTTTTTAGATTTAACTGAACCAATTTCTGTGTGTGATAATGTCCTTGAATTCTGACAACATCACACTAAATTACATGATATAAAACAGCTAATGTTTCTAGAGATAAAGTTTCTGGGATGCTTCTAATTACTTTTTATTACCAGGGACAGTTTAATTCACCTTGTACAGTACTGAAAGACCAAGATGCTTTTTTTAAAAGTTATTTAACATTTTATAGAACTTTGTCTACTATGGCAACATGATGAGCTTGGTGAAACTTGGAAAAATACTGCTTGGCCACTTATCTTAATATAAAGATAGGATAAAGGTTTATCTTTTGCACCTACCTGACCCCCAGGGAAGGCCAATGCTTTCTAAGTTGATGGTTCCCTACAGTAGACTGTACCTTATCTTCAAAGATAATGTATATTGACCCAAATCAGTTTTGGAATCCAATCTACTGACAAGATGGAGCACATCCTTTTTTCAGGATTTTAGCATCATACGTTTGGTATATTTAGTCCCTAATGCTGAAAGAAATGATCATAGAACATTTGGACACTTTGTGGGCTTGAAATACAAAGAAAATCATGTTCTATGGTACAAGATAAATACAAAACTTAAGCTTTTATTTTAATTAGATTTGATTATAAAGCATAAGCAATCATTTATTACATTAATATATGTGAAAATAACATTTTAGCATCATACGTTTAGTATATTTAGTCCCTAATGCTGAAAGAAATGATCATAGAACATGACATCTAACCTTACCTGTGGCGTCTTTAATCCCTATTGCTCAATGCACGGTGAAAGCATTGCATACATGTGTCTGACAATGAGGAATGGGCCCCTGAGACAGTCATTTGCATGTTTCACAAACGATCGTATATTACTAGAGATTCTGTTTGGGATTCAGATGTGCATTCGGACAGCAATCCCTTTCAAGAAATGATATGTTCTGGATGAGGTCAAAGGTGATGGAACACTGTATTTAGGATGTGCTTGCAGTGATTGTGTGTCTCCTGCTTCAACGCAGTGATATATAGATGTGCTCCTGTAATTTATTGGTACATGCCCAGGGCAGTAAGCAGTCTGAGGATTTATTTCCAGACGGCATAGAGCAGTGAAGCAGTGAAGTAGTGCAACACACTGGATCATTATATTATTAGAATCTATTCTACTTAAATTATTACATTATACACAATTTGAGTTCATTTTAAAAAGTAAAAGGTAATGAAAGGAATGCATTTTCATAAGAAAGATAATACCGATATGCATGTGATAATCTTCCTTATATCATGTAGTGCGTCATTTGGACACTTTGTTGGCTTGAAATACAAAGAAAATCATGTTCTATGGTACAAGATAAATACAAAACTTAAGCTTTTATTTTAATTAGGTTTGTTTATAAAGCATAAGCAATCATTTATTACATTAATATATGTGAAAATAACATTTTAGCATCATATTATTACATACAGGTCTCTAGCTTCAACACAGTGAGATATATATATGCTCAGTAATTTATTGGTACATGCCCAGGGCAATAATCAGAATGAGGATTTATTTTCAGACGGGCTACAGGTAGTGTTGTGAAATACTTCAACACACTGGATCGCAGATTTAGACCCCCTTCACTCTTACTCCTTAAAAACCAAAGAAATGAAGATATGTAGCAATCACATTGTAACAGGGGTGACAGTGACTTAATGCTTATACTAGTGGACTTCTGGTACCTTTAGGGTACGGTGTTCCCTGAAGGGCTCTCAAACCCCGCATTTCAGATGCCTAGCTGTATCGCTGATGTGTTGCACCTCAGAATCACTTTTAAACCTTACCTCTGCTATCTTTAATCCCTATTGCTCAACGCATGGTGAAAGTATTGCATAAATGTGTCTGAAAATGAGCAATGGGCACCTGAGAGTCATTTTCCTGTTCCACATGCAATTTCAACATTTTCCTTGGGAGACATCAAGCCAGCAAGCCACTGCTGTGGTTCAGTGGCCAGTATGGAGTTCAGTGGCCCTGTTGTACACAGAAAGCACATTGAGTTCCTTGGACATGAAAAGTTCCAGATAAAAGCCATTTCTCATCCTTTCTCTTGTTGTCGATGTTGCTATTGTATGTAAAGGTGGCAACTTGCTCAGCGAGCAGGCGGAGCACACACCGAATGCAGATGTGTCTGAGTGGTGTGTCCAAGTGGCTGCAAAAGGACAGCGCTCCCGGGGCGCCGTGGCTTAGTTGGTTAAAGCGCCTGTCTAGTAAACAGGAGATCCTGGGTCCGAATACCAGCGGTGCCTTTTTTTGTTCTGTCTTCTTATTATTCCGATCAGTAAGTCAACACGTAGTCCACATGAAAGGTAGAAATATTCTCTTGTCTGTCTCTTGTTTGTATAGAACTGAATGTCCCTGACAATGTACTGTTAGTTTTAATTGAAGAACGGCATTTGTGTTCAAATATACCAGACAAGTTTATGTAACTGCTCATGTGACACTCAGTTGTAATTAGTCAAGAAATAAAGTCGAACAACAGCTGCGGTTTTGATTCTGAACGTATGAGATTGCAGCGCCTTTTACTTCCATTGACAAATGATAGAGATTCGAAGAGAGATCCTTCAGACCAGCAAGCAAACCCACGGCTATTTCGGTTTTCTATCTAGGCAACGTTGGTGTCTGCAATAGCATACATGAAAGCGTGATGCAATTTCTGTGGCTACATTTGTTGCACGTCATGCACAGTAAGAGTGTTTCTAACACCAAATAAAAAGTAAACAATTAGCGATCATGCCTTCTCCTCAGTTAACCCACTGAAACCCTTGCTGTTAACAGTTCTTTACTGCGTGCTTTATGAGCACCTACATATTGTGTCGGTTCTTTCAGCTTTATTCATTAGGTTTTCAAAGGCATAAGTAGAGCACCAGAGGTGCGAACGCAAAGTGTGTGGTTATCTGAAGAACTGATTTCCATGGCAGCGGGGCCAAGCGATTTAGCGTTTTTATAGTACTAGGAGAGGAGAAGCGGCACTTCACCTTTACCGCGCAGGCACAAGGCAACGTGCGGCAGATGCCGGAGTCGGCAGGTTTCGAACCTGCGCGGGGAGTCCCCAACGGATTTCAACGCAGTGCGAGGTGGCTGCGGAAACTTTTTCAAAGTCGCTCTCCGTTAAAAAAAAATACCTTTCACAAGATACGTGCCGGCAGACAAACACGCCTCAGAGGGTTTAAGGCTGGCTTCACGTTCAAATGATAAAGTCTCCCCGTCCGGATGTCAAAATGCAACTTTGGCAGACAGAACAAACATCAACAAACCACAAATGTGGACAAGGATTTTACAAGCTGCACCACACTGCACTTTCAAAAGCATTTACGTTCGTGTTAGACGCAGGACTTGCCTTTGATTTGCGCGCTTACGAACGCCATGGAAAACGAAACAAAACTAAAGCCCTCAGCTCCTGCACGTGATTATAATGCCGTTACGTGTCGAAGCAGTAATTTACGTCATCCTACCACTGCAACACGGGGAATGGAGAGAAATGAGCACACGCTACGAATCGTCTCAATCACTCCCTAGAGTCGTAAGGCGCATTGAAGGGTGCACCCCCATCATTAATCGTTGCGCCTCTGTGAAAGGAAAGCTCTTGGGCAGTCTTTGAAACAGCTCGGATGAAACACTTGATTGCTTCCATGTGCATCTGGAGCCCACTTCTTATTTTCACTTCACGCCGCCCAAAGCATTTCTAAAACAGGAGATTCGCGTTTGGGAATGATATAATATAATATAATATACGTCTATTAAACGCATACCTTATACGTCTAAATGTGGTCTACAATTAGTCTAGAATGAAATTCTAATATACGTCTAAAGTTATACGTCAATTATACGTCTATGTTTAGACATTCATTATACATAAATGGTTGGAGTTCTATTATACAGATAAATTTAGAGGACTATTATACATATATGGTTGGAGTTCCGGATAACTTTAGAGGTCTATTATACGGATAACTTTAGAGGACTATTATACGTATATGGTTAGAGGTCTATTATACGTATAACTTTAGAGGTCTATTATACGTATAACTTTAGAGGTCTATTATATGTATATGGTTAGAGGTCTGTTATACGTATATGGTTAGAGGTCTATTATACATCAAAGATAGATTTTATAGGTGTAGAAACAAGTAAACCAAGCCAATGATTAGATTTAGAAATGTATTCTGAAAATACACATTCACACCTGAAACATATGTATTTCAAATTATACATTGTATACAATCAATCAACAATCAACATATGGGCAATAATCATAAAAAACACAACTAGTCTTAAACTTCAGCTACAAATTCTGGTAACATGGCAATATACAGTATAGTAATGACAAACACAAAACTAATTACATTAACACACTAACTCAAAACCACATTTTGATTCAAATATACACTTTAAAATGTACAACTTCTATATTTCCAAGAAAAAAAAATATTACAATGGAAGCTAAGATGATTTTTTTCCACTATTTGCAAACCCTGTCTAATTGTCCTAACAGTTAGAACCAAAAACCTATTATTTTCAGTGTCCAGATCTCCTGGCCCCCTGCCTTGCATATGCATTCTTCAAGTAACACATTGCATGCTCCTTTATTTCTTTTTCTGTTGATGTAGGGTGGGACTTCAGCACCGCAGCTAGGAGAAAATTATATAATATTACTTCCCAAATAAATGAGACCTTTAACACTCTAAATCGCCTAGACCCACTGCCTTGGAAATCGATTCTTCAGCACCCACGAGTGACGCTTTGCAGCTGGACGCAGATAACGATGCTTTTCTGCAACGAGCTTTCCAGCTGAATTTTCTCGGCAGCTCCATACTGAACCTGTTCTCCATTGCAACATAGCGGAGGCTCGTCACGTCTATAGCAAGGCTGTGTAGGACCGCATACGCCACAGTGACTTGTACACAGACCACATGAAAGGCAAGCAAAATACACTTTTAAAATTCCAAAGACTCACAAGGTCAGAGGAACAGCGATGACCTGAACAGATCTGTTACAGAAGTGTAGGTTGACCTTTTTAGAGCTGTAATTGCATTTTTGTTTAATAGAAGATCAAATCTACTCGCATGTACCAGCACCTTACAGTTTATTGATGTTAATTCTATTTAAGTAATAAGATTGCTAACGATGTTTGACTTTAGCCGGTGTTTTTTAGAACAAATTGCTTACTCTTCTGTAAGGAATACGCAGTACGTGCCTTTGTCAGTCATTGCTCACCATACCTGTAACTTTCTTATCTAACTCACTTCCTCAAATGGTGAAGGTCCACAAACATAAATGAAAAAAACCCTTGTTGTAGATGAGGTGCACAAAAAAGCAGCCCCTGATAGTGTATAACACATTTATACTATTGCAAATAGTATAGAAAATTATATAATATTACTTCCCAAATAAATGATGATTAATATCTTCTTTAGTATAATCTAAAAAATGAACGGTTTACTAAGCTCAAAACTGAAATAAATGTATAAAATTTGGCTTGCATCATAGCAGTTGAGCAATAAAGTCTGTCCTAATTAAAGAGTACCCAAAGTTTGAAAGTACAACATAGAATAAGAATAGAGAAACGGCAAAACGATTTTGTGTCATCTTCCCCATTCACACTATTTTATGTGCCATTTTTTGCTTATTCACGTACTATTTTAATCAAAATAATATTAAGAAAGATCTGTATGTATTCAGATAGTATTATTATTGTTCATACTTACTCGTCAAAAGAGGATTGCTGAGATATTTGCGGATATACTTCTACGTTTGAAAAACGTGTCCAAAATGGTGACCAACGAATACTAGCAATGCATTGTGGTATATAACCGGAAAATATGCTGGGTTCGATATTTTCTCAACGTATGCGTTTATTAATGTTGTCGATATTATGGTTGAAATATAACATTGATAATACATCGCGGCTATGTGCCCCCTGCTATGAGCTGATGTGCAATTTTAACACATGTAGTTAGTAAGGATCGGTCACTGTTGTATGGTATTATATATAATGACATTATGGAATAGGCTGGGGACAGGCCTGGCATCACGGGGGGAGGGGGGAATGTTGCCCCTTCAGTTTTGGGCAAAAAGATTTACCTAACTTAATTTGCGCCCTAAAAAAATAGTTGTACTTTGTCAATGGTCAGACAACACTAAATGACACGAACAGTCACTCAGTCTGTTTGATGGGCAGGAGGGCTATCCGTCCAGGAACTGCACATATCAGTGTCGTTATTGAGTGTCAACATTACGATCCTGTTTGCTCAGGTGGGCCGATTCCTTGCAGTAGTTTATCATTATACTTAAAATCGTTATATAACTAGGACTAGTTATAGCACTCTGTGCTTTCTGTTGGTTTTACAACATTTTTTCTTAACGATTCAGAACGTCCATGTAGCTGCAAAAATGAACGCTTATGGTACTTTTCGCTCCAGGCAATACTCTCCAGTGAGAGTGACGAAAAATGTGAAACTGAACTTCATCGCAAATACCAGATTGCTAGTCGATATCTTCTATCATGAAGCACTAATCAATGGCATAGCTGCGAGATTTCATTTGGGTAGCTGCACCGTACAGCTCCGTTTCAACCGAAATATCACCCCCGCTCAGAATTTCAGACGCCCCCCTACAGATTTTTCCCCGGGCACCGCGCACTGATGGGGGACGGGGTTTCCAGGAAATGGTATCAACTTTTCTCAAGAAAATAAAAATAGAAACTCTATAGGCACTCAAACATTTTACTGTTTTTTTTTCAGGCAGGTGGCAAGACCCCTCCGCAAAACCCTTGTATGCCAAGCTGTGGGCATTGATTCGTCGAATATACGTATATTCACGGCGAAAATACGGCTATACGTATATATACGTCGCCTCGACGTATAATCAACGTCGAATTGCAACCGTAAAATCGACGACATTAATAAATGCATATATAACGTCGAAAACACATCTAACACTAGGAGTATACGGCACTCTGCACAGTGTACGAAGTAAATTATTTTCGCAGTAATTAATTTACACGTGTATAATAAATATAGTAAATATAATTAATTACTGCGAAAATAATTTACTTCGTACACTGTGCAGAGTGCCGTATACTCCTAGTGTTAGATGTGTTTTCGACGTTATATATGCGTTTATTAATGTTTATTTCACAGCGTCGTGCACCTTTTCATTGCTCTCGCTTTCAGAGCCTCCGCACGGCACACGACTCGACATCAGGAAGCACATTGAAGTGAAAGCAGGGAGCGCTGCGACATGCACTGTGCAGATCCCGCCACACTAAGAGGTATATAAGCGTCAAAGGCAAGTCATTCCGAGTTGGTCGTTTGTGTTTTCCGTTCAGACGCGAAATGCTGAAATGATCTCTCGGCTCCTCGGTTGTCATTTCTGCTCTGTAAAGGAATCACAGCACGCGTCGCCTTCCAGCACGCTGGGTCGGGACACGATGCCGGGGGTCGGAGCGTGCGATGTCTTCCTCGTTAGTATAGTGGCAAGTATCCCCGCCTGTCACGTGGGAGACCAGGGTTCGATTCCCTGACGGGGAGTAGCTTTTCTTTTACCTCCTTAGAGAAAGGACTGCCTTTCACTTCTCTGTTTTCTAACACAACGTCGTGCACCTTTTCATTGCTCTCGCTTTCAGAGCCTCCGCACGGCACACGACTCGACATCAGGAAGCACATTGAAGTGAAAGCAGGGAGCGCTGCGACATGCACTGTGCAGATCCCGCCACACTAAGAGGTGAGTGGGTCTGTTCGATGCACAAAAAACGCTTTGATAAGCGTCAAAGGCAAATCATTCTGAGTTGGTCGTTTGTGTTTTCCGTTCAGACGCGAAATGCTGAAATGATCTCTCGGCTCCTCGGTTGTCATTTCTGCTCCGTAAAGGAATCACAGCACGAGTCGGCTTCCAGCACGGTGGGTCGGGACACGATGCCGGGGGTCGGAGAGAGAGATGTCTTCCTCGTTAGTATAGGACCTGTCACGTGGACCTGTCACCTGTCCCCACCTGTCACGCGGGAGACCGGGGTACATCAGGACGCGCATTGAAGTGAAAGCAGGATGCGCTGCGACATGCACTGTGCAGATCCCGCCACACTAAGAGGTGAGTGGGTCTGTTCGATCACAGCGCTAGGCGAATCCCCAATCCCCTTTTGTGCGTGGCGACAGAAGAAGTCTGGTCTGTTTCCGCCCGGTTTCGATCCGGGGACCTTTCGCGTGTGAGGCGAACGTGATAAACACTACACTACGGAAACTGTGGTCAGATGTGCCCAGCGGCCCAGCGCTGAGCTTCGCCAATGCGATTCAGCTGCTTCCAGTGCCTTTATTGGGGTGCGCTGATGGACCGTGCTCTCTCTCCAGAGACCAGCACGCCTGTCATGGACGGAGCAGGAAAGACGGCGCCACATTCTACAGCCCTCTCCACGCAATCGACGAAATCGGGCTACTGAAGTGGAGAAAATCGCCTCTCCAGAAAGTGCAAATATCATCTTGGAGAGTATAAATCCTATTGCCGAAGGTCAGCCCTGTCTACCAGAGTGACCCTCCCACCTCCTGCAGCGATGGTCAGCTCGTCTCACACGCGAGAAGTTTCGGCTGGAAACAAGCGCCCCCTCTTCTCGCACGATTTGCACGTTGAGTAGTTTTAATGCGGCTCCTTCGTACACAGTGCTGATCTTTTGGAAAGCAGGAGGCAAAATTGACACGTTCCCATACCGGGAGTCGAACACGGGCCGTCTGGGTGAAAACCAGGAATCCTAACCGCTAGACCATATGGGAGTGCGCAACCCTGCTGTTCCGGGCATCATGCAAGCAAACTACATAAATATGAGAAAACACGCAAGAGAGTTGTCACTCAGAGTGTCGAAGGGTCGATGTATACTGGGGCTCAGTTGAAATGCAACGTCAGGACTTTCCCGAATTATGTCACACGAAGAGAGCACAGCCTTTTCCGCCCTGCCCCGTGTGTATCGGTAACTCGCCGTGATCCTATAGTGGTCAGTACTTTGCGTTGTGGCCGCAACAACCCCGGTTCGAATCCGGGTCACAGCAGAATAGGGGCGTCTGCTTTTACTACTTGCACGAGTGAAAGCAAAAAAAACCCAATTGATGTGAACGAACGGCGCTTTACAGAGGAGTACTGCCTGACTGGATCGTTGATGAACGACAGGGACCACTCCGACCTCTTCTCGGGTTTCTTCAATGACTTACTAAGGATCTTCTTCACATTCGCCCATGCAGGGGAAGCCAGTTACACCAAAGCAAACGCAGGAAAGTGCAATTCAAGCAGAGACCAGGAGGGACTTGTTTACACCGAGAGTTGTTAGAGAATGGAACAATGCGCCCAGCCCTGTTGCTGGAGCCGATTCTTGATGAGATCTTGGGCTCACTAAGAAGCCCCCGCTGGATGCTAATCTTTCTGTTGTTCTTGCAGGTCCTGCGCTGCTTTTGAGCCGACAGAGCTCGTCCTGATCTGTCGGCACAGCCCAATTGCAAATGATCGGCTCCGCATACAGAAGGAACGTGCGTTTGGTACAAGAGTGCATGAAGGCACCGGAAATACATTGGGAACAAATGACCGGTCGCTCAATACCTCTGTGAAGTACAGGAGCGTGCAAAACGAGGCTGTTTCCGCCCGGTCTCGAACCAGGGACCTTTCACGTGTTATGCAAACGTGATAGCCGCTACACCACGGAAACCTGCAGGGACTGCTGCTGGTGTCTCGCTTGCGTTTCGGGCTGAGAAAGGGACACGTCACTTTAGGCAGGGGGCACTGGAGAGAGGAACAAAGGGCGCGATGAAACAAAACACCGAAACCCGGGATCGAGCCAGGGACCTTTAGAACATACTCTCACGAATCGTTAGAATACGTGCGTTTGATCATCAATTGCGTAACAACCACATTCGTTCGACTTGAGCCATCAAGCTCATAGTTTTCAAATCTTGAAAGCTGTCATTGAGCACATCATAGTGTGCAGTACGCCCCGTAACTTGCGCACTTCAACAGAAAGAAGAGCAGACAGCTCCATAAATATGCGAGGCGCAGAGAGTGCAAGGCGAGCCGCACACGTTTCGGTGGCTGAGAGAGGGCAGTTTTTGCTTCTGCATTTCCCAAGTAAGGACGCATGACAACAAGCGATCGCGGTGCTCATTTACGACATAGTGGTGATGAGTTTTCAGTACGTGTTCTTTTGAACGAGCAATGAGGTTGCTGCCTTGGACAGCTGACTGCACGCTCTCATTGTGCCACGTGATGAGTATTCACCAGGCTCGTTCAGTCATTAGTCACATTCCATCGTTTGCCATAAGCAGATGCTGCAAGGTGATGTGGATATCAGTTCCCAGTCTTGTGGACGAGGACAAAAAGAACACACAAGGGCTCATCCGCGAGTTGAACCCAGGACCTCCCATACCCTAAGCGAGAATCATACCCCTAAACCAATGAGCCATGGCAGCACTTTCCATTTTATTCTGTCAGCGAGCTTGAGGACGGGGGAGAGGCGTCATTTGCTCGTCCAGTCAGACCTTCATCAATAAGTCAAGAAAGCCGCAATTACACGACTGCCTTGCAGACGAAGGGCAGTGAACTGCACCGGTAAGAGGGGAACAAGCGGCACTAGGCGACACCGAGGCATGAGCCCCAGCGAGGGGGGTTAGCTTGCATGGTACAGCGCTCGCTTTGTATGCGAGAGGTAGCGGGATCATTTCCCACGTCCTCCAGGTGTGTGCTTAGAGCTTGATGTGCCGAAAGGTGTCCTTTAGCCTGTGGTCACACCTTGCATGGAGAGCGTCATGCAGCTGTCAATCATTTCGCAGCCACGCCCCCTCTTCATCTTCTCTCTGCCTTAAGCGTCTCCGCCACTCTCTCTTGACATTTCATGTCAGCATGTCAGAAGTCCGAGTGACGTTTTTAATGGCTGAGTGAGGGCACGATGCTGAAGCAGAGAGGCCACTTCAGCCAGAGAGACTTGTGCTAGGTGAGATCTGAAAAACAGACTCGCAACAGAAACAGACCAAAAAAGTATCGGTGAGATCAAAAGGCAAATGCAACATCCAGCAGAGGGCGTCTAAAGATTAGGGAACGGGCGACTGAAATCCATATGAGGCAAACTTTCCGGCTGTGTACTGCAGCTGGCCTCGTTGGCGTAGTTGGTAGCACGTCAGTCTCATCATCTGAAGGTCCTGAGTTTGATCCCCACACGGGGCAGGGCTGCTTCCTCTCTTGCTCTTTTCAAACACTTGCGGCAACTGTTCGCTCATAACCACGTCTGGAATGCGTGACCTTTACACGGGGGAGAAGCAACGCCGCATCCCTTTTCTAAAGAACATTCACATTCAGAAATAAGTCAAGAAATTTGCCATTACTTTCGCTCGCGCTGCTGTCAGCCTGCCCATGTTGCCAAAGAAAGATTCACTCGGCGTCAACATGACAGAACAGCGATCACTTGAAAACACTGTTCCACACTCCGTAAGCAAGAACTTCAGTGTTTGCAGTCACCCGATATGCCGATAGTCAAAGGAGCACAAAACACGAAGCGTCAAAAGACAAGATGAGTTGATGGAAAGAGCGTTGAATTGATGAGCACAAAAGTTCAGCTCGTACAATAGGCAACGAAGGTCCCGGCGTCATCATCGCACTTGAAAGGACTGCCTTGCAGACTAAGGGCAGTGGGAGGTTGCTGTTTTGAGATGGAGGCATTGGGATGGTGGGCCGAGATCTATTCTTCTTAAGGAATTCTTCATCGTGAAAGATCGGTCCACAGGTCATCCAAAGAACTTACAAATTTTTTGGACTCGGGGAATTGCGTGCTTCCGGAAGGGAGTGAAGTGCTCAAACACATGACATGCCCCCTTGATCTCACATGCACAATTCTGCTGCAACATGCACAGCTACCGTCCACACCAGGCAGTGGGGCTTCAGCAGAATTTGCTACGCCACCTGCAATTACATATCCAGCTGCACACATATACATGGCCCCTCTGTCCTTTTCAGGATCTCAAAAAAAAGCATAGCGTGGTTTTCCTGCAACCTGATTGACCGCATCTCCCTCAGAATGTGCCCCGTTGCATTCATTGCTGAAGCAGGACGGAGGCTAACGGGCATGCCAGAACAGTTAGGCTCAGCGATCTCTCCAAAATATTGTGGTTGTAGTGGAAGAAATATGGTTTAAATTGTACCTTGGTATTTCAAACTCTCTCTAGAATGTTATCCATTTCTATTTTATTTTGACAGGAACTGGCTAATGACACTAGATGAAAAGAGAAGAAAGAAAACACAACGTTTCGGCCATGGAGCCTTCTTCAGGTGTGAGGGCTCCACGGCTGAAATGTTGTGTTTTCTTTCTTCTCTTTTAAGCATGGAATAGACCTATTACTTGTTCCTTTGCAGCCTACGCATGCTGACACAGCTCCCCACCTGAACTGCTAATGATGCCTGGTAGTTTGTGGTACTTGGGTATTGTCTTATGTTTGCTCAAACTGCATATGTGTGATTGCATATTTTTGGGTATTTTCATATGTCAATATTTAATTCACTGACATTCCTGTATGCTTGGAAGAAAGGTAGACTGGATTTGGCACAGGACGCCTGCCCATATTTGTTGATCATTGTTGGGCTGGAAAAACAATGATAAAAAGTGTATGAAAAAAGCTCTCTCGAATATTTCCCTTCTCTTCGCCATGGTTACACTGCCCGTTCTTTCCGTCTTTTGTCCTTCAACAAAGATTCCAGGGCTCTTTTTCCACCATAATATCAGAAGCCAAAAAATAACCATCTAATGTGTAAACAGCATTTATAATGTTGGTAGCTGGAAGAGGTCAAGTATGTTTGCAAGACCTAGCTGATTACACCACAGACTTACTTTGTTGTTGTCAGTTTTTTTTTTCTCTTTTAAAGGCTGTAGGTGGGGTGTGATGGACTGTACCACTATCATAGAAGATTTTTTCAGGACACATCGCAGTTCCATAGTAGAATTTATCAATAGTAGAATTCCATCGGACCTTATTTACCAACATATTACCCAGTGTGAGACTCTGCCAGTAAACCTCAGAGCATTGAGTTCTCCACTGATAAAGATGGCTGTCTGAAGTCATGAAATCCACTGCTGGGATGCCTGAGAGACAGTAATTGAATCTTGGCTGGAATTAGGCTTTCTATTAGTGTTGATCTTTGGGAATTATGTGGTAAAAAGGGAAAACTCCTTTACTTTAGTCACTTTGAATGTTCAAATGTACAGAACCTGCAAAACTAAGCAATGAAAAAAATCCATCACCACTCTCATGATAGCATAACTCATAGTCTCTGCTGTTGTGTAACAATACACACTTTCAATTTTCTTATCGCCTGTCTCCAGAGAGAATGTTGTTAGTGCTGATGACCTTGAATTAGACCTTGTTGACTCTGTAAAACAATCTTCCTCTGCTTGATTTTCACTCAGATTGATTTTGTTCTCAGATTATTCCTGGCAGGACTGAGTTTCTAGGAAATGAAAAGTGAAAGAAAAAGTACAGAAGATCAGCCCTTGAATATACAACATTGTGCAGTGAGATTGTTAAATGTATTAGCTGCTATCCTGTGCTAGAGCCTGTCGTGGTAAGCAGTGGATGACAGGATCTAGCACAGATACTAATGAAACACTGTTAATGAAAGATAAAACACTTGAGTCTTATTTTAGTTTTCCATTTCCCTTTCATTTGTGATGTACTGTACAACAGGCCACAGAACATGCACAAAAACAGATATGCACACATTCACACCATGCAATGACAGTCTGCCCAGTCAGAATCTGAGCTGAGGTATCAGAATTCTGAATTCCCTGAATTCTGTCATGGATCATCCACAATAAGGGCAATATTTGAACACGAGGATCCCCAGGAGAGAGCCTAGTAACATAAATCTTGGAGCAAAAGCAGATGATTAACTTCATAGTTTGTGTGGTTGAGCCAAAGTTGAACATGAGGATATGTGAGTCACCATTCTTAGAAATGGATCCAACTTCAGACAGGCGTCAAAAGTAAGAGTATACAGTGCTGGGGCAATGACACTTCAATGATCAGAAGGATAACAAGAGTTTTAATGCATTGAAATTGATTTTCTGGTGATGCACACTGTCATGGAACTATTAATTTTTAAGGATCACTTACTGACGTCAGACAGCTGCCAATTCTCCAGACTGGAAGGATGAACAGTTTATCCCCCTAGGTACCATATTTCCATATTTCGAAGCATTGGAATAATACATGTCATACAGCAACATAAAAACAGGAAGACAAGTATCACAGCCCCTATAATCGGTGTTAGTAACTTAAAAGAAAAACATTCCCCCTGGCCCAAACAGTGATTCTAACCAGGAGAGAAAAGCCGGTGTATCTTTTATGCCTCTCTCTTTATTCACCTTGTCTTTTAGTTCTTTCAAATGCTGAATAGCGAGCGTAAGATTTCCGTAATCATAGTCATTAGCTGGAATATATGTACAACAGGAGTCTCCTACTAAAGCATAGACTCCTCCAGATGCTGCATTTTGAAGGTCCAGCACGAACCTGTTCTGAAGTGCCATTAATCTAACTCCCCTTAATTCTTGTTTGATAGCGTCTAAGCCTTCTAACGTGATATTAATAAAAGAGTACATTTCATAAAAAGTCGCATGGGTGAGGCTGTAGAATGAGGCATTAAAGCACATATATAACAAGATGCATTAAATTTCTTTAACTTTACAGTATGATTTATAAATTTATACCACAAATTACTCATATCCCCCTCATTATCAGTTTCATTCAGCCAGTTTGTATACAAAGAGGCTTCGTGTTTAGATTCTTCCTCTTTTGGGGTGGTGACAGGCTTCTACATAAAAAGGAAAAAGGCTGTGCACATCAGTCCCAAGCAGGTTATCCCCATCTGTCCTTGTGGAGACATCACTCCTGTGCTTTGCTCAGTTCGTTTGTGACCTTTTTACAGTGGGAAGCATGAATCCAGGGCACCATTTCTGTGACCTTCACAGCAGTGGCAGTGGTCAGCAGCACCTGGTACAGCCCCCTCCACCTGAGTGAACACCATTTCTTTTTCCTGAAGTCTTTCACCAGAATCCAGTCTCCTTATTCACTCATTAGTTCTTACAGCACAGGTAAATCCCTGTGGGCTGGAGCCCAGCATAATCCTAGGCTTTTTTGGTCAACATTGGTCAACAGATTGGTCAACAACTGGGTAATAACTCTTAGAAAAATCTACACATTGTTCCCCTGCCTCAGCTGTGACGTTTTGCAGAACAATTCTAGCTGAAGTTGTAAAATTTCTCTTTGTTCCGTTCCTGCAAAACATCTTATTATGAACAAATAAACCACAATAATCATTTGCATCTAGGGGAATCACTCCCAAGAGTAACCCCCCTTAAAACTATATTGTTCTACCCATCAGGTTCTGCCACTAGATAAGGGAACCTTTCCCATGAAATCATTTTTTGACCTTCATGATCCCTTCAGGGCGTACAATTAGCACAGAAGCAGCAGCTTTAGTCCACATGTTTTTCAAACAGGATATTAACGATATGATCATAACGAATAATACCAGACCCACAAATATGTATTGAACCAGAGACCCTCTCCATGTTCCTAGCACAGACTGTAGCCATGCACCAATACCCCAATCATCTGGATTGCAGGATTTACGAAGAAAATTATTTTCGCAGTAATTAATTTATTATATTTACTATATTTATTATACACGTGTAAATTAATTACTGCGAAAATAATTTACTTCGTACACTGTGCAGAGTGCCGTATACTCCTAGTTGCGGCACACACGATACATACAGTAAAAAGCCTCAGGCACTGTGTTAGATGTGTTTTCGACGTTATATATGCGTTTATTAATGTCGTCGATTTTACGGTTGCAATTCGACGTTGATTATACGTCGAGGCGACGTATATATACGTATAGCCGTATTTTCGCCGTGAATATACGTATATTCGACGAATCAATGCCCACTGGGTAAACTCTTGAGCAAACTCTGAACCAGCTCTAAGGAAACTAATCCGATTAGACGTTACTTTGACTCATCTTTTTACGCTCAGTGCTGGATTGCTCAAACTCCAGCTAGGGTTAGGGTTAGCATTCCCACGCTACTTAGACACTTTGTTTACGCTCAGTGCTGGATTTTGGGAACTTCAGGACGAGTGGGAATTTTCTCCTATCTGTCAATTCTGTTTTGTTTTGGAGACTCTTGGCTGCCTATGTTGTACAGTGCAGCGTGAAGGAAACATTTTCCAAAACTGTGTCAGCTCAAAAGTTGTAAGAAAACCTCTCCAGCTGCTTTAACTCTCTTCATATTTGTCATTTAATGTGACACTCGATGTATAACTGGAGCCTCACATATGCAAATGGTGAGGCTCCAGTTCGACACCACTTTACAGTATCTGACAAAAGCATGGCAGACTGTGCCATGACCGGCAGATAACTTCTGCTTATTTTTACCATATTAAACATTGGAAATCCAACCACTTGCATTTGTGACACTTGATTTTGACTCCACCTAAGACACTCTTAAATCTTCAAACACTTTTCTCTTCTCCCGCAACACTCTTGTCTTTCGGCACTATGTGGCAGCGTTGCATGACAACCCATCTCACCACGGAAAGGAACCTAACAGCTTTGGTAAGAGAGGAGAAAAGAACCTGGCCCGTACGGGGATCGAACCCGTGACCTTGGCGTTATTAGCACCACGCTCTAACCAACTGAGCTAACCAGCCTCACGACAGTGGTCCTCTCTGTGCTGCAAAAAATCGAACTCAGGGAATTTCTTTTGCCCTCCTTTGAATAGAAAGCCGTGTAATTCAGTGTACGGGCTTTTTTCGTGCAGTTTCATGGTTCTTGTAACCCAAATCCTACACTGGCCTGAAGTGTCCCCCCATTTCACAGCATTTTTCAGCTGATTTAAAATGTACCTAAAGGAGAAGCATTATTGAAGACCATCAATTACCAAGAGCTTTTGTCAAAGGTTTTGGTGGTCACTTTTAATGACCACAGAGCACTATGACCTCGGTTTTACATCTCATCCGAAAGACAGCGCCCTTTTACAACACAGCGTCTCCGTCACTATGCTGGGACATTGGGACCCGCACAGACCTCAGGGTGAGCGCCCCCCCGCCGGCACCATTAACACCGCATCCAGCTGGAAGCTTTGTTTTTCCCTGTAGCTCACCCTCATCCGGGTACTGACCTGGCTCACACCTGCTTAGCTTCAGTGGGTTTTCAGTTGCGAGTTGCAAGGGGATGCAAGTGATGGAGCCGCTCGCTGCAAAAGCCACTGCATTGGCCGGGAATCAAACCCAAGCCTCCCGCGTGGCAGGCACGAATTCTACCACTGAACCACCAACGCTCAGTGTCTGGGCCTTCAAAAAAGACGCTTTTTTGGTGCTCTGTGCAAAAAGCGTCGACATATGCTTCCAGCTGCAAAATGCCATTCGCGGACGCTGAAGAATTTATTTCCAAGGCAGCGGGTACAAGCGATTGGGCGTTTTAAAACCACCAGGAAAAGCAAAGAGGCGCGCTTCTTTGCTTGCGCCGGAACACACCGACTGGAGGCGGACAACATAGTCGGCAGGATTTGAACCTGCGCGGGGAGACCCCAATGGATTTCTAGTCCATCGCCTTAACCACTCGGCCACGACTACAGCAAGCCCCACCGCCGCTGCGTTCTTGCTACAATCTTACCTGGATCGCGAGGCGCCGGCGGAAGCCTATTTCAAAGTCGTTCTCCGTTTCAAAAAAACATTTCCAAAATACAAGCCTTGCAGACAGACACGCCTCAGAGGACTTAAGGGTGGCTTCATGTCTGAATGATAAAGTCTCCCCGTCCGGACATGAAAATGCCACTTTGTTACACACAAAAAAAGAATCAACAACAGAGAAATGCCCACAAGCATTTGAAAAGCCGCACCACGTCGCACTTGAAATAGCTCTTACATTAGTGGTAGACGCAGGAATCGCCTTTTTATTTACGCTCTTACCAACGCGATGGAAAGCAAAACAAAGCAAAGCAGAGCAAAACAAAACGAACAAACGAAAACCCTCATGTCCCGCACTTGCATATAACGCTGTTACGTCCCCAAGCGGTATTGTACGTCATCCTAGCACTGCACGCCGGGGCGTATGGTATATGGGAACGAGCACACGCCACGAATCGTCTCGAATCACTCCCTACAGCTGTAAGGTGCCTTGAAGCGTGCACCCCCAACATTCTTCTTTGCTCATCTGTGAAAGGTAAACTCTTGACCAAACTCTGAACTAGCTCTAAGGAAACTAATCCGATTAGATGTTACTTTGACTCATCATTTAAGGGATCCTTGTTAATTGGAGAAATCAATGATTTCGAATGAATTCTGTATGCGTTAAAAGACAGCTATACACAGAAAACACGCAGGACACTGCTCATGATGTTTCCCGAGCCGAAACACAGTGCGTTTTTCCAAGCCATCTGACCAAGCCTGCCCCCTGAAAACTGCAGGAGATCGTGCAAAGACGTTCAAGTTTGTAACTACTGCATGCACAGGAAGCAGAATAAATTCCTCTATTCAAACTGTCAAAGGTTTGCTTTGCGAACGCTGCAGGACATCGCACAATCTCTTTTGAACAGGGACAAACGATTTCTTATGGGGCGCAGTAAGTACAGACGTTTAAAAAGCTCCACTCATGCCAATGATGCAGCATGAAGAAGCGCAACCTAAAGTTTGCATTCCTAGCACTGTTGCAACCTAGCACTGTTGCATTCCCCGCATCAGTAGCTAAGAGAATATAATTTACGACTCTTGTTAATGCAGTTTCAGAAACCAGACTGAAATTTCTCAAGTATATTATTTGAATCCATTTGATGTTGGGCAACAACTATTCTTTCAAGACTTTTAGATTGAAATGGGACCTTTGAGACAGGCCTGTAGTTGTTAAGAACTTGTGGATCCAAATTTGACTTCTTAAGGAGCGGTCTAAGAACCACTACCTTAAATTGATCATGTACGACGCCTGACGCAAGCGATGCATTCATCATACTAATTATAGGTCCTGCCAGTCCTTCGAGGGAATCTTTGACTAGCTGAGTGGGGATGGGATCTAGCAAACAGGTGGTTTACTTTGTCTTACGTCTGTGTTCATGAGTCCACCATAAGAAGAAATCTGAACAGGAGTGGTGATCATGCGAGGTCACCATGGAGGAAACCACTGCTCTCCCCCCCAAAAAAACCACCACTGCCCCTCTCAAGTTTGCTAAAGACCACATGGATGTTCCACAGCAACTCCTGGAACAATGTTCTGTGGACAGACGTGACAAAAGTTGAACTTGTTGGTAAATGTGCACAGCGTTATGTTTGGAGATAACAAAACACTGCATACCAACTCCAAAACCTCATCCCACCTGGGAAGCATGGCGGAGGCTGTACGGCTTGCAATCATCGAGGGACCGATGAATTCCGAGATGTATCAGGAAATTCTACAGCAGAATGTCAGGGTGTCTGCCTGTGATCTAAAACTCGAAAGACGCTGGGTCTTGCAACATGACAAAAACAAAGGAGTACATCAACAACAGAGTGGCTGAAACAGAAGAAATTCCGTATGTTGGGATGGCCAAGTAAGAGTCCTGACCCCAATCCCATTGAAGTGCTGTGGCGTGATCGGAAGCAGGCCATTCAGCGCAAGACATCCCAAAAATATACATGAACTGAAACAGTTTTGCATAGAGGAATAGGCCAAAATACCTCCTAACCGCTGCTCAGGTCTGACAAGCCGCTACAGAAAGTGGGGGTTGAGGTTTTTGTCATAAAGGAGGTTCCACTAGCTCCTTAATATAAGGGTTCACGTACTTTTTCCATCAATGACCTTGATTGTTTAAACCATTTGGTCAATAAAGAAACAGCAATGTCAAATGTTGGGTGTGTGTTCTTTGTTAAATCAGACTCTCTTTATTAATTATTATGACTTAGATAAAGATAAGATCACATGTTAGGAGCCATTCATGCAGAAATCCACATCATTCCGAAGGGCTGTTTACAAAAGTTTTTCTCCCAACTGTATGTGAGAGAAAAGCAGAGACGCTCACTGAGTAAGGTGGGGTTGCAGCTTTGCAAATCACAAGGACATTTGTACGCTCAAAAAGGGACAGGAGCACCCCAGATGGGACTCGAACCCACAATCCCTGGCTTAGGAGGCCAGTGCCTTATCCATTAGGCCACTGGGGCACACTGGGTTGGGTCGATCACGCTGATGAAGAGCCAGTTTTTTTTTTCCTTTGATTTTTCAAAGGGATCCCCAAAATTAGGGAAGTTAGGCAGCAGAAGGTTTACTGTGACCTGAGAAGGGCCGGCATCCAATCACGGTGGTACACACACACGCTCTCACTCATCTGAGCTACACGGCTACCAAGATGATCTCAGGTGCGCCGAGCTGGTACGGAACATATTGAACTGATCGACGGCGAATTGTCTCTCAGACAGGCTTTTCACCTCTAAGCTCCCTGACTGACAGTGATCAGCTAGGTAGTGAAACAGTCAGCTGCTTCTAAGCCTTAAACAGCTGCATCTCGGCGCTTCCACGGAGTGATTATTTGAAAGCCGAACATCGCCCATTGGGAACACCTTACTATCACTAGTTTAAGAGACTCTTAAGGTCTTGTAGAGGTGCCTGTCTAATAGCATGCTCTTTGCAAGCTATAGGTGTTTAGGCTGAGGCAGAATGCCTGTTAACAAAATGTTTTTCTAAAGGGGCCTCGCACTCTTTTCCAAGCAATGGTCACCATCCCCACCGAGTGTCACAATGAAGTCATGTCCTAGGACATCACCTGTTAGTCTCCATTTGTCTGCCACCAACACTTTAGGTTACGGGGTCACAACCGCACCCCGGAGAGCAGAGGAGCCGTTGGCGTTCTGGCAGCGCAGATTGGGCTGAAGGTGGGGCGCTTGAATCTCCCTGTTGGAGGCCGTCTGAAACTGACCCAAGCCTTTCCCTTGAATTAAATCACTTGTTTCCTTTGAGCCGTTTCAGAGACTGCTCCAGAGTTTACCTTGCACAGATTCGCAAAGATTAATGATGGGGGTGCACGCTTCCAACTGTAGGCGCCTTACAACTGTAGGGACTGATTAGAGACAATTCGTAGCGTGTGCTCATTTCTCTCTATTCCCCGTGTTGCAGTGGTAGGATGACATAAATTCCTGCTTCGACACGTAACGGCATTATAATCAAGTGCAGGAGCTGAGGGCTTTAGTTTTGTTTCGTTTTCCATGGCGTTCGTAAGCGCGCAAATCAAAGGCAATTCCTGCGTCTAACACGAATGTAAATGCTTTTGAAAGTGCAGTGTGGTGCTGCTTGTAAAAACCATTTGTGGTTTGTTGATGTTTTTTCTGTCTGCCAAAGTTGCATTTTGACATCCGGACTGGGGGACTTTATCATTTGAACGTGAAGCCAGCCTTAAACCCTCTAAGGCGTGTCTGTCTGCCGGCACGAATCTTGTGAAAGGTATTTTTTTTTAACGGAGAGCGACTTTAAAAAGGTTTCCGCAGCCACCTCGCACTCCGTGTTAGATTATAGGAGGAATGCGGCGGCAGCGAGCTCGTTTTTGTCGTGGCCGAGTGGTTAAGTGCGTTTGGGACTCCCCGCGCAGGTTCGGAACTCGACGACTCCGGCGTCTGCCGCACGTCGCCTTGTGCCTGCGCGGCAAAGGCAAAGTGCCGCTTCTCCTTTCCCGGTACTATAAAAACGCTAAATCGCTTGGACCCGCTGCCATGGAAAGCAGTTCTTCAGATAACCACACATTTTGCGTTCGCACCTCTGGTGCTCTACTTATGCCTTTGAAAACCTAATGAATAAAGCTGAAAGAACCGACACGATATGTAGGTGCTCGTAAAGCACGCAGTAAAGAACTGTTAACAGCAAGGGTTTCAGTGGGTTAACTGAGGAGAAGGCATCATCGCTAATTGTTGACTTTTTATTTGGTGTTAGAAACACTCTTACTGTGCATGACGTGCAACAAATGTAGCCACAGAAATTGCATCACGCTTTCATGTATGCTATTGCAGACACCAACGTTGCCTAGATAGAAAACCGAAATAGCCGTGGGTTTGCTTGCTGGTCTGAAGGATCTCTCTTCGAATCTCTATCATTTGTCAATGGAAGTAAAAGGCGCTGAAATCTCATACGTTCAGAATCAAACCCGCAGCTGTTGTTCGACTTTATTTCTTGACTAATTATAACTGAGTGTCGCATGAGCAGTTACGTAAACTTGTCTGGTATATTTGAACACAAATGCCGTTCTTCAATTAAAACTAACAGTACATTGTCAGGGACATTCAGTTCTATACAAACAAGAGACAGACAAGAGAATATTTCTACCTTTCATGTGGACTACGTGTTGACTTACTGATCGGAATAATTGAAAAGTTCGGGCTCATAGCCGATGCAGTGCGTGCTAATTAGAACAACAGCAACGCTGAGCTCTCAGCACCGTACTGAGCCCAGGTGTTTTTCTAAAGCTGTCAGGTGCAGTTCATTTACATGAAGGAAATCTCTTACTGGGTACGATTACAATGCAGTAAGTAGCACAGACTGCTTAGGGAGTAGCCCGATGCATTTAAAATCGACCCGAACCAGGCAGGAGTCAAACCTGCAATTTCCTGATTCGTAGTCAGAAGCGTTATCCATTGCACCACTGGCCCTGGTGTGACACTGCAGGACTGTAACCCAGTGAGATCAGCACTGCAACTAGTAAAATATTACCTCCGGTCCATTCTTTTCCAAAAGTGAGAAACATCTGTTTTCTACATTTTGTCTGTTTTAAAACCATATCTCTTTAAACCAAACCAAGAGTTTGTCTTTTGCACTGATATTCTGATTCATTTCGATTTCAAAGAAAAAAAAAACATTATCTTCCAAAGCATCATAAAATTGTCCCTTCTTCCAGACTGTACTTCTCTCTTGTAGTAGTACAGCAGACCTTTCCAGGTGAGCAGATCACAGAGTCCGAAATGAGCTTCCTCCATCAAGCAAAGTACCTGAACATGACTCTGTCTTCATAAAAGCGCCCCTGTAATAAAGAAATTAAATCCGAACTCAAGAGGGCAGTTGCCTACTGAAGTTCAAGAAGTCATCAATTTTAACCTAGCAACACATTAAAGGCTGCATCTATACAAGAACGATTCTAGAAATGCTCACCAGATTACGTTTTAAGACGGAACTGCGCCTCAGGTTCCTCCGAGATCTTAACTCGGATGGTAGGATTCAGAGTCCGGAGTGCGGACTGATGGCGCACGGAGGGTCCATATACTGTGGATCCCTCAGTGATCTTCCGCGTAGTCAAACCGCCAGCGTGTGACTCCCCTGTCACCTGTCCTCTCTCCTCTGTGCAGCGGAGCCCGATTCACGGCAAAGTGAAAAAAAATATGCCCTCAACGTGAGATTTACTCTGGAGTGAGGATAGATGTTACCTTTTTATCATTGAACAGGATGTATGTGATGTGGCGACTATGTTCAATTTTGTATCCTGTTTAAAAGATTAAGGACTGGAGTGAGCGTGATTTACCACCCTTTCAGCTAAGAACCCAACGTGCGCACCGTTTAAGCTGCATAGACTCGGTCGTTTAACTCTTCTCCATTAGCAGGGTTAAGGTTAAAGAAAAAAAACATTGCTGACTTCTTTTTTTTTGCCAGCTGCTAGCGCTGATTAGCAAGGTTTGTATTTCATGTTTTGCAAGTTGCATCTATTTTAAGAAAAACAAGTCGTGTTAAAGACAGGAAAGGAATACTTGTGTTTAATTAAGTCTAGCGGTTGTCTGCTGGGATTCAGACCCAGGGTCTCCTGTTCACTAGACAGGTGCTTTAACCAACTAAGCCACGGCTCCCCAGGAGTGCTGTCCTTTTGCAGCCACTTGGACACACCACTCAGACACATCTGCATTCGGTGTGTGCTCCGCCTGCTCGCTGAGCAAGTTGCCACCTTTACATACAATAGCAACATCGACACCAAGAGAAAGGATGACAAATGGCTTTCATCTGGAACTTTTCATGTCCAAGGAGCTCAATGTGCTTTCTGTGTACAACAGGGCGACTGAACTCCACACTGGCCACTGAACCACAGCAGTGGCTTGCTGGCTTGACATCTCCCAAGGAAAATGTTGAAATCGCACGTGGAACAGGAAAATGACTCTCAGGTGCCCATTGCTCATTTTCAGACACATTTATGTAATACTTTCACCATGCGTTGAGCAATAGGGATTAAAGATACCAGAGGTAAGGTTTAAAAGTGATTCTGAGGTGCAACACATCAGCGATACAGCTAGGCATCTGAAATGCGGGGTTTGAGAGCCCTTCAGGGAACACCGTACCCTAAAGGTACCAGAAGTCATCTGGAGCGCGCCAACTCAGTTGGGACAGCCCAGTTCTGTTGACGAGGTGGCTGATTGGTTAAGGCGATGGCTTGTTAATCCATTGTGCTCTGCATGTATGGGTTCGAATCCCACTCTCGTCGGTTTCCATGTCTGACATGTGTGCCCGTTCGACGTTGACCCTCCTGTCGTTTGCTCCAGAACTAGAGCCATACATTTTCTAGCGGTGGCTGAACATGGTACAGTAGGCTAACATCGGTATCGAGCAGTGACAGTAACAGTATTTATGTGCCGCTGCTCCCAAGTGGCTCTGGGTTGAGACCGCGTTTTCACTTACTTGCAACGCAAACGGAGAAAGCGATTTTTGACAGTCTCTTGAGAGACTGCGCTAGGTGTTTAGGGATAGACTTTGTCAGTTCCCCCTGGGATGATGGCCTCTCAAATAGTTTGTGATTCCTCTAGACGTTTATACAGTAGAAGCCTGCTTCGTGGCTTAAATCCAAGCTAAGGAAACGAATTAGAGGTCTGATGCAGAACTGCGAATTCAATGAACGGGAACACTACAGTACATTGCACTGTATGTGTGAGGAAAGCTGCCCCCTTCTGTCCCTTGTCGACCGAACAGAGGACTGTAAAGGATACCGCTAAGAAACTTTAGGATGCTGGTTGGAATACAGCTCCAAAGAAGCCCCTTTGGGTGTTATGTCATCAAAAAGTAAGAACAGCGAATCTCCCTTTGATCAAAAGCGGAACAGAACTGTTTTCCGTGGAGCAGCTTTCAGACCCGTAGACCTGTTTTATTTGTAGGGCAGGGCGCATTCCCAAACGCGAATCTCCTGTTTTAGAAATGCTTTGGGCGGCGTGAAGTGAAAATAAGAAATGGGCTCCAGATGCACATGGAAGCAATCAAGTGTTTCATCCGAGCTGTTTCAAAGACTGCTCAAAAGCTTTCCTTTCACAGAGGCGCAACGATTAATGATGGGGGTGCACCCTTCAATGCGCCTTCCCAGTGGACATTGATTCGTCGAATATATGTATATTTACGGCGAAAATACGGCTATACGTATATATACGTCGCCTCGACGTATAATCAACGTCGAATTGCAACCGTAAAATCGACGACATGAATAAACGCATATATAACATCGAAAACACATCTAACACAGTGCCTGAGGCTTTTTACTGTATGTATCGTGTGTGCCGCAACTAGGAGTATACGGCACTCTGCACAGTGTACGAAGTAAATTATTTTCGCAGTAATTAATTTATTATATTTACTATATTTATTATATACGTGTAAATTAATTACTGCGAAAATAATTTACTTCGTACATTGTGCAGAGATTCTAGACGAATTGCAGACCACATTTAGACGTCTAAGGTATGCGTTTAATAGATGCAGCCATTCAAAATGCGCGGTAAAAACCCGCGGTACAGTAACCTACCCACAAGCCACCGCGGGGCACCAGAGGGTAGCGCAGGGCAAGTGATTGGCTGGCCAAAATGACCGACAGGGGCACTCGTGGTGCATTGGTTGGTAGTGCAAAGATTTAATCATTTAATGTCTTTACTGTGCACATTTTAATCCGCTTAGTTTTGAATATTTATATGGATTTTACCACTAAAGGGAAATTTTAGTAGCTGAGCATAAAAAGAAGAGGAGCATAACGCATCTGAAGGTCATAAACGATATTAATTTAGGAACATAAACATTACTGTATGTATGTAAACTGTACTGTGTATGGCTGGTCTTGGTAGTTTAAAGAAAAAATACACACCAGTCTTCCATTTCTCCCTAAACATTTTAAGCATGAAAGTTTTATGAAACGGTACCCAAATATGCGATTGCTGTATAGAATGAATTTTAATTTAAAAAAATTATTTAACACGAACATTAAGCTGTTTACATCTTCCGCCTGAGTACAGTCACCCGTTGCTACCCAACGCAGAATGGTGATTGGCTGACACCATCTGACACCCCTCTGATTGGAGAAAAAAGACGTGCTGGTTTGCTATACATACTGTACCAGGAAGAGGATTTCTTTCTATTCAAAACGTGTATTTTAAAAGTTTAAGAAGTAAAAACCTTACAGCGTACACAGATTTCTAAACTGATCAGGATCGTTATCTTTGTCTTATGCATAATAATGTTCACCGTTCTGTCCAGCAAATTAATAATAAACTTTATTTTATATAGCTTTTTAAACGAATAAGTAATTAGATTGCTCATAAACCTAATCACTTGCCTTTTCTTTTTATTTAGGCTCAGATTTCAACTATAGATCGTATTATTAATAACCATAATAACAACCAACCAACAAAAACAACCATATAAACATAATACCAACCAAAAACATAGATAACAACCACAATACAAAATCAAATAATCAAACCATTTTACTCTGGCAAAGTCCTACAATTATCATAATCCCGCCCCTTATGCAAAACCAAACCTTCCTCCCATCCCAGTTTATCCTCGTTATCATAAACAAAATCCACCTCAATTTTCAACATAAAGCATTACACAAAATCAATACCTCAACACTCCATACTCAACAATGATAATTCACAAACAGCCAGAACATGTAACTACACATTCCCAAACAGACATAATTTCCATAGCCCCGCCCCTTATGCAAAACCAACATCCCTACCCTGTTCTCTCTCTCCCCTGGCGGTTGTAATTGTTTTTATTTTCAAATAAATTTTAGCAAAGTCATGTATTTTAAAAATCTTAAGATTTTTATATTTTATATTTATATTTCCATGATAGGTGTCGCATTTTAAATCATTTTCGTAGTTAGAAATTATGTAAGGCCCTGTTAAAAGCAAGGAAGTTTTTATGCCCGTTGAAGTAAAACAAAATGCCTGACAAAGTATGGCTTGGACAGATTCCAAGTGCTTGTACAAATGTGCTAAAGAAATTACAGTTTGAGTATACAGCTTGTCCAAAGTCATCCATTATTAATACTGTAACGCAACGGGGGCTCAGGCGGGCGCCCTTGCCGCATTAGGTCGGCCCCTGCACCGTCCGGGGCTCGAACCCGGGACTTCCGCGTCTCTCTGCAGCGACCTAGCTCCGTGAGCTAAAGAGAGATCTCTCCACAGCCCAGTAGCTGTGGTCCTGCTATCACAGGGAAGGGCGGTGACGTCACCCGCTCTGGTACGCCGGCTCTTACACACACTGCTTGTCGGCCGTAGGCGTTACAATACTATTAGTAATATCTTCAGTAAAGGCTTTGATGCATAAATATTTCTGATAAAGGTAGGTTGTGTACTTTTGTCCAACTGAGCAATCTTGCTTTCATAAAATATACCAACATTTTAATGACTGATGATTAACATGCTGTAATACACAGTTCAAAATTAAAGGCGGTTTAACAAGGCGACGCCGGATAGTTAGTCACGTGACACACGTGAACCGCCTGATACCCCGGTGGGCGTGTCGAGGTATGCCGCGAAATACCTCACCCATTTTGAATGGCTGCATCTGTATCGTGTGTGCCGCAACTAGGAGTATACGGCACTCTGCACAGTGTACGAAGTAAATTATTTTCGCAGTAATTAATTTATTATATTTACTATGTTTATTATACACGTGTAAATTAATTACTGCGAAAATAATTTACTTCGTACACTGTGCAGAGATTCTAGACGAATTGCAGACCACATTTAGACGTCTAAGGTATGCGTTTAATAGACGAATATTATACGTCTTTTGCCCACTGTGCTGCCCTCTTGATTTCGGATTTAATTTCTTTTTACAGGTGCGCTTTTATGAAGACAGAGTCATGTTCAGGTACTTTGCTTGATGGAGGAAGCTCATTTCGGACTCTGTGATCTGCTCACCTGGAAAGGTCTCCTGTACTACTACAAGAGAGAAGTAGAGTCTGGAAGAAGGGACAATTTTATGATGCTTTGGAAGATAATGTTTTTTTTTTCTTTGAAATCGAAATGAATCAGAATATCAGTGCAAAAGACAGAAGATATGGTTTTAAAACAGACAAAATGTAGAAAACAGGTGTTTCTCACTTTTGGAAAAGAATGGACCGGGGTAATATTTTACTAGTTGCAGTGCTGACCTCACTGGGTTACAGTCCTGCAGTATCACACTGGATAACGCGTCTGACTACGGATCAGGAGATTATAGGTTCGACTCCTGCCTGGCTCGGGTTGTTTTTAAATGCACCGGGCTACTCCCTAAGTAGTCTGTGCTACTTACTGCATTGTAATAGTACCCAGTAAGAGATTTCCTTCATGTAAATGAACTGCACCTGACAGCTTTAGAAAAACACCTGGGCTCAGTACGGTGCTGAGAGCTCAGCTTTGCTGTTCTAATTAGCACGCACTGCATCGGCTATGAACCCGAACTTTTCAATTATTCCGATCAGTAAGTCAACACGTAGTCCACATGAACGGTAGAAATATTCTCTTGTCTGTCTCTTGTTTGTATAGAACTGAATGTCCCTGACAATGTACTGTTAGTTTTAATTGAAGAACGGCATTTGTGTTCAAATATACCAGACAAGTTTACGTAACTGCTCATGCGACACTCAGTTGTAATTAGTCAAGAAATAAAGTCGAACAACAGCTGCGGGTTTGATTCTGAACGTATGAAATTGCAGCGCCTTTTACTTCCATTGACAAATGATAGAGATTCGAAGAGAGATCCTTCAGACCAAAAGCAAACCCACGGCTATTTCGGTTTTCTATCTAGGCAACGTTGGTGTCTGCAATAGCATACATGAAAGCGTGATGCAATTTCTGTGGCTACATTTGTTGCACGTCATGCACAGTAAGAATGTTTCTAACACCAAATACAAAGTCAACAATTAGCGATCACGCCTTCTCCTCAGTTAACCCACTGAAACCCTTGCTGTTAACAGTTCTTTAATGCGTGCTTTACGAGCACCTACATATTGTGCCGGTTCTTTCAGTTTTATTCATTAGGTTTTCAAAGGCATAAGTAGAACACCAGAGGTGCAAACGCAAGATGTGTGGTTATCTGAAGAACTCATTTCCATGGCAGCAGGGCCAAGCGATTTAGCGTTTTTATAGTACCAGGAAAGGAGAAGCGGCACTTCGCCTTTGCCGCGCAGGCACAAGAAGACGTGCGGCAGACGCCATAGTCAGCAGGATTCAAACCTACGCGGGGAGTCCCCAACGGATTTCGAATCCATCGCCTTAACCACTCGGCCACGACTACAGCGAGTTCGCCATCGCCGCATTCCTCCTTTAATCTAACACGGAGTGCGACGTGGCTGCGGAAACCTTTTCAAAGTCGCTCTCCGTTAAAAAAAAATACCTTTGACAAAATACGTGCCGGCAGACAGACACGCCTCAGAGGGTTTAAGGCTGGCTTCACGTTCAAATGATAAAGTCTCCCCGTCCGGATGTCAAAATGCAGCTTTGGCAGACAGAAAAAACAGCAACAAACCACAAATGTGGATAAGGATTTTACAAGCTGCACCACACTGCACTTTCAAAAGCATTTACATTCCTGTTAGACGCAGGAATTGCCTTTGATTTGCGTGCTTACAAACGCCATGGAAAACGAAACAAAACAAAAGCCCTCAGCTCCTGCACTTGATTATAACGCAGTTACGTGTCGAAGCAGGCATTTACGTCATCCTACCACTGCAACACGGGGAATAGAGGGAAATGAGCACACGCTACGAATCGTCTCAATCACTCCCTAGAGTCGTAAGGCGCATTGAAGGGTGCACCCCCATCATTAATCATTGCGCCTCTGTGAAAGGAAAGCTCTTGAGCAGTCTTTGAAACAGCTCTGATGAAACACTTGATTGCTTCCATGTGCATCTGGAGCCCATTTCTTATTTTCACTTCACGCCGCCCAAAGCATTTCTAAAAAAGGAGATTCGCATTTGGGAATGCGCCCTGCCCTACAAATAAAACAGGTCTACGGGTCTGAAACCTGCTCCACGGAAAACAGCTCTGTTGCGCATTTGATCAAAGGGAGAGTCGCTGTTCTTACTTTTTGATGACATAACACCCAAAGGGGCTTCTTTGGAGCTGTATTCCAACCAGCATCCTAAAGTTTCTTGGCGGTATCCTTTACAGTCCTCTGTTCGGTCGACAAGGGACAGAAGGGGGCAGCTTTCCTCACACATACAGTCCAATGTACTGTACTGTTCCCGTTCATTGAATTCGCAGTTCTGCATCAGACCTCTAACTCGTTACATTAGCTTGGATTTAAGCCACGAAGCAGGCTTCTACTGTATAAACGTCTAGAGGAATCACAAACTATTTGAGAGGCCATCATCCCAGGGGGAACTGACAAAGTCTATCCCTAAACACCTAGTGCAGTCTCTCGAGAGACTGTCAAAAATCGCTTTCTCCGTTTGCGTTGCAAGTAAGTGAAAACGCGGTCTCAACCCAGAGCCACTTGGCAGCAGCGGCATGTAAATACTGTTACTGTCACTGCTCGATACCGACGTTAGCCTACTATACCATGTTCAGCCACCGCTAGAAAATGTACGGCTCTAGTACCGGAGCAAAGAACAGGAGGGCCAACACCGAACGGGCACACGTGTCAGACATGGAGAGCGACAAGGATGGGATTCGACCCCATGCCTTAACCACTCGGCCACCTCGTCAACAAAACTGGGCTGTCCTGACATGGGTTGGCACACTCCAGTTGATCTTTTTCTTTTTTTTCCCTCATACTCGAGGGTCATTTTCCTGTTCCACATGCGATTTCAACATTTTCCTTGGGAGATGTCAAGCCAGCAAGCCACTGCTGTGGTTCAGTGGCCAGTGTGGAGTTCAGTGGCCCTGTTGTACACAGAAAGCACATTGAGCTCCTTGGACATGAAAAGTTCCAGATAAAAGCCATTTGTCATCCTTTCTCTTGGTGTCGATGTTGCTATTGTATTTAAAGGTGGCAACTTGCTCAGCGAGCACGTGGAGCACACACCGAATGCAGATGTGTCTGAGTGGTGTGTCCAAGTGGCTGCAAAAAGACAGCACTCCCGGGGCGCCGTGGCTTAGTTGGTTAAAGCGCCTGTCTAGTAAACAGGAAATCCTGGGTCAGAATCCCAGCGGTGCCTTTTTTTGTTCTGTGTTCTCGAACAGAACTGGTCATTATGGACAACCGCATACGTCTAGACTTAATTAAATGCAAGTATTCATTTCCTGTCTTGAACGACTTGTTTTTCTTAAAATGGATGCAAGTTGCAAAACATGAAGTACAAACCTCGCTAATCAGCGTTCGCGGCTGGCAAAAAAAAAAGAAGTCAGCAATGTTTTTTTCTTTAACCTTAAGCCTGCTAATGGAGAAGAACCTAGTCGCCATATCATATACATCCGTTTCAACGATAATAAGGTAACAACTATCCTCACTCCAGAGTAAATCTCACGGTGAGGGCATATTTTTTTCCACTTTACCATGAGTCGGGCTCAGCTGCACAGAGGCGAGAGCAGAGCAATGAGGTCACGGGGACAGGGGAGTCACACGCTGGCGGTTTGAATACGCGGAAGATCACTGAGGGATCCACAGTATGTGGACCCTCCGTGCGCCATCATTCCACACTCCAGACTCTGAATCCTGCCATCCGAGTTAAGATCTCGGCGGAACCTGAGGCGCAGTTCTTTCTTAAAACGTAATCTGGTGAGCATTTCTAGAATCGTACTTGTATAGATGCAGCCTTTAATGTGTTGCTAGGTTAAAATTTATGACTTCTTGTATTTCAGTAGGCAACTGCCTTCTTGATTTCGGATTTAATTTCTTTATTACAGGGGCACTTTTATGATGACAGAGTCATGTTCAGGTACTTTGCTTGATGGAGGAAGCTCATTTCGGACTCTTTGATCTGCTCACCTGGAAAGGTCTGCTGTACTACTACAAGAGAGAAGTAGAGTCTGGAGGAAGGGACAATTTTATGATGCTTTGGAAGGTAATGTTTTTTTTTTTTCTTTGAAATCGAAATGAATCAGAATATCAGTGCAAAAGACAAACTCTTGGTTTGGTTTAAAGAGATATGGTTTTAAAACAGACAAAATGTAGAAAACAGGTGTTTCTCACTTTTGGAAAAGAATGGACCGGGGGTAATATTTTACTAGTTGCAGTGCTAAGCTCATTGGCTTACAGTCCTGCAGTGGCACACCAGGGCCAGTGGTGCAATGGATAATGTATCTGACTATGGATTAGGAGTTTGGAGGTTCGACTCCTGCCTGGCGCTGGTTGTTTTTAAACACATCAGCCTACTCCCTAAGTAGCCTGTGCTACTTACTGCATTGTAATCGTACCCAGTAAGAGATTTCCTTCATGTAAATGAACTGCACCTGACAGCTTTAGAAAAACACCTGGGCTCAGTACGGTGCTGAGAGCTCAAGTTGTGTATAATGTAATAATTTAAGTAGAATAGATTCTAATAATATAATGATCCAGTGTGTTGCACTACTTCACTGCTTCACTGCTCTATGCCGTCTGGAAATAAATCCTCAGACTACTTACTGCCCTGGGCATGTACCAATAAATTACAGGAGCACATCTATATATCACTGCGTTGAAGCAGGAGACACAATCACTGCAAACACATCCTAAATACAGTGTTCCAGCACCTTTGACCTCATCCAGAATGTATCATTTCTTGAAAGGAATTGCTGTCCGAATGCACATCTGAATCCCAAACAGAATCTCTAGTAAAATACGATCATTTGTGAAACAGGTAAAAGTCTCAGGGGCCCATTCCTCATTCTCAAGACACATGTATGCAGTACGTACACCATGCGTTGAGCAATAGGGATTAAAGACACCACAGGTAAGGTTAGAAGACATTCTGACTATATTCTAAAATATTGGACTCATATTCTTATGATGGCAGACATGAGTCTGTTTAAAACCGGGGTTAATGGACATTATATGACTGTCAATTCTGTTTTGTTTTGGAGACTCTTGGCTGCCTATGTGGTACAGTGCAGCGTGAAGAAAACATTTTCCAAAACTGTGTCAGCTCAAAAGTTGTAAGAAAACCTTTCCAGCTGCTTTAACTCTCTTCATTTTTGTCATTTAATTGTCTGTCGGCACTATGTGGCAGCGTTGCATGACAACCCATCTCACCACGGAAAGGAACCTAACAGCTTTTGTAAGAGAGGAGAAAACGACCTGGCCTGTATGGAGATCGAACCCACGACCTTGGCGGTATTAGCACCACGCTCTAACCAACTGAGCTAACCAGCCTCACGACAGCAATCCTCTCTGTGCTGCAAAAAATCGAACTCAGGGAATTTCTTTTGCCCTCCTTTGAATAGAAAGCCGTGTAATTCAGTGTACGGGCTTTCTCGTGCAGTTTCATGTTTCTTGTAACCCAAATCCTACACTGGCGTGAAGTGACCCCCCATTTCACAGCATTTTTCAGCTGATTTAAAATGTACCTAAAGGAGAAGCATTATTGAAGACCATCAATTACCAAGAGCTTTTGTCAAAGGTTTTGGTGGTCATTTTTAATGACCACAGAGCGCTGTGACCTCGGTTTTACATCTCATCCAAGAGACAGCGCCCTTTTACAACACAGCGTCTCCGTCACTATGCTGGGGCATTGGGACCCACACAGACCTCAGGGTGAGCACCCCCCCACCGGCACCATTAACACCGCTTCCAGCTGGAAACTTTGTTTTTCCCTGTAGCTCACCCTCATCCGGGTACTGACCTGGCTAACAAATGCTTTGCTTCAGTGGGTTTTCAGTTGCGAGTTGCAAGGGGATGCAAGTGATGGAGCCGCTCACTGCAAAAGCCACTGCTTTGGCTGGGAATCGAACCAGAGCCTCCCACGTGGGAAGTGAGAATTCTACCACTGAACCACCAATGCTCAGTACCCAGGCCTTAAAAAAGACGCTTTTTTGGTGCTCTGTTAAAAAAGCGTCGACATTACCTCTTTCAAAAGGCTTCACTTTCCTAGTCACATTCCAAGGCTCATTGAACCCGGGCTGTTTCCTCCAGCGGTATAGTATTGCAGTTAGACAGCACGATGCCTGCAACACTATGTCACGCTCTGACGAGACTGTCAAAAATTGCTTTCACCGATTGTATTGCAAACCGGCGGAAGCGGGGTATTGGGAAAAGTTTTCAACTAGCAATAATCGCGCCTCGGCTAAACCTCACAGGCTACGATACTGCCAATGCACAAATCTGACGGTTGCCAGGCAACCGCGGGGATCCTATGGAAATCGTTATCAATCGTCTCATGGCATGTCCTTGCTGTAAAGCTTCATATTTGTCGTCTTCTTCTTCTAGCTTGAGGTTTTGAAGAATTTCATGACAGACAAGGGCTCCGTCGGGAACAAAGGGCGTTGTGAGAAAACCGTTGCTTATTTTCAGCAGCAGAAATACAACCCTTTAAATACAAGATGACAGAACAATGACGAAGGGCATGCCGGGAGGAACTCATGCACTACAGAGGAAAGGGGGCGGGCACGTACAGTTCACATTCAAGCCACAAGTACTCTTCTCGGATGTTGCACAAACAAATCCTAACGTCCTGAAAGCATTGCAGCATGTTTGTGTCCCACTTCCCGTGGCTGCAGGACGACTGACACGAACGGACAAACACAATCTGTGGCGTTTAGTGTGACATAGTCTTGCAGGCATCGTGCTGTCTCACTGCAATACTATACCGCTGGAGGAAACAGCCCGGGTTCGATGAGCCTTGGAATGTGACTAGGAAAGTGAAGCCTTTTGAAAGAGGTAAAGCACTGCACAACGGAACTGAGGGAGAATCTTACAATGATTTCGAATGAATTCTGTATGCGTTAAAAGACAGCTATACACAGAAAACATGCAGGACACTGCTCATGATGTTTCCCGAGCCGAAACACAGTGCGTTTTTCCAAGCCATCTGACAAAGCCCGCCCACTGAAAACTGCAGCAGATCGTGTAAAGACGTTCAACTTTGTAACTACTGCACGCACAGGAAGCAGAATAAATTCCTCTTTTCAAACTGTCAAAGGTTTGCTTTGCGAACGCTGCAGGGCATCGCACAATCTCTTTTGAACGGGGACAAACGATTTCTTATGGGGCGCAGTAAGTACAGACGTTTAAAAAGCTCCACTCATGCCGACGATGCAGCATGAAGAAGCGCAACCTAACGTTTGACAGACAAAAGCCGGGCGCCGCTACGAGCAATATGAAATCAAACTGACAGCACACGGCGTTTCGCGCTGACTCAAAAGTGATCTCGACAGACGCTGTTCTCTGCATAACGCTGAAAGAGCTAAAGAGCGTTTCTGTTGAGACGTAACAAGCTTGTTTCTTTCTACCATGATGTTACCATGACAAAATCTGTCTTTAAACACCTTGCTCAGTCTCTGACGAGACTGTCAAAAATTGCTTTCGCCGATTGTATTGCAAACCGGCGGAAGCGGGGTATTGGGAAAAGTTTTCAACTAGCAATAATCGCGCCTCGGCTAAACCTCACAGGCTACGATACTGCCACTGCGCAAAGCTGACGGTTGCCAGGCAACCGCGGGGATCCTATGGAAATCGTTATCAATCGTCTCATGGCATGTCGTTGCTGTAACGCTTCATATTTCACAGCATATTCCCGCCCCCCAAAGAAAAGAGCGCCAATCAGAGAGGCGGAGACCGAGGACTCGCAGAGCAGACGGCCACAGTCGCCGTAATAAGAGCGATTGTGAGCGGTTTTAGTTTCTCTCTTTGACCAGCCCAGCTGCGCCCCACCCGAAGGCAGGGAAGCACAAAAATTGTATGGAACTCATTCATGTTCCTCTCCATGGAAATCTTTAGTAAAAGGCAAAAGATTTGTACGAGATGAAGAGAAACCAGAGTGCGTGGCTGGACAGCTGCAGGAGCCCAGGCCGCCTTCAAGGCCTCTGCCCTGCCGGTCGTGGTTGGCAATGCACCTGGCCTTACAAACGAGCCAGTGGGGCCCGTTCAGCTCTGGGCTCATCGCCTGCGGCTCTCGGCTTACCTGGCAGGGGAGATACCTTGATCAGCCTGTAGTTAGAGTAGTTGGATTGTTTTCTTGTTTTGTGGAAGCAGTGTTTGTTTTGCAGTTTGAGATGGCAACCTTTGGATCCCGCAAGAATGCTGTACGTTTTGAGCTTTTGGATGACCTCTTCATGGATCGTATGCAGTTCAGCAGAAAAGTGTTACAGAAGGAACGTGGCTTTGAACCTCGGCACTTGGATTTCATCTTCGCTCTCCCAGGTCAGAAAGCATTTGAGGTTGTTTTTGCTACCTATTCTCTGTTTGAACAATGTGTGGATGTGTTTGAGGCAAAAAGAGGGAAAGTTCCTGCCCTTGAGAAGATCAACTTGCAGCCTCTGACACAGAGAGAGAGGAAAACGGTGCATGTTGTTATGTTCTCGGAACTGGCAAAGACGGAGGACATTCACACCTGGCTTAAGCAGTACTGCACCGTCCACCATGGAACTGAGGTTAGAGATGTTGACGGTATAAAAACAGGAGCAAGGAAATTCGAGGTTCGCTTGCTACCGGACAATGTAAATGGAGGCTTAAGGCACCTGCCCTCTACAATCCGGCTGGGCGCCTGCAATGGCTATGTTTTTTATGTGGGACAACCAAAGGTGTGTCGGCGCTGTGGTGTTGTGGGACACCTGGCATCGTCCATACATTTCAAAATCCATACAGCTTGTGAAAGATGAAATCCATTTCTTGGTTGTCAGTGGAAAAAGATTGCCGGCTGCAAGAAGCGCAAGTGATTGTTTTCTTTGACCATAAACCTGCAAATGTAGGGAGCACAAGCGGCCGTCAGTCTCTGTGGCGCAATCGGTTAGCGCGTTCGGCTGTTAACCGAAAGGTTGGTGGTTCAAGCCCACCCAGGGACGCATGTCTCAGTTTTTCCAATGTAAACATCATCACCGCTAAAGAAGATGGCGCAGAAGGCTCCACAGTCGAAACGTTGTGCTTCTTTTCTTCTCTTTTCAGCATGGAGTAAACCTTTGCTTGATCCTTTGCAGCCTACGCATGCTGACACAGCTACCTTTCTCTTAACGCGCCTCAATCATTATTCACCAAAACCATCAGCAGAATGTGTCGCCTTTGTGGTGATGTCACTCCTCTGCTTCACAAATGTCCTTAGTGACGGACCATTTCTTTCTGCCATTTTTCCGGAGCGGTTATTGATTGCTCCATCATTTCCCTCATACTTTCCATCCCTAGATTGAAAAAAAAAAAAACAGAAACAGGCTGACAGGACGACAATCAAATTGCAAAAACTCATCAAAGCACTCGATAGAGTATTTGAATCCACAAGTAGCTACGAGCAACTTTGTCCTGGCTTGCATGAAAGTCGGAAAATGTCAAAAAGAAAAAGATGGTGGCTTTTTCATATCTGTTCTTTTATTTTTAGTTCGTTGGCTCTTCTGTCCATTGTCCTCCTGCCTGGCTCTTGACCTGTGACTGTCTGAACGCACACATTAGACTTTCAGGCGGGGGATTTGTCCTGAGCCTCTGTGAAAGACCCACCCACCCCCATAAATAACTGCTCTAGAAACACATGAATGCAAAACTAAACCACAGCTTAAAGAGGAGCTCCAACTCAGTGCCATACTAATGTAAACGAAGTAATACTAAGACATGTTCTTATGGATTTGTCTTACCTTGAGATATGTAATTGGATTTCAGGATTAACTTCCTCATTCAATGTACTGGTGATTCTTTGCCTGGTCAGTACCTGGGTGGGAGACCTCCAGCGAACAATTAAGCTTGCTGCTGGAAGTGGTGTTAAGAGACTCTTAGGATCTTCCAGAGGTGTCTGTCCAATAGCACTAGTTGCCTTAGAGCTGGCTCAAACATTGCTCAAGAGTCTACCTTTCACAGATGCGCAAAGATGAATGATGGGGGTGCACGCTTCAAGGAGCCTTCCAACTGTAGGGACCGATTAGAGACGATCCGTAGCATGTGTTCGTTTCCATATACGCCCCGTGTCTCAACGGTAGGACAGAGTCAAATACTGCCTCGACACGTAACAGCGTTATATTAAACCGCAGGACTTGAGGGCTGTTTTGTTTGAATGTTCAAGGCATTGGTAAGAGCGTAGGTCAAGGGCCATTGGTGCATCTCCTGTAACTGGAGTAAAAATGCTATTCAAAGTGCAGTGACTAAAATCGTCGTCCACATGTCTCCGTTGTTGATTGCTTTCTGTCTAAGAATGTTCTGTTTTCATGTCCGAACGGGGAGACTTTATCATTCCAACTTGAAGCCACCCTTAAGTCCTCTGAGGTGTGTGTGTGTGTGTGTGTGTGTGTGTGCTTGCACGTATGGCGTAAAAGGTTTCTTAAACGGAGAGCGAACTTGAAAAAAGTTGCCTCCGCTGCTGCCGCCGCCTCGCACTCCCTGTTCCATTGTAGCAAGAAGGCAGCGGCCGCGGCGCTCGCTGTACTCGTGGCCGAGTGGTTAAGGTGACGGACTTGAAATCTGTTGGGGTCTCCCCGCGCAGGTTCAAATCCTGCCGACTACGGCGTCCTTTGCATTTGGTTGCGTGCGTGCGTGTAAAAGGACCAGCGCCGTTTCGTTTTCGCTGGGACCTTTAACACTCTAAATCGCCTGGACCCGCAGCCTGTGAAATCGATTCTTCAGCACCCACGAAGGACGCTTTGCCGCTGGACACAGATAACAATGCTTTTCTGCAACGAGCTTTCCAGCTGAATTTTCTCGGCAGCTCCGTACTGAACCTGTTCTCCATTGCAACATAGCGGAGGCTCGTCACGTCTATAGCAAGGCTGTGTAGGACCGCATACGCCACAGTGACTTGTACACAGACCACATGAAAGGCAAGCAAAATACACTTTTAAAATTCCAAAGATTCACAAGGTCAGAGAAACAGCGATGACCTGAACAGATCTGTTACAGAAGTCTAGGTTGACCTTTTTAGAGCTGTAATTGCATTTTTGTTTAATAGAAGATCAAATCTACTCGCATGTACCAGCACCTTACAGTTTATTGATGTTAATTCTGTTTAAGTAATAAGATTGCTAACGATGTTGGACTTTAGCCGGTGTTTTTTAGAACAAATTGCTTACACTTCTGTAAGGAATACGCAGTACGTGCCTTTGTCAGTCATTGCTCACCATACCTGTAACTTTCTTATCTAACTCACTTCCTCAAATGGTGAAGGTCCACAAACATAAATGAAAAAAAAACCCTTGTTGTAGATGAGGTGCACAAAAAAGCAGCCCCTGATAGTGTATAACACATTTATACTATTGCAGAGACACATGTAACATATATATATATAATGTATATATATGAAACAGAAATAGAAACAGAAACAGGAATCGCTTACTCACCTGGAGAATCTCTGTAGGAATATCTAGCATTTATCAATGGAAATAAAAGCTGCTTTAATACAGTGCATGTTCAAACTCAAACCCTCAGCTGCTGTTCTTGTTTGTTTTGGGACAAATTGCAACTGAGCATCGCATGAGCCGTTACGTACCCTTATCTGTTAGGGAATTTCAAGGGAGGAGTTAGGTCAGAATGGGTAGGCTGCAAAACAACAAGTAAAGATTTATTCCAAGATGAAACGTTGTGGCGGTTTTCTTATCTTTTCAGCATGGACTAAACATTTACGTGTTCCTTATATGCTATATATGTATATATTAGCACCAATGTCGTTCTTAAAAACTAACATGAAATTGTCAGGGACATTCAGCTATATACAAAGACGAGACAGACAAAGTAATAATTCTGTATTAACGTGGCCTACATATTGACGCAATGATCGAACTATCTGACATGTTCTGATTCAGATCCCCTGCAGTTCATGCCAATTAGAACAATAGCAATGCTGAGTCCTCCCCACCCTACTGAGCACAAATTCAGCTGCTCTCCAGTTCTTTTCTGCATGTTTTTTCATTGCAATTGAGCTCGGAGCTGGAGATGATCTCCATACAGTTCTGTGTTCACCAGCCCGCACTTGCGTGCTAATTTACGGGTTGTGGCAAATGCTTTTCTATAGTTCATATACATGACGGCAACCTGTTACCGAGGAACCTGAGAGGTTTAAAAGCCTCACGAGCCAGGCAGGACTCGAACTTACAATCTTCTGATCCAAAGTCAGAAGCGTTATCCATTACGCCACTGGCCCATAGAACACGTGCTTGCACTCCACCACAGAGAGCTCTACACTGCTACTAGTAGTACACTTCCCCATCTAAATTTTCACAGCAAGAAACTTGTGTTTCCTACTATTTTTATCAGGTTTAAAATATCATCTCCTTAAAACAGAAAAAGTGTTGATGTGTCGTGCTGAAATTCCGATTGATTTTGAATTCAAAGAAAAAAGGTTTTCTTCCAAAACACCATGAAATTGTCACATCTTGCAGACAATAGGTGTATTCCATGTTGAAAAGAGAAGAAAGAAAACCATGGAGCCTTTTACAGGTGTGAGGCTTCTTCAGGTGTGAGAAGACCCCACAGTCGAAACGCTGTTTCCGTTTTTCTCTTTTCAGCATGCAATAAACCTATTACTTGTTCCTTTGCAGCCGAGGCATGCTGACGTAGGTACCCAGCTGAACATCTTGCAGACTCTACAGTACTTCTCTCCTGTAGAAGTAAAGCAGGGCTTGCTGGGTGAGCTTTTGCTCCGGTAAATTAGGTCACGTGTCATGTTAAATCACTTCTTCTAAACACAACATTTGCTGGTGCTAGCTTTCCCCATGAAAAGAGACATTTCCCTTACAGTACATGACATATCGTTTTTATTCTATCAATAACTATAGAAATAAAACAAAAGAAAAAATGTTGTCGCCAAAGAATGCACAGCTCTGTCGCCTTGGGGAGGTGTCAAGGGCATTGAGCTCCTTGGACATGAGAAGTGCCAGATAAATGCCATTTCTCATCATTTCTCTTGGCGTCAGTTCTGCTATTAAATGGGACGGAGGCAACGGGCTCAGAGAGCAGGTTAAGTGCACACCGAATGCAGATGTGTCCAAGTGTCTGTAAAAGCGCGGTGCTCCGCTGGCGCTGTTCCCTAGTGGCTTAAAGTGCCCGCCTGGTAAGCAGGCGATCCTGGGTCTGAATACCAGCGGTGCCTCTCTCCGTGTCTTGTTGTGCCGAATGTCTCATTTCAGACAAACATGTACAGCTTGGTTCAGTTTAATGCAAGAATTCATTTCCTTTCTGGAATAACTTGTTTTTGAAGAAATCCATACAGCTTGTGAAAGATGAAATCCATTTCTTGGTTGTCAGTGGAAAAAGATTGCCGGCTGCAAGAAGCGCAAGTGATTATTTTCTTTGACCATAAACCTGCAAATGTAGGGAGCACAAGCGGCTGTCAGTCTCTGTGGCGCAATCGGTTAGCGCGTTCGGCTGTTAACCGAAAGGTTGGTGGTTCAAGCCCACCCAGGGACGCATGTCTCTGTTTTTCCAATGTAAACATCATCACCGCTAAAGAAGATGGCGCAGAAGGCTCCACAGTCGAAACGTTGTGCTTCTTTTCTTCTCTTTTCAGCATGGAGTAAACCTTTGCTTGATCCTTTGCAGCCTACGCATGCTGACACAGCTACCTTTCTCTTAACGCGCCTCAATCATTATTCACCAAAACCATCAGCAGAATGTGTCGCCTTTGTGGTGATGTCAGTCCTCTGCTTCACAAATGTCCTTAGTGACGGACCATTTCTTTCTGCCATTTTTCCGGAGCGGTTATTGATTGCTCCATCATTTCCCTCATACTTTCCATCCCTAGATTGAAAAAAAAAACAGAAACAGGCTGACAGGACGACAATCAAATTGCAAAAACTCATCAAAGCACTCGATAGAGTATTTGAATCCACAAGTAGCTACAAGCAACTTTGTCCTGGCTTGCGTGAAAGTCGGAAAATGTCAAAAAGAAAAAGATGGTGGCTTTTTCATATCTGTTCTTTTATTTTTAGTTCGTTGGCTCTTCTGTCCATTGTCCTCCTGCCTGGCTCTTGACCTGTGACTCTCTGAACGCACACATTAGACTTTCAGGCGGGGGATTTGTCCTGAGCCTCTGTGAAAGACCCACCCACCCCCATAAATAACTGCTCTAGAAACACATGAATGCAAAACTAAACCACAGCTTAAAGAGGAGCTTGTCATGACCGCCAGGCAGTTAAGACCAACTCTTAAGCAATCTAAACAGCACCAGCAGCGGGTGATTATTAACAAACGCCGCCACACAAGTTAACCCACCTGCACACACTCCACCGTGCGGTACGCAGTGCTATTTTTACCATCTTTACCTGCTTCCCGCTGGTATTGAGTCTACTCCTTGAGAGCTCTACCTGGCGTTTCTGCCTTTTCGACTTTGGACCTCGCCTCTCACCTCGGACTGTTTGCCACCAGTGTTCTCCCTGGATTACGACTTACCTTACGCCTCTTGACCACGAAACAAAGCAAAGCAGAGCAAAACAAAATGAACAAACGAAAACCCTCAAGTCCCGCACTTGCATATAACGCCGTTACGTGCCCAAGCGGTATTTTACGTCATCCTAGCACTGCACCCCGGGGCGTACGGTATATGGGAACGAGCACACGCCACGAATCGTCTCGAATCACTCCCTACAGCTATAAGGCACCTTGAAGCATGCACCCCCAACATTCTTCTTTGCGCATCTGTGAAAGGTAAACTCTTGAGCAAACTCTGAACCAGCTCTAAGGAAACTAATCCGATTAGACGTTACTTTGACTAATCTTTTAAGGGACCCTTGTTAATTGGAGAAATCAATGATTTCGAATGAATTCTGTATGCGATAAAAGACAGCTATACAAAGAAAACATGCAGGACACTTCTCATGATGTTTCCCGAGCTGAAACACAGTGCGTTTTTCCAAGCCATCTGACAAAGCCCGCCCACTGAAAACTGCAGCAAATCGTGTAAAGACGTTCAACTTTGTAATTACTGCACGCACAGGAAGCAGAATAAATTCCTCTTTTCAAACTGTCAAAGGTTTGCTTTGCGAACACTGCAGGACATCGCACAATCTCTTTTGAACGGGGACAAACGATTTCTTATGGGGCACAGTAAGTACAGACGTTTAAAAAGCTCCACTCATGCCGACGATGCAGCATGAAGAAGCGCAACCTAACGTTTGCATTCCTAGCAAATTCCTTTTATTTTTTGATAAATAAAGACAGTCTTGTTTAACAAACAACACACACAACATTTTACATTGTGAATTCAATTCAAATCAATGTATTTCTATATAGCGCCTTTCACAACAAGGTTGTCCCAAGGCACTTAACAATGCAAGTTGTTAAGAGCCTTGTGTTTAATATGCCGCCTAGGTTACGTGCTGTCTCTTTGAGGCAAATGTTTAAATCCTCTGAGTTAAGTGCTGAAGTTATAGTAGTCCTATCAGTATTGTTGCCTCCGATCAACAGATCCTCATTTTTCTCAGAGTTGAGTAACAAAAAGTTTTCACACATCCAAGTATTTCCTTCCTTAATGCATTTAACTAAACTGATAATAGAAGAGTTGTCGTTTGGTGTAAACAAAATGTTTATTTGAGTGTCATCAGCATATGAATGAAAGTTCATATTATTTTTTCATATTATCCTACCTAGCAGCAGCATGTTGAGAGAGAGAGCAATATTGGTCTCAGCACTGATCTTCTGGTACCCCAAATTGAACTGGTGACATTGATGAAGCAGTACAATTATTAGATATTTGAACATAATGAAAACGATGAGTAAAATGTGAAGTAAACCACTGAAGGACGGTTCCAGATAAGCCAACCTCAAACTCAAGCCTGTGTAACAAAACAGAGAGGTCAACCATGTCAAAGGCAGCTCTAAGATCTAGAAGCACAAGCACTGTTGCATTCCCCGCATCAGTAGCTAAGAGAATATCATTTACGACTCTTGTTAATGCAGTTTCAGAAACCAGACTGAAATTTCTCAAGTATATTATTTGAATCCAGATACGATTGACGTTGGGCAACAACTATTCTCCCAAGACTTTTAGATTGAAATGGGACCTTTGAGACAGGCCTGTAGTTGTTAAGAACTTGTGGATCCAAATTTGACTTCTTAAGGAGTGGTCTAACAACCGCTACCTTAAATTGATCAGGTACAACGCCTGACGCAAGCGATGCATTCATCATACTAATTATAGGTCCTGCCAGTCCTTCGAGGGAATCTTTGACTAGCTGAGTGGGGATGGGATCTAGCGAACAGGTGGTTGACTTTGTCTTACGTCTGTGTTCATGAGTCCACCATAAGAAGAAATCTGAACAGGAGTGGTGATCATGCGAGGTCACCATGGAGGAAACCACTGCTCTCCCCCCCAAAAAAACCACCACTGCCCCTCTCAAGTTTGCTAAAGACCACATGGATGTTCCACAGCAACTCCTGGAACAATGTTCTGTGGACAGACGTGACAAAAGTTGAACTTGTTGGTAAATGTGCACAGCGTTATGTTTGGAGATAACAAAACACTGCATACCAACTCCAAAACCTCATCCCACCTGGGAAGGATGGCGGAGGCTGTACGGCTTGCAATCATCGAGGGACCGATGAATTCCAAGATGTATCAGGAAAATCTACAGCAGAATGTCAGGGTGTCTGCCTGTGATCTAAAACTCGAAAGACGCTGGGTCATGCAGCATGACAAAAACAAAGGAGTACATCAACAACAGAGTGGCTGAAACAAAAGAAATTCCGTATTTTGGGATGGCCAAGTAAGAGTCCTGACCCCAATCCCATTGAAGTGCTGTGGCGTGATCTGAAGCAGGCCGTTCAGTGCAAGACATCCCAAAAATATACATGAACTGAAACAGTTTTTCATAGAGGAATAGGCCAAAATACCTCCTAACCGCTGCTCAGGTCTGACCAGCCGCTACAGAAAGTGGGGGTTGAGGTTTTTGTCATAAAGGAGGTTCCACTAGCTCCTTAATATAAGGGTTCACGTACTTTTTCCATCAATGACCTTGATTTTTTAAACCATTTGGTCAATAAAGAAACAGCAATGTCAAATGTTGGGCGTGTGTTGTTTGTTAAATCAGACTCTCTTTATTAATTATTATGACTTAGATAAAGATAAGATCACATGTTAGGAGCCATTCATGCAGAAATCCACATCATTCCGAAGGGCTGTTTACAAAAGTTTTTCTCCCAACTGTATGTGAGAGAAAAGCAGAGACGCTCACTGAGTAAGGTGGGGTTGCAGCTTTGCAAATCACAAGGACATTTGTACGCTCAAAATGGGACAGGAGCACCCCAGATGGGACTCAAACCCACAAACCCTGGCTTAGGAGGCCAGTGCCTTATCCATTAGGCCACTGGGGCACACTGGGTTGGGTCGATCATGCTGATGAAGAGCCAGTTTTTTTTTTCCTTTGCTTTTACAAAGGGATCCCCAAAATTAGGAAAGTTAGGCAGCAGAAGGTTTACTGTGACCTGAGAAGGACCGGCATCCAATCACGGTGGTACACACAGACACGCTCTCACTCATCTGAGCTACACGGCTACCAAGATGATCTCAGGTGCGCCGAGCTGGTACGGAACATATTGAACTGAACAACGGCGAATTGTCTCTCAGACAGGCTTTTCACCTCTGAGCTCCCTGACTGACAGTAATCAGCTAGCTAGTGAAACAGTCAGCTGCTTCTAAGCCTTAAACAGCTGCATCTCGGCGCTTCCACAGACAGATGATTTGAAAGCCAAACATCGCCCATTGGGAACACCTTACTATCACTAGTTTAAGAGACTCTTAAGGTCTTGCAGAGGTGCCTGTCTAATAGCATGCGCTTTGCAAGCTATAGGTGTTTAGGCTGAGGCAGAATGCCTGTTAACAAAATGTTTTTCTAAAGGGGCCTCGCACTCTTTTCCAAGCAATGGTCACCATCCCCACCGAGTGTCACAATGTAGTCATGTCCTAGGACATCACCTGTTAGTCTCCATTTGTCTGCCACCAACACTTTAGGTTACAGGGTCACAACCGCACCCCAGAGACCAGAGGAGCCGTTGGCGTTCTGGCGGCGCAGATTGGGCTGAAGGTGGGGCGCTTGAATCTCGCTGTTGGAGGCCGTCTGAAACTGACCCAAGCCTTTCCCTTGAATTAAATGTAAATAAGAAATGAACCCCAGATGCACATGGAATCAATCACGTGTTTCCTTTGAGCCGTTTCAGAGACTGCTCCAGAGTTTACCTTGCACAGATGCGCAAAGATTAATGATGGGGGTGCACGCTTCCAGGCGTCTTACAACTGTAGGGACTGTTTAGAGACAATTCGTAGATTGTGCTCATTTCCCTCTATTCCCCGTGTTGCAGTGGTAGGATGACGTAAATTCCTGCTTCGACACGTAACGGCATTATAATCAAGTGCAGGAGCTGAGGGCTTTAGTTTTGTTTCGTTTTCCATGGCGTTCGTAAGCGCGCAAATCAAAGGCAATTCCTGCGTCTAACACGAATGTAAATGCTTTTGAAAGTGCAGTGTGGTGCAGCTTGTAAAATCCTTTTCCACATTTGTGGTTTGTTGCTGTTTTTTCTGTCTGCCAAAGTTGCATTTTGACATCCGGACTGGGGGACTTTATCATTTGAACGTGAAGCCAGCCTTAAACCCTGAGGCGTGTCTGTCTGCCGGCACGAATCTTGTGAAAGGTTTTTTTTTTTAACGGAGAGCGACTTTAAAAAGGTTTCCGCAGCCACCTCGCACTCCGTGTTAGATTATAGGAGGAATGCGGCGGCAGCGAGCTCGCTTTTGTCATGGCCGAGTGGTTAAGGCGACGGATTCGAAATGCGTTAGGGACTCCCCGCGCAGGTTCGGAACTTGCCGACTCCTGCGTCTGCCGCACGTCGCCTTGTGCCTGCGCGGCAAAGGCAAAGTGCCGCTTCTCCTTTCCCGGTACTATAAAAACGTTAAATCGCTTGGACCCGCTGCCATGGAAAGCAATTCTTCAGATTACCATACGTTCTGCGTTCGCACCTCTGGTGCTCTACTTATGCCTTTGAAAACCTAATGAATAAAGCTGAAAGAACCGACACGATATGTAGGTGCTCGTAAAGCACGCATTAAAGAACTGTTAACAGCAAGGGTTTCAGTGGGTTAACTGAGAAGGCGTGATCGCTAATTGTTGACTTTTTATTTGGTGTTAGAAACACTCTTACTGTGCATGACGTGCAACAAATGTAGCCACAGAAATTGCATCACGCTTTCATGTATGCTATTGCAGACACCAACGTTGCCTAGATAGAAAACCGAAATAGCCGTGGGTTTGCTTGCTGGTCTGAAGGATCTCTCTTCGAATCTCTATCATTTGTCAATGGAAGTAAAAGACGCTGCAATCTCATACGTTCAGAATCAAACCCGCAGCTGTTGTTCGACTTTATTTCTTGACTAATTACAACTGAGTGTCGCATGAGCAGTTACGTAAACTTGTCTGGTATATTTGAACACAAATGCCGTTCTTCAATTAAAACTAACAGTACATTGTCAGGGACATTCAGTTCTATACAAACAAGAGACAGACAAGAGAATATTTCTACCTTTCATGTGGACTACGTGTTGACTTACTGATCGGAATAATTGAAAAGTTCGGGTTCATAGCCGATGCAGTGCGTGCTAATTAGAACAACAGCAACGATTAGCTCTCAGCACCGTACTGAGCCCAGGTGTTTTTCTAAAGCTGTCAAGTGCAGTTCATTTACATGAAGGAAATCTCTTACTGGGTACGATTACAATACAGTAAGTAGCACAGGCTACTTAGGGAGTAGCCCGATGCGTTTAAAAACGACACGAGCCAGGCAGAAGTCGAACCTACAATCTCCTGATCCGTAGTCAAACGTGTTATCCATTGCACCACTGACCCTGGTGCAACACTGCAGGACTGCAACCCGGTGAGCTCAGCACTGCAACTAGTAAAATACCCCGGTCCATTCTTTTCCAGAAGTGAGAAACACCTGTTTTCTACATTTTGTCTGTTTTAAAACCATATCTCTTTAAACCAAACCAAGAGTTTGTCTTTTGCTCTGATATTCTGATTCATTTCGATTTCAAAGAAAAAAAAAACTACCTTCCAAAGCATCATAAAATTGTCCCTTCTTCCAGACTCTACTTCTCTCTTGTAGTAGTACAGCAGACCTTTCCAGGTGAGCAGATCACAGAGTCCGAAATGAGCTTCCTCCATCAAGCAAAGTACCTGAACATGACTCTGTCATCATAAAAGCGCCCCTGTAATAAAGAAATTCAATCTGAAATCAAGAGGGCAGTTGCCTACTGAAATACAAGAAGTCATCAATTTTAACCTAGCAACACATTAAAGGCTGCATCTATACAAGTACGATTCTAGAAATGCTCACCAGATTACGTTTTAAGAAGGAACTGCGCTTCAGGTTCTGCCGAGATCTTAACTCGGATGGCAGGATTCAGAGTCCGGAGTGCGGACTGATTGCGCACGGAGGGTCCATATACTGTGGATCCCTCAGTGATCTTCCGCGTGTTCAAACAGCCAGCGTGTGACTCCCCTGTCCCCATGACCTCATTGCTCTGCTCTCTCCTCTGTGCAGCCGAGCCCGATTCACGGTAAAGTGAAAAAAAATATGCCCTCAACGTGAGATTTACTCTGGAGCGAGGATAGATGTTACCTTTTTATCATTGAACAGGATGTATGTGATGTGGCGACTAGGTTCAATTTTGTATCCTCTTTAAAAGATTAAGGACTGGGGTGAGCGTGATTTACCACCCTTTCAGCTAAGATCCCGACGTGCGCACCGTTTAAGCTGCATAGACTCGGTCGTTTAACTCTTCTCCATTAGCAGGGTTAAGGTTAAAGAAAAAAAACATTGCTGACTTCTTTTTTTTTGCCAGCTGCTAGCGCTGATTAGCAAGGTTTGTATTTCATGTTTTGCAAGTTGCATCCATTTTAAGAAAAACAAGTCGTGTTAAATACAGGAAATGAATACTTGCATTTAATTAAGTCTAGCCGTAGGCGGTTATCCACTGGGATTCAGACCCAGGGCCTCCTGTTTACTAGACAGGCGCTTTAACCAACTAAGCCACAGCGCCCCGGGAGTGCTGTCCTTTTGCAGCCACTTGGACACACCACTCAGACACATCTGCATTCGGTGTGTGCTCTGCCTGCTCGCTGAGCAAGTTGCCACCTTTACATACAATAGCAACATCGACACCAAGAGAAAGGATGACAAATGGCTTTTATCTGGAACTTTTCATGTCCAAGGAGCTCAATGTGCTTTCTGTGTACAACAGGGCCACTGAACTCCACGCTGGCCACTGAACCACAGCAGTGGCTTGCTGGCTTGACATCTCCCAAGGAAAATGTTGAAATCGCATGTGGAACAGGAAAATGACCCTCGAGTACGAGGGAAAAAAAAGAAAAAGATCATCTGGAGCGCGCCAACCCAGTTGGGACAGCCCAGTTTTGTTAACGAGGTGGCCGAGTGGTTAAGGCGATGGATTGCTAATCCATTGTGCTTTGCACGCATGGGTTCAAATCCCATCCTCGTTGGTTTCCATGTCTGTTTCCATTCTGTTTTTGATCCCTATTGCTCAATGCACAGTGAAAGCATTGCATACATGTGTCTGACAATGAGAAATGGGCCCCTGAGACAGTCATTTGCCTGTTTCACAAATGATCGTATTTTACTAGAGATTCTGTTTGGGATTCAGATGTGCATTCGGACAGCAATCCCTTTCAAGAAATGATACGTTCTGGATGAGGTCAAAGGTGCATCATTTGGACACTTTGTGGGCTTGAAATACAAAGAAAATCATGTTCTATGGTACAAGATAAATACAAAACTTAAGCTTTTATTATAATTAGATTTGTTTATAAAGCATAAGCAATCATTTATTACATTAATATATGTAAAAATAACATTTTAGCATCATACGTTTAGTATATTTAGTCCCTAATGCTGAAAGAAATGATCATAGAACATGACTTCTAACCTTACCTGCGGTGTTTTTGATCCCTATTGCTCAATGCACAGTGAAAGCATTGCATACATGTGTCTGACAATGAGAAATGGGCCCCTGAGACAGTCATTTGCCTGTTTCACAAATGATCGTATTTTACTAGAGATTCTGTTTGGGATTCAGATGTGCATTCGGACAGCAATCCCTTTCAAGAAATGATACGTTCTGGATGAGGTCAAAGGTGCTGGAACACTGTATTTAGGATGTGTTTGCAGTTATTCTGTGTTTCTAGCTTCAACCCAGTGATATATATATATATGCTCACTGCTTTTTTGGTACATGCCCAGGGCAATAATCATTATGAGGATTTATTTCCATATGTGCTAGAGGTAGTGTTGTGAAATTCTTCAACACACTGGATCGCAGGTTTAAACCTGCACTCTTACTCCTTAAATACCAACAAATGCAGATATGTAGCAATCATATTGTAGCTGACACTCATTTGCCTGTTTCACAAATGATCATATTTTACTAGAGATTCTGTTTGGGATACGGATGTGCATTCTGACAACAATCTCTTTCAAAAAATGATTTTACCTTATCGCAGCTTTGCCCCTCTTGCCTCTTTGGAAAATATCTCCATCTTGTGGTCGTTGTTGGTAATGTCTAGACAATATCTCCATCTTGTGGTCGTTGTTGGTAATGTCTAGACAATATCTCCATCATGTGGTCGTTGTTGGTAATGTCTTCTTATGCCCTTTTTTTATTTCAATTCTTTATTAGTTGATTCTAGAATCTCTACAATAGAGCTGAAAATATCAGTTTTGTAGCAGACAATATGACATTAGTTATAGTCCAATTAAGACTTTATTACCCTGTTTGTAACATAACAAATTAAAATTGATTAAAACTAAGTTTGGAACACCAGGGAACATAAAAAATGATTTTTAGGAAAACCATGAGGTTCTCTGTGTCCGATGCCTGCAAGGGGAGAAAGCTAGAATTCTTTGCTTTTTCAAAATTTGAAAATAAACATCATATAACAACAGCTTTCATTCCTAGGAGTGAAAAATAACCATTTTTGAAGACATTTTAGTTTCTAAAACACTACAATAAAGTTAAAAACATCAGTTTTATATTACTTTTAGTATTTTTAGTGAAATTAGTCATTTCTTGCACTATTTTTAATATAATCTCTAATTAAAAGTGAATAGAATTAAGTTTGGAGCAACAAGGAACACAAAAAAAAAGATTTTAAGGAAAAAAATGATGTCTTCTGTGCCAGGTGCCTGCAAGGGGAGAAAGCTAGAATCCTACCCAGGCTCCTGGAGCTCTGTCCTGGCTAAAGGAGGGTGAATCCATCCCCTTCAAAGCTCCATGAAAAAATGATCATTTAAAATTTGAAAAAAAAAACATCATATAACAACAGTTTTCATTCATAGGAGTGAAAAACAACCATTTTTGAAGACATATTAGTTTCTAAAACACTACAATAAAGTTGAAAACATCCGTTTTATATTACATTAATTTTTGTGAAATTAGTCATTTATTGCACTATTTTTAATAAAATCTCTAATTAAAAGTGATTAAAATTAAGTTTGGAACAACAAGGAACACAAAAAAAAAGATTTTAAGGAAACAAATATTGTCTTCTGTGCCAGGTGCCTGCAAGGGGAGAAAGCTAGAATCCTACCCAGGCTCCTGGAGCTCTGTCCTGGCTAAAGGAGGGTGAATCCATCCCATTCAAAGCTCCATGAAAAAATGATATTTTTAAATTTGAAAAAAAAAAACATTATAGAACAACATCTCTTGGTCCACAGAGTGCAAAAATCCAACTTTGAAGAAAATCCATTGACTGATCCCCGAATCCTGAAGTTTCTTCGCATGATATTGGGCTTGCAACCACTTTCTGGAAAATGATGAAAAATGCCAAAAATGAAAAAAAAGTTATCAATTCTAGAGCCTAAGAGGAAAATAAGACAAATGTATATCTCCAAATAATTTTATGTGCTTCAGAAGAGCCCAGGAAAGTTTTTTGCATACATGAAACCACGCCCGTTTGCACGTAAGCAGACATGGTTGCACACACGACTGCATGAAAGCACGCGTGCATGCAAAATCATCCTGTTAAGCATTTGAAAAGCCGCACCACGGCGCACTTGAAATAGCTCTTACATTAGTGGTCGACACAGGAATCGCCTTTTTATTTACGCTCTTACCAACGCGATGGAAAGCAAAACAAAGCAAAGCAGAGCAAAACAAAACGAACAAACGCAAAACCCTCACGTCCCGCACTTGCATATAACGCCGTTACGTGCCCAAGCGGTATTGTACGTCATCCTAGCACTGCACCCCGGGGCGTACGGTATATGGGAATGAGCACACGCCACGAATCGTCTGAAATCACTCCCTACAGCTGTAAGGCGCCTTGAAGCGTGCACCCCCAACATTCTTCTTTGCGCATCTGTGAAAGGTAAACTCTTGAGCAAACTCTGAACCAGCTCTAAGGAAACTAATCCGATTAGACGTTACTTTGACTCATCCTTTAACAGTTTTCAGTCTCTGTCTTTAAACACCTTGCTCAGTCACATTCAAGCCACAAGTACTCTTCTCGGATGTTGCACAAACAAATCCTAATGTCTTGAAAGCATTGCAGCATGTTTGTGTCCCACTTCCCGTGGCTGCAGGACGACTGACACGAACGGACAAACACAATCTGTGGCGTTTAGCGTGACATAGTCTTGCAGGCATCGTGCTGTCTTACTGCAATACTATACCACTTGAGGAAACAGTCCATCTGGCCATGAAACTCATTTGAACGTCTAGCTACAGCAACTAACAATAACATGATTTATTCAGGATGTGTGGAATCAGCACGTCCCGGAGACAGCTTCTGAAATCGTGAGCATTCTCTGGTGGTGTCCTGGAGGGCTCCCCCGGGCATGTGTTGGTGGTATAGTGGTGAGCATAGCTACCTTCCAAGCAGTTGACCCGGATTTGATTCCTGGCCAACGCAGTGGCAAGTGTTTTCAAATGCTGTCACAAGCCTTGGATTGTGACTAGCAAAGCGAAGCCTTTTGAAAGAGCTAAAGCACTGCAAAACGGAATTGAAGGAGAATCTTACAGGGGATTCTGAGCGGTGTCTAAATAAATAAATTCACAGCGTCCGCGGATGGCATTTTGCAGCTGGAAGTAGATGTCGACGCTTTTTGCACACAGCACCAAAAAAGCGTCTTTTTTGAAGGTACAGGCATTGAGCATTGGTGGTTCATTGTTAGAACTCTCGCCTGCCACGCAGGAGGCTTGGTTTCGATTCCTGGCCAGTGGCTTTTGCAGCGAACGGCTCCATCACTTGCATCCCAACTTTTGCAACTCGCAACTGAAAACCCACTGAAGCTAAGCAGGTGTGAGCCAGGTCAGTACCTGGATGAGGGTGAGCTACAGGGAAAAACAAAGCTTCCAGCTGGAAGTGGTGTTAATGGGGCCAGCGGGGAGGCGCTCACCCTGAGGTCTGTGCGGGTCCCAATCTCCCAATATAGTGACGGAGAAGCTCTGTTGTAAAAGGGCGCTGTCTTTTGGATGAGATGTAAAACCGAGGTCATAGTGCTCTGTGGTCATTAAAAATGACCACCAAAACCTTTGACAAAAGCTCTTGGTAATTGATGGTCTTCAATAATGTTTCTCCTTTAGGTACATTTAAAATCAGCTGAATAATGCTGTGAAACCATGAAACTGCATGAGAAAGCCCGTACACTGAATTACACGGCTTTCTATTCAAAGGAGGACAAAAGAAATTCCCTGAGTTCGATTTTTTGCAGCACAGAGAGGGGCACTGTCATTAGGCCGGTTAGCTCAGTTGGTTAGAGCGTGGTGCTAATAACGCCAAGGTCGCGGGTTCGAGCCCCGTACGGGCCATGTCCTTTTCTCCTCTCTTACCAAAGCTGTTAGGTTCCTTTCCGTGGTGAGATGGGTTGTCCTGCAACGCTGCCACACAGTGCCGACAGACAAGAGTGTTGCGGGAGAAGAGAAAAGTGTTTGAAGATTTAAGAGTGTCTTAGGTGGAGCCAAAATCAAGTGTCACAAATGCAAGTGGGAAGATTTCCAATGTTTAATATGGTCAAAATAAGCGGAAGTTACCAGCTGGTCCGGCACAGTCTGCCATGCTTTTGTCATATACTGTAAAGTGGTGTCGAACTGGAGCCTCACCATTTGCATATGTGAGGCTCCAGTTATACATCGATTGTCACATTAAATGACAAAAATGAAGAGAGGTAAAGCAGCTGGAGAGGTTTTCTTACAACTTTTGAGCTGACACAGTTTTGGAAAATGTTTCCTTCACGCTGCACTGTACAATATAGGCAGCCAAGAGTCTCCAAAACAAAACAGAATTGACAGATAGGAGAAAATTCCCACTCGTCCTGAAGTTCCCAAAATCCAGCACTGAGCGTAAACAAAGTGTCTAAGTAGCGTGTGAATGCTAACCCTAACCCTAGCAGGAGTTTGAGCAATCCAGCACTGAGAGTAAAAAGATGAGTCAAAGTAACGTCTAATCGGATTAGTTTCCTTAGAGCTGGTTCAGAGTTTGCTCAAGAGTTTACCTTTCACAGATGCGCAAAGAAGAATGTTGGGGGTGCAGGCTTCAAGGCGCCTTACAGCTGTAGGGAGTGATTCGAGACGATTCGTGGCGTGTGCTCGTTCCCATATACCTTACGCCCCGGGGTGCAGTGCTAGGATGACGTACAATACCGCTTGGGCACGTAACGGCGTTATATGCAAGTGCGGGACGTGAGGGTTTTCGTTTGTTCGTTTTGTTTTGCTCTGCTTTGCTTTGTTTTGCTTTCCATCGCGTTGGTAAGAGCGTAAATAAAAAGGCGATTCCTGTGTCTACCACTAATGTAAGAGCTATTTCAAGTGCGACGTGGTGCGGCTTTTCAAATGCTTGTGGGCATTTCTCTGTTGTTGATTCTTTTTTTGTGTGTAACAAAGTGGCATTTTCATGTCCGGACGGGGAGACTTTATCATTCCGACATGAAGCCACCCTTAAGTCCTCTGAGGCGTGTCTGTCTGCAAGGCTTGTATTTTGGAAATGTTTTTTTGAAACGGAGAACGACTTTGAAATAGGCTTCCGCTGGCGCCTCGCGATCCAGGTAAGATTGTAGCAAGAACGCAGCGGCGGTGGGGCTTGCTGTAGTCGTGGCTGAGTGGTTAAGGCGATGGACTAGAAATCCATTGGGGTCTCCCCGCACAGGTTCCAATCTTGCCGACTACGTTGTCCGCCTTCAGTCGGTGTGTTTCGGCACAAGCAAAGAAGCGTGCCTCTTTGCTGTTCCTGGTGGTTTTAAAACGCCCAATCGCTTGTACCCGCTGCCTTGGAAATAAGTTCTTCAGCGTCCGCAAATGGCATTTTGCAGCTGGAAGCAGATGTCGACGCGTTTTGCACAGAGCACCAAAAAAGCGTCTTTTTTGAAGGGACAGGCACTGAGCATTGGTGGTTCAGTGGTAGAATTCTCGCCTGCCACGCGGGAGGCTCGGGTTCGATTCCCGGCCAATGCAGTGGCTTTTGCAGCGAGCAGCTCCATCACTTGCATCCCCTTGCAACTCGCAACTGAAAACCCACTGAAGCTAAGCAGGTGTGAGCCAGGTCAGAATCCGGATGAGGGTGAGCTACAGGGAAAAACAAAGCTTCCAGCTTCCAGCTGGAAGCGGTGTTAATGGTGCCGGCGGGGGGGCGCTCACCCTGAGGTCTGTGCGGGTCCCAATGCCCCAGTATAGTGACGGAGATGCTGTGTTGTAAAAGGGCGCTGTCTTTTTGGATAAAACCGAGGTCACAGCGCTCTGTGGTCATTCAAAATGACCACCAAAACCTTTGACAAAAGCTCTTGGTAATTGATGGTCTTCAATAATGCTTCTCCTTTAGGTACATTTTAAATCAGCTGAAAAATGCTGTGAAATGGGGGGGCACTTCAGGCCAGTGTAGGATTTGGGTTACAAGAACCATGAAACTGCACGAGAAAGCCCGTACACTGATTACACGGCTTTCTATTCAAAGGAGGACAAAAGAAATTCCCTGAGTTTGATTTTTTGCAGCACAGAGAGGAGCACTGTCATGAGGCCGGTTAGCTCAGTTGGTTAGAGCGTGGTGCTAATAACGCCAAGGTCGCGGGTTTGAGCCCTGTACGGGCCAGGTCTAGGTCCAGGTCCCTGTTTATGAAACAGGCAAATGACTGTCTCAGGGGCCCATTCCTCATTCTCAAGACACATGTATGCAGTATGTACACCGTGCATTGAGCAATAGGGACTGAATACACCACAGGTAAGGTTAGAAGTCATTCTGAGGTGCCACATGTGAGGGATACAGCTAGGCATCCGAAATGTAGGGTTTGAGGCCCTTCAGGAGTACTGCATCCTTTGAGACAGACCCGTGCATGTTAAACAAATGATCATTTCTTTCGGCATTAGGGACTAAATATACTAAACATATGATGCTAAAATGTTATTTTCACATATATTAATGTAATAAATGATTGCTTATGCTTTATAAACAAATCTAATTAAAATAAAAGCTTAAGTTTTGTATTTATCTTGTACCATAGAACATGATTTTCTTTGTATTTCAAGCCCACAAAGTGTCCAAATGAGGCACTACATGATATAAGGAAGATTATCACATGCATATCGGTATTATCTTTCTTATGAAAATGCATTCCTTTCATTACCTTTTACTTTTTAAAATGAACTCAAATTGAGTATAATGTAATAATTTAAGTAGAATAGATTCTAATAATATAATGATCCAGTGTTTTGCACTACTTCACTGCTTCACTGCTCTATGCCATCTGGAAATAAATCCTCAGACTGCTTACTGCCCTGGGCATGTACCAATAAATTAAAGGAGCACATCTGTTTATCACTGCGTTGAAGCAGGAGACACACAGTCTCTGCAAACACATCCTAGATACAGTGTTCCAGCACCTTTGACCTCATCCAGAACGTATCATTTCTTGAAAGGGATTGCTGTCCGAATGCACATCTGAATCCCAAACAGAACCTCTAGTAAAATACGATCATTTGTGAAACAGGCAAATGACTGTCTCAGGGGCCCATTCCTCATTGTCAGACACATGTATGGAATGCTTTCACTGTGCATTGAGCAATAGGGATTAAAAACACCGCAGGTAAGGTTAGATGTCATGTTCTATGATCATTTCTTTCAGCATTAGGGACTAAATATACTAAACGTATGATGCTAAAATGTTATTTTCACATATATTAATGTAATAAATGATTGCTTATGCTTTATAAACAAATCTAATTAAAATAAAAGCTTAAGTTTTGTATTTATCTTGTACCATAGAACATGATTTGCTTTGTATTTCAAGCCCACAAAGTGTCCAAATGTTCTATGATCATTTCTTTCAGCATTAGGGACTAAATATACCAAACGTATGATGCTAAAATCCTGAAAAAAGGATGTGCTCCATCTCGTCAGTAGATTGGATTCCAAAACTGATTTGGGTCAATATACATTACCTTTGAAATTAAAGTACAGTCTACTGTAGGGAACCATCAACTTAGAAAGCATTGGCCTTCCCTGGGGGTCAGGTAGGTGCAAAAGATAAACTTTTATCCTATCTTTATCTTAAGATAAGTGGCCAAGCAGTATTTTTCCAAGTTTCACCAAGCACATCATGTTGCCATAGTAGACAAAGTTCTATAAAATGTTAAATAACTTTTAAAAAAAGCATCTTGGTCTTACAGTACTGTACAAGGTGAATTAAACTGTCCCTGGTAATAAAAAGTAATTAGAAGCATCTCAGAAACTTTATCTCTAGAAACATTAGCTGTTTTATATCATGTAATTTAGTGTGATGTTGTCAGAATTCAAGGACATTATCACACACAGAAATTGGTTCAGTTAAATCTAAAAAACACAGCTAAACATGGGTTTAAATGTAACAGAAGTCTTACCTCTTGTCAAAAGATTTAATTCAAGAAGCGATGTAATAAATGATTGCTTATGCTTTATAAAGAAATCTAATTAAAATAAAAGCTTAAGTTTTGTATTTATCTTGTACCATAGAACATGATTTTCTTTGTATTTGAAGCCCACAAAGTGTCCAAATGATGCACTACATGATATAAGGAAGATTATCACATGCATATCGGTATTATCTTTCTTATGAAAATGCATTCCTTTCATTACCTTTTACTTTTTAAAATGAACTCAAATTGTGTATAATGTAATAATTTAAGTAGAATAGATTCAGGTAGGAAATATAGAGTCATGATGTTTATGGCTGACATCATTTCACATGGGTGAATTTTAAGCTAAGAAATAAAAACATTTACAATGAAGATACCATTACTTAATTTTAAATGCCTTTAAAAAATAAATACCTCCTGAGAATAATTTGCCACTCCCAGATCCTTGGTAAGGTACTGTTTGAATCCAATCAGGAGAGGAGCATCCAGGGAGTGCTTTCTATAGAGTAAAGCTTGGGCCACTCTCTTCCGGCCTGCTGATACTTTTTAACTACTCAGGGCCTGTAAGGATATAAAACACCGGTTTAAACATTTTATACCTATAAGACAAATTAGAATTTTAGTAAAAAATAGATACATCTGAAAAATAAAAAGTCTTACTGCTGATAGAGTTCTTCAGAGCTCACATCTTCCCCTTCCTTATCCGCTTCTGTTTCAGTTTCTAGAGCAGCCTCTGGCATCTCTTCCTCCTGGACAGCGGCCTCTTGCTCAGGGCCGCTGGAATGCAGGTAGATTCTTTTCAACATGCTTTTACATAATATGTTGTAACAATGATTTCAAAAAGAAACTACAGAAGCCTTACAGATTAAAAATATCTCACCTTGCCAATGTGTCTTCAGGCTTCCCATGTACAAAAAGGCCCAAGGACTCTAGCAGTCTTACAACCACTATCCTGTTTGCCTCACCAGACACGATCTCTATTCTGTGGTAATCCACGATGACCCCGTTTTTCAGGTGATTCATCATGTCCTCCCTCGCCTGTTGAGAGGCCATCCTGATCTCTTCTGCCGTGGCGTGCTTCATACACGCCCTCTTCAAGTGAGCAGGAAGCTGATCAAGAGTATTCAGGTACATCTTGCACACCAGGGGAATCCTCGCGGGTTTCCTTTGAAAATAAATAATACCATCTGTGTATAGAAACAAGCTAAGACTGATTTCTTAAATTATCCTTAATTTTCTCTCTCATAGTTTGAGCATAATGATTTTATTGCATTTATAAAAGAATTGCTCATTGCTCCTAAATAAATAATGGTTTCATAAAAAAGTGAACACTTACTTGGTCTCAGTCACAGACTTTCCAATAGAAGCCATTGTGGAGTTCAGCAACTGCAGGTCCTAGAAGTGGGGAAGGAATTTTAAAAGAGAAATTGAATTACAATACAGAAGGAATGGCTGAGGGATCACTGAAATATATATATACAAATTCCAAAGACTGAGTCCATATAGAAACAACTACCTTTCATTTTCAGTATAAGAAAAAAAAACATTATCTTCCAAAGCATCATAAAATTGTCCCTTCTTCCAGACTCTACTTCTCTCTTGTAGTAGTATAGCAGACCTTTCCAGGTGAGCAGATCACAGAGTCCGAAATGAGCTTCCTCCATCAAGCAAAGTACCTGAACATGACTCTGTCTTCATAAAAGCGCCCCTGTAATAAAGAAATTAAATCCGAAATCAAGAGGGCAGTTGCCTACTGAAATACAAGAAGTCATCAATTTTAACCTAGCAACACATTAAAGGCTGCATCTATACAAGTACGATTCTAGAAATGCTCACCAGATGACGTTTTAAGAAGGAACTGCGCCTCAGGTTCCGCCGAGATCTTAACTCGGATGGCAGGATTCAGAGTCCGGAGTGCGGACTGATGGCGCACGGAGGGTCCATATACTGTGGATCCCTCAGTGATCTTCCGCATATTCAAACCGCCAGCGTGTGACTCCCCTGTCCCCGTGACCTCATTGCTCTGCTCTCTCCTCTGTGCAGCTGAGCCCGACTCACGGTAAAATGGAAAAAAATATGCCCTCGACGTGAGATTTATTCTGGAGCGAGCCAGTGTTGCGCATAGCTGCCTTCAAAGCAGTTAACCCAGGTTCGATTCCCGGCCAACGCAGTTGCGAATGTTTTCAAATGCTGTCATGAGCCTTGGATTGTGACTAGCAAAGCGAAGCCTTTTGAAAGAGCTAAAGCACTGCAAAACGGAATTGAAGGAGAATCTTACAGGGGATTCTGAGCAGTGTCTGCATACATGCAGTCAGATAAAGGTGCTGAAAGCTTGAGCTACTCTCAATGTCATGCTGCCCTTCCCCGGAGTAAATCTGTTACATTGAAAAAATGCTTCTGGCAGGTTCAAAAAGGGACCCTTGTTAATTGGAGAAATCAATGATTTCGAATGAATTCTGTATGCGTTAAAAGACAGCTATACACAGAAAACATGCAGGACACTGCTCATGATGTTTCCCGAGCCGAAACACAGTGCGTTTTTCCAAGCCATTTGACAAAGCCCACCCACTGAAAACTGCAGCAGATCGTGTAAAGACGTTCAACTTTGTAACTACTGCACGCACAGGAAGCAGAATAAATTCCTCTTTTCAAACTGTCAAAGGTTTGCTTTGCGAACGCTGCAGGACATCGCACAATCTCTTTTGAATGGGGACAAACGATTTATTATGGGGCGCAGTAAGTACAGACGTTTAAAAAGCTCCACTCATGCCGACGATGCAGCATGAAGAAGCGCAACCTAACGTTTGACAGACAAAAGCCGGGCGCCGCTACGAGCAATATGAAATCAAACTGACAGCACACGGCGTTTCGCGCTGACTCAAAAGTGATCTCGACAGACGCTGTTCTCTGCATAACGCTGAAAGAGCTAAAGAGCGTTTCTGTTGAGACGTAACAAGCTTGTTTCTTTCTACCATGATGTTACCATGACAAAATCTGTCTTTAAACACCTTGCTCAGTCTCTGACGAGACTGTCAAAAATTGCTTTCGCCGATTGTATTGCAAACCGGCGGAAGCGGGGTATTGGGAAAAGTTTTCAACTAGCAATAATCGCGCCTCGGCTAAACCTCACAGGCTACGATACTGCCACTGCGCAAAGCTGACGGTTGCCAGGCAACCGCGGGGATCCTATGGAAATCGTTATCGATCGTCTCATGGCATGTCGTTGCTATAACGCTTCATATTTGTCGTCTTCTTCTTCTTCTAGCTTGAGGTTTTGAAGAATTTCATGACAGACAAGGGCTCCGTTGGGAACAAAGGGCGTTGTGAGAAAACCGTTGCTTATTTTCAGCAGCAGAAATACAACCCTTTAAATACAAGATGACAGAACAATGACGAAGGGCATGCCGGGAGGAACTCATGCACTACAGAGGAAAGGGGGCGGGCACGTACAGTTCACATTCAAGCCACAAGTACTCTTCTTGGATGTTGCACAAACAAATCCTAACGTCTTGAAACCATTGCAGCATGTTTGTGTCCCACTTCCCGTGGCTGCGGGACGACTGACACGAACGGACAAACACAATCTGTGGCGTTTAGCGTGACATAGTCTTGCAGGCATTGTGCTGTCTCACTGCAATACTATACCGCTGGAGGAAACAGTCCATCTGGCCATGAAACTCATTTGAACGTCTAGCTACAGCAACTAACAATATCATGATTTATTCAGGATGTGTGGAATCAGCACGTCCCGGAGACAGCTTCCGAAATCGTGAGCATTCTCTGGTGGTGTCCTGCAGGGCACCTGTGGGCATGCGTTGGTGGTATAGTGGTGACCATAGCTGCTTTCCATGGTTCATTTCCTGGCCAACGCAGTGGGGATTGGTTTCAAATGCTGTCATGAGCCTTGGACTGTGACTAGCAAAGCGAAGCCTTTTGAAAGAGCTAAAGCACTGCAAAACGGAATTGAAGGAGAATCTTACAGGGGATTCTGAGCGGTGTCTGCATACATGCAGTCCGATACGGGTGCTGAAAGCTTGAGCTACTCTCAATGTCATGCTGCCTTTCCCCGGAGTAAATCTGTTACATGGAAAGAATGCTTCTCGCAGGTTCAAAAAGGGACCATTGTTAATTGGAGAAATCAATGATTTCGAATGAATTCTGTATGCGTTAAAAGACAGCTATACACAGAAAACATGCAGGACACTGCTCATGAATGATGTTTCCCGAGCCGAAACACAGTGCATTTTTTCAAGCCATTTGACAAAGCCCACCCACTGAAAACTGCAGCAGATCGTGTAAAGACGTTCAACTTTGTAACTACTGCAGGCACGGGAAGCAGAATAAATTCCTCTTTTCAAACTGTCAAAGGTTTGCTTTCCGAACGCTGCAGGACATCGCACAATCTCTTTTGAACAGGGACAAACGATTTCTTATGGGGCGCAGTAAGTACTGTTACTGTCACTGCTCGATACCGACGTTGGCCCACTATACCATGTTCAGCCACCGCTAGAAAATGTACAGCTCTAGCACCAGAGCAAACAACAGGAGGGCCAACGTCAAACGTGTAAGACATGGAGAGCGATGAGAATGGGATTCAAACCCATGTCTGCAGAGCACAATGGATTACCAGTCCATCGCCTTAACCACTCAGCCACCTTGTCAATGAAACTGGGCTGTCCGGACATGGGTTGGCGCGCTCCAGATGATCTTTTTCTTTTTTTTCCCTCGTACTCGAGGGTCATTTTCCTGTTCCACATGCAATTTCAACATTTTCCTTAGGAGATGTCAAGCCAGCAAGCCACTGCTGTGGTTCAGTGGCCAGTGTGGAGTTCAGTGGCCCTGTTGTACACAGAAAGCAAATTGAACTCCTTGGACATCAAAAGTTCCAGATAAAAGCCATTTGTCACCCTTTCTCTTGGTGTTGATATTGCTATTGTATGTAAAGGTGGCAACTTGCTCAGCGAGCAGGCGGAGCACACACCGAATGCAGATGTGTCTGAGTGGTGTGTCCAAGTGGCTGCAAAAGGATAATGCTCCTGGGGCGCCGGGGCTTAGTTGGTTAAAGCGCCTGCCTGGTAAATAGGAGATCCTGGGTTCAAATCCCAGCGGTGCCTTCTTTGTTCTGTTTTCTCAAACAGAACTGGTCCTTACAGACAACCGCCTACGGCTAGACTTGCAAGTATTCATTTCCTGTCTTTAACGCGACTTGTTTTTCTTAAAATGGATGCAACTTGCAAAACATGAAATACAAACCTTGCTAATCAGCGCTGGCGGCTGGCAAAAAAAAAAAGAAGTCAGCAATGTTTTTTTTCTTTAACCTTAACCCTGCTAACGGAGACGAGTTAAACAACCGAGTCTATGCAGCTTAAACGGTCCGCATGTCGGGTTCTTAGCTGAAAGGGTGGTAAATCACGCTCACCCCAGTCCTTAATCTTTTAAAGAGGATACAAAATTGAAACTAGTCGCCACATCACATACATCCTGTTCAATGATAAAAAAGTGACATCTATCCTCGATCCAGAGTAAATCCCACGTTGAGGGCATACTTTTTTCCACTTTACCATGAGTCGGGCTCAGCTGCACAGAGGCGAGAGCAGAGCAATGAGGTCACGGGGACAGGGGAGTCACACGCTGGCGGTTTAAACACGCGGAAGAAAACTGAGGGATCCACAGTATGTGGACCCTCCGTGCGCCATCAGTCCGCACTCCGGACTCTGAATCCTGCCATCCAAGTTAAGATCTCGGCGGAACCTGAGGCGCAGTTCCTTCTTAAAACGTAATCTGGTGAGCATTTCTAGAATCGTACTTGTATAGATGCAGCCTTTAATGTGTTGCTAGGTTAAAATTGATGACTTCTTGAACTTCAGTAGGCAACTGCCCTCTTGATTTCGGATTTAATTTCTTTATTACAGGGGCGCTTTTATGAAGACAGAGTCATGTTCAGGTACTTTTCTTGATGGAGGAAGCATATTTCGGACTCTGTGATCTGCTCACCTGGAAAGGTCTGCTGTACTACTACAAGAGAGAAGTAGTCTGGAAGAAGGGACAATTTTATGATGCTTTGGAAGATAATGTTTTTTTTTTCTTTGAAATCGAAATGAATCAGAATATCAGTGCAAAAGACAGACTCTTGGTTTGGTTTGAGATATGGTTTTAAAACAGACAAAATGTAGAAAACAGGTCTTTCTCACTTTTGGTAAAGAATGGACCGGGGGTAATATTTTACTAGTTGCAGTGCTGATCTCACTGGGTTACAGTCCTGCAGTGTCACACCGGGGCCAGTGGCGCAATGGATAACGCGTCTGACTACGGATCAGGAGATTGCAGGTTCGACTCCTGCCTGGCTCGGGTCGTTTTTAAACGCATCTGGCTACTCCCTAAGTAGTCTGTGCTACTTACTGCATTGTAATCGTACCCGGTAAGAGATTTCCTTCATGTAAATGAACTGCACCTGACAGCTTTAGAAAAACACCTGGGCTCAGTACGGTGCTGAGAGCTCAGCGTTGCTGTTCTAATTAGCACGCACTGCATCGGCTATGAGCCCGAACCTTTCAATTATTCCGATCAGTAAGTCAACACGTAGTCCACATGAACGGTAGAAATATTCTCTTGTCTGTCTCTTGTTTGTATAGAACTGAATGTCCCTGACAATGTTCTGTTAGTTTTAATTGAAGAACGGCATTTGTGTTCAAATATACCAGACAAGTTTATGTAACTGCTCATGCGACACTCAGTTGTAATTAGTCAAGAAATAAAGTCGAACAACAGCTGCGGGTTTGATTCTGAACGTATGAGATTGCAGCGCCTTTTACTTCCATTGACAAATGATAGAGATTCGAAGAGAGATCCTTCAGACCAGCAAGCAAACCCACGGCTATTTCGGTTTTCTATCTAGGCAACGTTGGTGTCTGCAATAGCATACATGAAAGCGTGATGCAATTTCTGTGGCTACATTTGTTGCACGTCATGCACAGTAAGAGTGTTTCTAACACCAAATAAAAAGTCAACAATTAGCGATCACGCCTTCTCCTCAGTTAACCCACTGAAACCCTTGCTGTTAACAGTTCTTTACTGCGTGCTTTACCAGCACCTACATATCGTGTCGGTTCTTTCAGCTTTATTCATTAGGTTTTCAAAGGTATAAGTAGAGCACCAGAGGTGCGAACGCAAAATGTGTGGTTATCTGAAGAATTGATTTCAATGGCAGCGGGTCCAAGCGATTTCGCGTTGTTATAGTACCAGGAAAGGAGAAGCGGCACTTCGCCTCTGCCGTGCAGGCACAAGGCGACGTGCGGCAGACGCCGGAGTCGGCAGGTTTCGAACCTGCGCGGGGAAGCCCCAACGGATTTCGAGCCCATCGCCTTAACCACTCGAGCACGACAAATGCGAACTCGCCGCCGCCGTATTCCTCCTATAATCAAACACGGACTGCGAGGTGGCTGCGGAAACCTTTTTAAAGTTGCTCTCCGTTAAAAAAAAAATACCTTTCACAAGATTCGTGCCGGCAGACAGACACGCCTCAGAGGGTTTAAGGCTGGCTTCACGTTCAAATGATAAAGTCCCCCAGTCCGGATGTCAAAACGCAACTTTGGCAGACAGAAAAAAACATCAACAAACCAAAAATGTGGACAAGGATTTTACAAGCTGCACCACACTGCACTTTCAAAAGCATTTACATTCGTGTTAGACGCAGGAATTGCCTTTGATTTGCGCGCTTACGAACGCCATGGAAAACGAAACAAAACTAAAGCCCTCAGCTCCTGCACTTGATTATAGTCCCGTTACGTGTCGAAGCAGGAATTTACGTCATCCTACCACTGTAACACGGGGAATAGAGGGAAATGAGCACAAGCTACGAATTGTCTCAATCACTCCCTACAGTAGTAAGACGCCTGGAAGCGTGCACCCCCATCATTAATCTTTGCGCATCTGTGCAAGGTAAACTCTGGAGCAGTCTCTGAAACGGCTCAAAGGAAACACGTGATTGATTCCATGTGCATCTGGGGTTCATTTCTTATTTACATTTAATTCAAGGGAAAGGCTTGGGTCAGTTTCAGACGGCCTCCAACAGCGAGATTCAAGCGCCCCACCTTCAGCCCAATCTGCGCTGCCAGAACGCCAACGGCTCCTCTGGTCTCCGGGGTGCGGTTGTGACCCCGTAACCTAAAGTGTTGGTGGCAGACAAATGGAGACTAACAGGTGATGTCCTATGACATGACTACATTGTGACACTCGGTGGGGATGGTGACCATTGCTTGGAAAAGAGTGCGAGGCCCCTTTAGAAAAACATTTTGTTAACAGGCATTCTGCCTTAGTCCAAACACCTATAGCTTGCAAAGCGCATGCTATTAGACAGGCACCTCTGCAAGACCTTAAGAGTCTCTTAAACTAGTGATAGTAAGGTGTTCCCAATGGGCGATGTTTGGCTTTCAAATCATCTCTCTGTGGAAGCGCCGAGATGCAGCTGTTTAAGGCTTAGAAGCAGCTGACTGTTTCACTACCTAGCGGATTACTGTCAGTCAGGGAGCTCAGAGGTGAAAAGCCTGTCTGAGAAACAATTCGCCGTCAATCAGTTCAATATGTTCCGTACCAGCTCGGCGCACCTGAGATCATCTTGGTAGCCGTGTAGCTCAGATGAGTGAGAGCGTGTGTGTGTGCACCACCGTGATTGGATGCCGGTCCTTCTCAGGTCACAGTAAACCTTCTGCTGCCTAACTTTCCTAATTTTGGGGATCCCTTTGAAAAAGCAAAGGAAAAAAAAAAACTGGCTCTTCATCAGCGTGATCGACCCAACCCAGTGTGTCCCAGTGGCCTAATGGATAAGGCACTGGCCTTCTAAGCCAGGGATTGTGGGTTCGAGTCCCATCTGGGGTGCTCCTGTCCCATTTTGAGCGTACAAATGTCCTTGTGATTTGCAAAGCTGCAACCCCACCTTACTCAGTGAGCGTCTCTGCTTTTCTCTCACATACAGTTGGGAGAAAAACTTTTGTAAACAGCCCTTCGGAATGATGTGGATTTCTGCATGAATGGCTCCTAACATGTGATCTTATCTTTATCTAAGTCATAATAATTAATAAAGAGAGTCTGATTTCACAAACAACACACGCCCAACATTTGACATTGCTGTTTCTTTATTGACCAAATGGTTTAAACAATCAAGGTCATTGATGGAAAAAGTACGTGAACCCTTATATTAAGGAGCTAGTGGAACCTCCTTTATGACAAAAACCTCAACCCCCACTTTCTGTAGCGGCTGGTCAGACCTGAGCAGCGGTTAGGAGGTATTTTGGCCTATTCCTCTATGCAAAACTGTTTCAGTTCATGTATATTTTTGGGATGTCTTGCGCTGAACGACCTGCTTCAGATCACGCCACAGCACTTCAATGGGATTGGGGTCAGGACTCTTACTTGGCCATCCCAAAATACGGAATTTCTTCTGTTTCAGCCACTCTGTTGTTGATGTAATCCTTTGTTTTTGTAATGCTGCATGACCCAGCGTCTTTCAAGTTTTAGATCACAGGCAGACACCCTGACATTCTGCTGTAGAATTTCCTGATACATCTTGGAATTCATCGGTCCCTCGATGATTGCAAGCCGTACAGCCTCCGCCATGCTTCCCAGGTGGGATGAGGTTTTGGAGTTGGTATGCAGTGTTTTGTTATCTCAAAACATAACGCTGTGCACATTTACCAACAAGTTCAACTTTTGTCACGTCTGTCCACAGAACATTGTTCCAGGAGTTGCTGTGGAACATCCATGTGGTCTTTAACAAACTTGAGAGGGGCAGTGGTGTTTTTTTTTGGGGGGAGAGCAGTGGTTTCCTCCATGGTGACCTCGCATGATCACCACTCCTGTTCAGATTTCTTCTTATGGTGGATTCATGGACACAGACGTAAGACAAAGTCAACCACCTGTTCGCTAGATCCCATCCCCACTCAGCTAGTCAAAGATTCCCTCGAAGGACTGGCAGGACCTATAATTAGTATGATGAATGCATCGCTTGCGTCAGGCGTTGTACCTGATCAATTTAAGGTAGCGGTTGTTAGACCGCTCCTTAAGAAGTCAAATTTGGATCCACAAGTTCTTAACAACTACAGGCCTGTCTCAAAGGTCCCATTTCAATCTAAAAGTCTTGGGAGAATAGTTGTTGCCCAACGTCAATCGTATCTGGATTCAAATAATATACTTGAGAAATTTCAGTCTGGTTTCTGAAACTGCATTAACAAGAGTCGTAAATGATATTCTCTTAGCTACTGATGCGGGGAATGCAACAGTGCTTGTGCTTTTAGATCTTAGAGCTGCCTTTGACACGGTTGACCTCTCTGTTTTGTTACACAGGCTTGAGTTTGAGGTTGGCTTATCTGGAACCGTCCTTCAGTGGTTTACTTCACATTTTACTCATCGTTTTCATTATGTTCAAATATCTAATAATTGTACTGCTTCATCAATGTCACCAGTTCAATTTGGGGTACCAGAAGATCAGTGCTGGGACCAATATTGCTCTCTCTCTCTACATGCTGCTGATAGGTAGGATAATATGAAAAAATAATATGAACTTTCATTCATATGCTGATGACACTCAAATAAACATTTTGTTTACACCAAACGACAACTCTTCTATTATCAGTTTAGTTAAATGCATTAAGGAAGGAAATACTTGGATGTGTGAAAACTTTTTGTTACTCAACTCTGAGAAAACTGAGGATCTGTTGATCGGAGGCAACAATACTGATAGGACTACTATAACTTCAGCACTTAACTCAGAGGATTTAAACATTTGCCTCAAAGAGACAGCACGTTACCTAGGCGGCATATTAGACACAAGGCTCTTAACAACTTGCATTGTTAAGTGCCTTGGGACAACCTTGTTGTGAAAGGCGCTATATAGAAATACATTGATTTGAATTGAATTGACAATGTAAAATGTTGTGTGTGTTGTTTGTTAAACAAGACTGTCTTTATTTATCAAAAAATAAAAGGAATTTGCTAGGAATGCAAACGTTAGGTTGCGCTTCTTCATGCTGCATCGTCGGCATGAGTGGAGCTTTTTAAACGTCTGTACTTACTGTGCCCCATAAGAAATCGTTTGTCCCCGTTCAAAAGAGATTGTGCGATGCCCTGCAGTGTTCGCAAAGCAAACCTTTGACAGTTTGAAAAGAGGAATTTATTCTGCTTCCTGTGCGTGCAGTAGTTACAAAGTTGAACGTCTTTACACGATTTGCTGCAGTTTTCAGTGGGCGGGCTTTGTCAGATGGCTTGGAAAAACGCACTGTGTTTCGGCTCGGGAAACATCATGAGAAGTGTCCTGCATGTTTTCTGTGTATAGCTGTCTTTTAACGCATACAGAATTCATTCGAAATCATTGATTTCTCCAATTAACAAGGGTCCCTTAAAAGATGAGTCAAAGTAACGTCTAATCGGATTAGTTTCCTTAGAGCTGGTTCAGAGTTTGCTCAAGAGTTTACCTTTCACAGATGCGCAAAGAAGAATGTTGGGGGTGCATGCTTCAAGGTGCCTTACAGCTGTAGGGAGTGATTCGAGACGATTCATGCCGTGTGCTCGTTCCCATATACCGTACGCCCCGGGGTGCAGTGCTAGGATGACGTAAAATACCGCTTGGGCACGTAACGGCGTTATATGCAAGTGCGGGACGTGAGGGTTTTCGTTTGTTCATTTTGTTTTGCTCTGCTTTGCTTTGTTTCTTGGTCAAGAGGCGTAAGGTAAGTCGTAATCCAGGGAGAACACTGGTGGCAAACAGTCCGAGGTGAGAGGCGAGGTCCAAAGTCGAAAAGGCAGAAGGGGAGTCCAATATCCAGAATAAACGAGGTAATGGAAAAAACGCCAGGTAGAGCTCTCAAGGAGTAGACTCAATACCAGCGGGAAGCAGGTAAAGATGGTAAAAATAGCACTGCGTACCGCACGGTGGAGTGTGTGCAGGTGGGTTAACTCGTGCGGCGGCGTTTGTTAATAATCACCCGCTGCTGGTGCTGATTAGATTGCTTAAGAGTTGGTCTTAACTGCCTGGCGGTCATGACAAGCTCCTCTTTAAGCTGTGGTTTAGTTTTGCATTCATGTGTTTCTAGAGCAGTTATTTATGGGGGTGGGTGGGTCTTTCACAGAGGCTCAGGACAAATCCCCTGCATGAAAGTCTACTGTGTGCGTTCAAACAGTCACAGGTCAAGAGCCAGGCAGGAGGACAATGGACAGAAGAAGCAACGAACTAAAAATAAAAGAACGAATATGAAAAAGCCACCATCTTTTTCTTTTTGACATTTTCCGACTTTCATGCAAGCCAGGACAAAGTTGCTCGTAGCTACTTGTGGATTCAAATACTCTATCGAGTGCTTTGATGAGTTTTTGCAATTTGATTGTCGTCCTGTCAGCCTGTTTCTGTTTTTTTTTTCAATCTAGTGATGGAAAGTAAGAGGGAAATGATGGAGCAATCAATAACCGCTCCGGAAAAATGGCAGAAAGAAATGGCCCGTCACTAAGGACATTTGTGAAGCAGAGGAGTGACATCACCACAAAGGCGACTTATTCTGCTGATCGTTTTGGTGAATAATGATTGAGGCGTGTTAAGAGAAAGGTAGCTGCGTCAGCATGCTTAGGCTGCAAAGGATAAAGCAAAGGTTTACTCCATGCTGAAAAGAGAAGAAAAGAAGCACAACGTTTCGGCTGTGGAGCCTTCTGCGCCATCTTCTTTAGCAATGGTGATGATGTTTACATTGGAAAAACTGAGACACGCATACTGGAGGGGCTTGAACCAACAACTTTTCAGCACCACAGAGTCTGACAGTCTTTTGTGCGCCCTACATTTGCAGGTTTATGGTCAAAGAAAACAATCACTTGCACTTCTTGCAGCCGGCAATCTTTTTCCACTGACAACCAAGAAATGGATTTCATCTTTCACAAGCTGTATGGATTTCTTCAAAAACAAGTTATTCCAGAAAGGAAATGAATTCTTGCATTAAACTGAACCAAGCTGTACATGTTTGTCTGAAATGAGATATGCGGCACAACAAGACACGGAGAGAGGCACCGCTGGTATTCAGACCCAGGATCGCCTGCTTACTAGGCAGGCACTTTAAGCCACTAGGGAACAGCGCCAGCAGAGCACCGTGCTTTTACAGACACTTGGACACATCTGCGTTCGGTGTGCACTTAATCTGCTCTCTGAGCCCGTTGCCTCCGTCCCATTTAATAGCAGAACTGACGCCAAGAGAAATGATGAGAAATGGCATTTATCGGGCACTTCTCATGTCCAAGGAGCTCAATGCCCTTGACACCTCCCCAAGGCGACAGAGCTGTGCATTCTTTGGCGACAACATTTTTTCTTTTGTTTTATTTCTATACTTATTGATAGAATAAAAACGATATGTCATGTACTGTAAGGGAAATGTCTCTTTTCATGGGGAAAGCTAGCACCAGCAAATGTTGTGTTTAGAAGAAGTGATTTAACATGACACGTGACCTAATTTACCGGAGCAAAAGCTCACCCAGCAAGCCCTGCTTTACTTCTACAGGAGAGAAGTACTGTAGAGTCTGCAAGATGTTCAGCTGGGTAGCTACGTCAGCATGCCTCGGCTGCAAAGGAACAAGTAATAGGTTTATTGCATGCTGAAAAGAGAAGAACGGAAACACAGCGTTTCGGCCGTGAGGTCTTCTCACACCTGAAGAAGCCTCACACCTGTAATAGGCTCCATGGTTTTCTTTCTTCTCTTTTCAACATGGAATACACCTATTGTCTGCAAGATGTGACAATTTCACGGTGTTTTGGAAGAAAACCTTTTTTCTTTGAATTCAAAATCAATCAGAATTTCAGCATGACACACCAACACTTTTTCTGTTTTAAGGAGATGATATTTTAAACCTGATAAAAATAGTAGGAAACACAAGTTTCTTGCTGTGAAAATTTAGATGGGGAAGTGTACTACTGGTAGCAGTGTAGAGCTCTCTGTGGTGGAATGCAAACACATGTTCTATGGGCCAGTGGCGTAATGGATTACGCGTCTGACTTCGGATCAGAAGATTGTAGGTTCGAGTCCTGCCTGGTTCGTGAGGCTTTTAAACCTCTCAGGTTCCTCGGTAACAGGTTGCCGTCATGTATATGAACTATAGAAAAGCATCTGCCACAACCCGTAAATTAGCACGCAAGTGCGGGCTAGTTAACACAGAACTGTATGGAGATCATCTCCAGCTCCGAGCTCAATTGCAATGAAAAAACATGCAGAACAGAACTGGAGAGCAGCTGAATTTGTGCTCAGTAGGGTGGGGAGGACTCAGCATTGCTATTGTTCTAATTGGCATGAACTGCAGGGGATCTGAATCAGAACACGTCAGTTAGTTCGATCATTGCGTCAATATGTAGGCCACGTTAATATAGAATTATTACTTTGTCTGTCTCGTCTTTGTATATAGGTGAATGTCCCTGACAATTTCATGTTAGTTTTTAAGAACGACATTGGTGCTAATATATACATATATAGCATATAAGGAACACGTAAAAGTTTAGTCCATGTTGAAAAGATAAGAAAACCGCCACAACGTTTCATCTCGGAATAAATCTTTACTTGTTGTTTTGCAGCCTACCCATTCTGACCTAACTCCTCCCTTGAAATTCCCTAACAGATAAGGGTACGTAACGGCTCATGCGATGCTCAGTTGCAATTTGTCCCAAAACAAACAAGAACAGCAGCTGAGGGTTTGAGTTTGAACATGCACTGTATTAAAGCAGCTTTTATTTCCATTGATAAATGCTAGATATTCCTACAGAGATTCTCCAGGTAGTAAGCGATTCCTGTTTCTGTTTCTATTTCTGTTTCATATATATATACAGTATATATACAGTATTGTACTATTATTATATAATTGTTACACTGTGGCTGTGTTGTGTGTGTTAAGCTGCTGTTGCACTGCAATTTCCCTCACGGGATCAATAAAGTATCTATCTATAAGAAGACATTACCAACAACGACCACAAGATGGAGATATTGTCCAAAGAGGCAAGAAGGGCAAAGCCGCGATAAGGTAAAATCATTTTTTGTAAGAGATTGCTGTCAGAATGCACATCCGTATCCCAAACAGAATCTCTAGTAAAATATGATCATTTGTGAAACAGGCAATTGAGTGTCTGCTACAATATGATTGCTACAGATGCAGCCATTCAAAATGCGCGGGCGTACGCTGTACGCAGTCTACCACAAGTTACCGGTAAATACCGCGAGTTACCGGTAAATACCGCTAGCAAAATAATAGTATCCGGAATTTCCGCAAGGTGGAGCTAATAAAGCTCAACTTCTCATGTTTGAGCTGTAGCCATCAAAGTCTTTAATGAAGATATTACTAATAGTATTAATAATAAATGAACTTGGACAAGCTGTAAACTCAAAGTATTGCCCTGGTCCACATTATTTTTTTCATTGCCCGTCTTTGTAAAAGTAACACCACAGCATTTCGCAATCACGCATTTTTTTCCAATCATGCAAAGTACAGTAATTTTTGAGAATCGATTCACCATGCCTTTCACATGCTCATAAAAGAGGTTGATTTAGGAACATAAACATATTACCGTATGCAAACTGTACTGTATACAGTTTGTATATGTATATGTATATGTATATTTAATGTCTTAACTGTGCCCGTTTAAGTATTGAATATTTATATGGAATTTTACCACTGAAGGGAAATCTTAGTGCCTGAGCATAAAAAGAATAGGAGCATACTGGAACACGTGTGAAGGCCATAAACGATATTAATTTTGGAACATAAACATACAGTATATGGCTGGTCTCGGTACTTTAAAGAAAACATACACGAAACATGGTTTCATTATGACCAGAATCGGTCTTGAGATATTTTTAACTTGATTTACAGTATTTGAGAGGTATGTCTTGACACCGATACTACGTAAATACTCCTCACGTATATGTTTCTAGGTTTATATTATGCATTTCATACGGTCAAATTGCTTTTGAGCAACTGATAAGAAGCGCGAAACGGTATGCCCAGGGCGTTTTAGTTTTCGTTTTGTTTTAATGCAGTGCAGTGGATTGATTAGAGATATCAAGTACATACAAGTCATTTTTTAAATGTTGTAGTTCGTCTTGTAAAAATGTTACGAGTACATCATCTGTCAACAATTACACAGGTTCTGTTTCCATATTGCGGTTTTTGGTTACGTAATATTATTTTCTAATTTCACGTTGTGAATATATGATTTGGGCAAACAGAGCCGCAAAGAAGTACATTATGGGTTGTTGTTGTTTTTTTGCAGTTTTATCTAAAATAAGCGATGCTTAAACCTTTGTCTGATTCTTGTGAAACTATCCACACGACAGTTACCTAGGAGTTGACTTCAGTGATGTCACTGATGGGATGTTTCTAAAAATCCATCCTCTGTAAAACATCTTCTCTAGTTGTTCTGCATATGTATTCGCTAATGAAGCTGTGTTTTTCGGAGCCTGGTTCTCTACATTTCTGTATGAACCAGCTTAGAGGGCTAAAGACAGCTTGTGTTTAAATTGAGTGTAAGGTAATTTATGCTTCTAAAGTCATGGTCAGCATTTATTATTGTACTGTGCTGTAAACTTCTTCTGTGCCTAATTACATTATTTTATAGTCGATAATGTTTCTGTAGTGCTTTTTCAGCCCTCAGCATGTGTCTGCGCTGGTGGTGCTGTGGGTTAGGTTCCTGACTCCTATGTCACATGGTCTGTGGTTGAATCTCATGGAACTATGACTTTAATTTTTAACAAACATTTCTTTGAAAAAATGAAACATTTCCCTTGGTCAGAGATTAAATAAAACCTCACTCGCATCAAAACAAATTTATATTTCTAAATATCACAACATGATCGAATTTACGTCTTTTTAATAACAATGAATAGTCACCTATGCGTTACAAAATAAACATTTATATTGATTTGAATTGCGTTTTGATTTAAATCGTAAACGCGTGTTTAAATATATGTGTTTAAAGGCGATATACTGTATAAAAGCGCTGATTCTTATGGAATGTGTTCGGCCGGGGATTCAAAAAAAATATTTTTTTTAATCGCGTATCTAAGGAAAATTGCAGTATAACTTTGTTCATGCACAAACAGTGGCATGTTACATTATAATTTGGGTGTCTCCTCTTGCCAGAAAGCTCTAAATTGCATTTTGAGTGCGGTTTTTGACTTTTTCTAAATTGCAACCCATAAATAAAGCTGATACAGTTTAGACTTACTGTATTCTAAACTGTATTACAACATCACATTGGACAATGCAACGTAAATTGCAAAAATGCACTTGGAATCTATCCTAGCCCTACTATGAAAATTATTTAAACTGCGACACTTATCATTCATCTTTAAATAAACTTTATTTTATATAGCGTTTTAAGCGAATAGGTAATTAGATTGCTCATAAACCTAATCGCTTTTTCTACATAAACACAGCGTGATTGCTCTCTGAAAATGGTTTTTTCTTTATATTTAGGCTCAGATTTCAACTATAGATCGTATTATTATGAACTTTCTTGGAAAAATGTCTTTTATGTAAACCATGTTTGCTATTAATTCATTTAGGGCTAAAATACGTTCATTGTCTTCCAATCGAGTCGAGTTGACATTGGAAGCTTGCCACGCCCGGACTGTTACACCAACGCATTAGCATGTTGAAGCGATTTCATTGAGGAGGCCATCTACTAGTTAACACTGTACTTCCTACTTTGAAAATACCTGTGAAATTGGTTTAATTCGTCACAGCCAGCACTCCGGCAGAGAGGGGGGTTGTACTCGTTAATGTCTGATGACATACAAGTGGAAAGATTACAGATTTTAATCGTCTTTTTTCTGAACCAGGGAAAATCTGATCATGTTTCTCTATAACAATAATAAAAAACTTTATTTTCAATTATTTTACATATCCCGCTTGCACATCGCATGACTTTAATAAATCTATTCTTTATTAATACTAAATAAATAATACTAAAAATACTTCAGCAAATAGGTCACTTGATTTTTGGAATAATTCCAAATAGCACAATGATCCACTGGCATCCCTGAAGTCTGTTTAGTGCATAATCTTCCAAATACAATCACTAAGCAATTATAAGAATTATACCATCCTACTTCTTTGTGATATCCTGTAAAAACTAAACCTATTTTTATAAGGCTTTTACTCAAAAGATTTCCAAACACACAAAGCATTTGTGAAGTACTATAGTATTTCTAAAGGTTACTGGTACAACATCAATCATTAAAGCTTACCAATAAAGTTTAGATTGCTGACTATGGACTAACTACATTAACTAACTGCAATGCAACACTATACATTTTACAAGAATATCTGGTTGAATTCTTGCATTTGTAGCCAATTTAATGCGAGAGAAATAAGCCAATTTAATTATTTCACAAAAAATAATGTGATATAAAATGGATGTTTTTAACTTTATTGTAGTGTTTTAGAAACTAATATGTCTTCAAAAATGGTTGTTTTTCACTCCTAGGAATGAAAGCTGTTGTTATATAATGTTTATTTTCAAATTTTGAAAAATCAAAGGATTCTAGCTTTCTCCCCTTTCAGGCATCGGACACAGAGAACCTCATGGTTTTCCTAAAAATCATTTTTTATGTTCCCTGGTGTTCCAAACTTAGTTTTAATCAATTTTAATTTGTTATTATGTTAAAAACAGGGTAATAAATTTCTAATTGGACTATAAATAATGTCATATTGTCTGCTATAAAACTGATGTTTTCAACTCTATTGTAGAGATTCTAGAATCAACTAATAGAGAATTGAAATAAAAAAGGGCATAAGAAAACATTACCAACAACGACCACAAGATGGAGATATTGTCTAGACATTACCAACAACGACCACAAGATGGAGATATTGTCCAAAGAGGCAAGAAGGGCAAAGCTGCGATAAGGTAAAATCATTTTTTGAAAGAGATTGCTGTCAGAATGCACAACTGAATCCCAAACAGAATCTCTAGTCAAATATGATCATTTGTGAAACAGGCAAATGAGTTTCTCAGGTGCCCATTGCTCATTTTCAGACACATTTATGCAATACTTTCACCATGCGTTGAGCAATAGGGATTAAAGATACCAGAGGTAAGGTTTAAAAGTGATTCTGAGGTGCAACACATCAGCGATACAGCTAGGCATCTGAAATGCGGGGTTTGAGAGCCCTTCAGGGAACACCGTACCCTAAAGGTACCAGAAGTCCACTAGTATAAGCATTAAGTCACTGTCACCCCTGTTACAATGTGATTGCTACATATCTTCATTTCTTTGGTTTTTAAGGAGTAAGAGTGCAGGGGGTCTAAATCTGCGATCCAGTGTGTTGAAGTATTTCACAACACTACCTGTAGCCCGTATGGAAATAAATACTAATTCTGATTATTGCCCTGGGCATGTACCAATAAATCACTGAGCATATATCACTGTGTTGAAGCTAGAGACCTGTATGTAATATTATGGTGCTAAAATGTCATTTTCACATATATTAATGTAATAAATGATTGCTTATGCTTAATAAACAAATCTAATTAAAATAAAAACTTAAGTTTTGTATTTGTCTTGTACCATAGAACATGATTTTCTTTGTATTTCAAGCCCACAAAGTGTCCAAATGATGCACGACATGATATAAGGAAGATTATCACATGAAAAATCGGTATTATCTTTCTCATGAAAATGCATTCCTTTCATTACCTTTTAATTTTTAAAATGAACTCAAGTTGTGTATAATGTAATAATTTAAGTAGAATAGATTCTAATAATATAATGATCCAGTGTGTTGCACTACTTCACTGCTTCACTGTTCTATGCCGTCTGGAAATAAATCCTCAGACTGCTTACTGCCCTGGGCTTGTACCAATAAATTACAGGAGCACATCTATATATCACTGCGTTGAAGCAGGAGACACACAATCACTGCAAACACATCCTAAATACAGTGTTCCAGCACCTTTGACCTCATCCAGAACGTATCATTTCTTGAAAGGGATTGCTGTCTGAATGCACATCTGAATCCCAAACAGAATCTCTAGTAATATACGATCATTTGTGAAACAGGCAAATGACTGTCTCAGGGGCCCATTCCTCATTCTCAAGACACATGTATGCAGTACGTACACCATGCATTGAGCAAAAGGGATCAAAGACACCACAGGTAAGGTTAGAATTCATTCTGACTATATTCTAAAATATTGGACTCATATTCTTATGATGGCAGACATGATGCTGCGTTTAAAACCGGGGTTAATGGACATTATATGACTGTCAATTCTGTTTTGTTTTGGAGACACTTGGCTGCCTATATGGTACAGTGCAGCGTGAAGGAAACATTTTCCAAAACTGTGTCAGCTCAAAAGTTGTAAGAGAACCTCTCCAGCTGCTTTAACTCTCTTCATTTTTTGTCATTTAATTGTCTGTCGGCACTATGTGGCAGCGTTGCATGACAACCCATCTCACCACGGAAAGGAACCTAACAGCTTTGGTAAGAGAGGAGAAAAGGACCTGGCCAGTAAGGGGCTCGAACCCACGACTTTGACGTTATTAGCACCATGCTCTAACCAACTGAGCTAACCGGCCTCACGACAGTGGTCCTCTCTGTGCAGCGCCTTTTACTTCCATTGACAAATGATAGCAATTCGAAGAGAGATCCTTCAGACCAGCAAGCAAACCCACGGCTATTTCGGTTTTCTATCTAGGCAACGTTGGTGTCTGCAATAGCATACATGAAAGCGTGATGCAATTTCTGTGGCTACATTTGTTGCACGTCATGCACAGTAAGAGTGTTTCTAACACCAAATAAAAAGTCAACAATTAGCGATCACGCCTTCTCCTCAGTTAACCCACTGAAACCCTTGCTGTTAACAGTTCTTTACTGCGTGCTTTAAGAAAACCTACATAATGTGTCAGTTCTTTCAGCTTTATTCATTAGGTTTTCAAAGGCATAAGTAGAGCACCAGAGGCGCGAACGTAAGATGTGTGGTTATCTGAAGAACTCATTTCCATGGCAGCAGGGCCAAGTGATTCAGCGTATTTATAGTACCAGGAATGGAGAAGCGGCACTTCACCTTTGCCGGGGAGGCACAAGGATACGTGTGGCAGACGCCATAGTCGGCAGGATTCAAACCTGTGCAGGGAGTTCGCAACGGATTTCAAGTCCATCGCCTTAAACACACGGCCACGACTACAGCAAGCTCACCCCCGCCGCATTCCTCCTATAATCTAACACAGAGTGCGAGGTGGCTGCAGAAACTTTTTCAAAGTCGCTCTCCGTTAAAAAAAAAAAAAATACCTTTGACAAAATACGTGCCGGCAGACAGACATGCCTCAGAGGGTTTAAGGCTGGCTTCACGTTCAAATGATAAAGTCTCCCCGTCCGGATGTCAAAATGGAACTTTGGCAGACAGAAAAAACATCAACAAACCACAAATGTGGACAAGGATTTTACAAGCTGCACCACACTGCACTTTCCAAAGCATTTACATTCCTGTTAGACGCAGGAATTGCCTTTGATTTGCGCGCTTACGAACGCCATGGAAAACGAAACAAAACTAAAGCCCTCAGCTCCTGCACTTGATTATAATGCCGTTACGTGTCGAAGCAGGAATTTATGTCATCCTACCACTGCAATACGGGGAATAGAGGGAAATGAGCACACGCTACGTATGTCTCAATCACTCCCTAGAGTCGTAAGGCGCATTGAAGGGTGCACACCAATCATTAATCGTTGCGCCTCTGTGAAAGGAAAGCTCTTGAGCAGTCTTTGAAACAGCTCGGATGAAACACTTGATTGCTTCCATGTGCATCTGGAGCCCATTTCTTATTTTCACTTCACGCCGCCCAAAGCATTTCTAAAACAGGAGATTCGTGTTTGGGAATGCGCCCTGCCCTACGAATAAAACAGGTCTACGGGTCTGAAACCTGCTCCACGGAAAACAGTTCTGTTGCGCTTTTGATCAAAGGGAGATTCGCTGTTCTTACTTTTTGATGACATAACACCCAAAGGGGCTTCTTTGGAGCTGGATTCCAACCAGCATCCTAAAGTTTCTTGGCGGTATCCTTTACAGTCCTCTGTTCGGTCGACAAGGGACAGAAGGGGGCAGCTTTCCTCACATACACAGTGCAATGTACTATAGTGTTCCCGTTCATTGAATTCGCAGTTCTGCATCAGACCTCTAACTCGTTTCCTTAGCTTGGATTTAAGCCATGAAGCAGGCTTCTAGTCTATAAACGTCTAGAGAAATCACAAACTATTTGAGAGGCCATCATCCCAGGGGAACTGACAAAGTCTATCCCTAAACACCTAGCGCAATCTCTCGAGAGACTGTCAAAAATCGCTTTCTCCGTTTGCGTTGCAAGTAAGTGAAAACGCGGTCTCAAACCAGAGCCACTTGGCAGCAGCGGCACGTAAATACTGTTACTGTCACTGCTCGATACTGACGTTAGCCTACTATACCATGTTCAGCCACCGCTAGGAAATGTACGGCTCTAGTACTGGAGCAAACAACAGGAGGGCCAAAGGCACACGGGCACACATGGAGAGTGACGAGAATGGGACTCGAACCCATGCGTGCAGAGTACAATGGATTAGCAGTCCATCGCCTTAACCACTCGGCCACCTCGTCTAGGAAACTGGGCTGTCCAGACATGGGTTGCAGCGCTCCAGATGATCTTTTTCTTTTTTTTCCCTCGTACTCGAGGGTCATTTTCCTGTTCCACATGCGATTTCAACATTTTCCTTGGGAGATGTCAAGCCAGCAAGCCACTGGTTCAGTGGCCATTGTGGAGTTCAGTGGCCCTGTTGTACACAGAATGCACATTGAGCTCCTTGGACATGAAAAGTTCCAGATAAAAGCCATTTGTCATCCTTTCTCTTGGTGTCGATGTTGCTATTGTATGTAAAGGTGGCAACTTGCTCAGCGAACAGGCGGAGCACACACCGAATGCAGATGTGTCTGAGTGGTGTGTCCAAGTGGCTGCAAAACGACAGCACTCCCAGGGCGTCGTGGCTTAGTTGGTTAAAGCGCCTGTCTAGTAAACAGGAGATCCTGGGTACGAATCCCAGCAGTGCCTTTTTTGTTCTGTGTTCTCGAACAGAACTGGTCATTATGGACAACCGCCTACAGCTAGACCTAATTAAATGCAAGTATTCATTTCCTGTCTTTAACACGACTTGTTTTTCTTAAAATGGATGCAACTTGCAAAACATGAAATACAAACCTTGCTAATCAGTGCTAGCGGCTGGCAAAAAAAAAAAGAAGTCAGCAATGTTTTTTTTCTTTAACCTTAACCCTGCTAATGGAGAAGAGTTAAACAACCGAGTCTATGCAGCTTAAACGGTGCGCACGTCGGGTTCTTAGCTGAAAGGGTGGTAAATCACGCTCACCCCAGTTCTTAATCTTTTAAAGAGGATACAAAATTGAACCTAGTCGCCACATCACATACATCCTGTTCAATGATAAAAAGGTAACATCTATCCTTGCTCCAGAGTAAATCTCACGTTGAGGGCATCTTTTTTTTCACTTTACCGTGAATCGGGCTCAGCTGCACAGAGGAGAGAGCAGAGCAATGAGGTCACGGGGACAGGGGAGTCACATGCTGGCGGTTTGAATACGCGGAAGATCACTGAGGGATCCACAGTATATGGACCCTCCGTGCGCCATCAGTCCGCACTCCGGACTCTGAATCCTGCCATCCGAGTTAAGATCTCGGCGGAACCTGAGGCGCAGTTCCTTCTTAAAACGTAATCTGGTGAGCATTTCTAGAATCGTACTTGTATAGATGCAGCCTTTAATGTGTTGCTAGGTTAAAATTGATGACTTCTTGTATTTCAGTAGGTAACTGCCCTCTTGATTTCAGATTCAATTTCTTTATTACAGGGGCGCTTTTATGAAGACAGAGTCATGTTCAGGTACTTTGCTTGATGGAGGAAGCTCATTTCGGACTCTGTGATCTGCTCACCTGGAAAGGTCTGCTGTACTACTAAAAGAGAGAAGTAGAGTCTGGAAGAAGGGACAATTTTATAATGCTTTGGAAGGTAGGTTTTTTTTTCTTTGAAATCGAAATGAATCAGAATATCAGTGCAAAAGACAAACTCTTGGTTTGGTTTAAAGAAATATGGTTTTAAAACAGACAAAATGTAGAAAACAGGTGTTTCTCACTTTTGGAAAAGAATGGACCGGGGGTAATAGTTTACTAGTTGCAGTGCTGAGCTCACCGGGTTGCAGTCCTGCAATGTCACACGACGGCCAGTGGCGCAATAGATAACGCGTTTGACTACGAATCAGGAGATTGTAAGTTTGACTCCTGCCTGGCTCGGGTCGTTTTTAAACGCATCGGGCTACTCCCCTAAGTAGTCTGTGCTACTTACTGCATTGTAATCGTACTCAGTAAGAGATTTCCTTCATGTAAATGAACTGCACCTGACAGCTTTAGGAAATCACCTGGGCTCAGTACGGTGCTAAGAGCTCAGCGTTGCTGTTGTTCTAATTAGCACGCACTGCATCGGCTATGAACCCGAACTTTTCAATTATTCCGATCATTAAGTCAACACGTAGTCCACATGAAAGGTAGAAATATTCTCTTGTCTGTCTCTTGTTTGTATAGAACTGAATGTCCCTGACAATGTACTGTTAGTTTTAATTGAAGAACGGCATTTGTGTTCAAATATACCAGACAAGTTTATGTAACTGCTCTTGCGACACTAAGTTGTAATTAGTCAAGAAATAAAGTCGAACAACAGCTGCGGGGTTAATTCTGAACGTATGAGATTGCAGCGCCTTTTACTTCCATTGACAAATGATAGAGATTCGAAGAGAGATCCTTCAGACCAGCAAGCAAACCCACGGCTATTTCGGTTTTCTATCTAGGCAACGTTGGTGTCTGCAATAGCATACATGAAAGCGTGATGCAATTTCTGTGGCTACATTTGTTCCACGTCATGCACAGTAAGAATGTTTCTAACACCAAATACAATGTCAACAATTAGCGATCACGCCTTCTCCTCAGTTAACCCACTGAAACCCTTGCTGTTAACAGTTCTTTAATGCGTGCTTTACGAGCACCTATATATTGTGTCGGTTCTTTCAGTTTTATTCATTAGGTTTTCAAAGGCATAAGTACAACACCAGAGGTGCGAACGCAAGATGTGTGGTTATCTGAAGAACTCATTTCCATGGCAGCGGGGCCAAGCGATTTAGCGTTTTTATAGTACCAGGAAAGGAGAAGCGGCACTTCGCCTTTGCCGCGCAGGCATAAGGAGACGTGCGGCAGACGCCATAGTCGGCAGGATTCAAACCTGCGCGGGGAGTCCCCAACGGATTTCGAGTCCATCGCCTTAACCACTCGGCCACGACTACAGCGAGTTCGCCATCGCCGCATTCCTCCTTTAATCTAACACGGAGTGCGACGTGGCTGCGGAAACCTTTTCAAAGTCGCTCTCCGTTAAAAAAAAAATAAATACCTTTGACAAAATACGTGCCGGCAGACAGACACGCCTCAGAGGGTTTAAGGCTGGCTTCACGTTCAAATGATAAAGTCTCCCCGTCCGGATGTCAAAATGCAGTTTTGGCAGACAAAAAAAACAGCAACAAACCACAAATGTGGATAAGGATTTTACAAGCTGCACCACACTGCACTTTCAAAAGCATTTACATTCCTGTTAGACACAGGAATTGCCTTTGATTTGCGTGCTTACAAACGCCATGGAAAACGAAACAAAACTAAAGCCCTCAGCTCTTGCACTTGATTATAATGCCATTACGTGTCGAAGCAGGAATTTACGTCATCCTACCACTGCAACACGGGGAATAGAGGGAAATTAGCACACGCTACGAATCGTCTCAATCACTCCCTAGAGTCGTAAGGCGCATTGAAGGGTGCACCCCCATCATTAATCGTTGTGCCTCTGTGAAAGGAAAGATCTTGAGCAGTCTTTGAAACAGCTCGGATGAAACACTTGATTGCTTCCATGTGCATCTGGAGTCCATTTCTTATTTTCACTTCACGCCGCCCAAAGCATTTCTAAAACAGGAGATTTGCATTTGGGAATGCGCCCTGCCCTACAAATAAAACAGGTCTACGGGTCTGAAACCTGCTCCACGGAAAACAGCTCTGTTGCGCATTTGATCAAAGGGAGAGTCGCTGTTCTTACTTTTTGATGACATAACACCCAAAGGGGCTTCTTTGGAGCTGTATTCCAGCCAGCATCCTAAAGTTTCTTGGCGGTATCCTTTACAGTCCTCTGTTCGGTCGACAAGGACAGAAGGGGGCAGCTTTCCTCACACATACAGTGCAATGTACTGTACTGTTCCCGTTCATTGAATTTGCAGTTCTGCATCAGACCTCTAACTCGTTACATTAGCTTGGATTTAAGCCACGAAGCAGGCTTCTACTGTATAAACGTCTAGAGGAATCACAAACTATTTGAGAGGCCATCATCCCAGGGGGAACTGACAAAGTCTATCCCTAAACACCTAGTGCAGTCTCTCGAGAGACTGTCAAAAATCGCTTTCTCCGTTTGCGTTGCAAGTAAGTGAAAACGCGGTATCAACCCAGAGCCACTTGGCAGCACCGGCATGTAAATACTGTTACTGTCACTGCTCGATACCGACGTTAGGCTACTATACCATGTTCAGCCACCGCTAGAAAATGTACGGCTCTAGTACCGGAGCAAAGAACAGGAGGGCCAACACCGAACGGGCACAAGTGTCAGACAAGGAGAGCAACAAGGATGGGACTCGACCCCATGTGTACAGAGCACAATGGATTAGCAGTCCATCGCCTTAACCACTCGGCCACCTCGTCAACAAAACTGGGCTGTCCTGACATGGGTTGGCGCACTCCAGTTGATCTTTTTCTTTTTTTTCCCTCATACTCGAGGGTCATTTTCCTGTTCCACATGCGATTTCAACATTTTCCTTGGGAGATGTCAAGCCAGCAAGCCACTACTGTGGTTCAGTGGCCAGTGTGGAGTTCAGTGGCCCTGTTGTACACAGAAAGCACATTGAGCTCCTTGGACATCAAAAGTTCCAGATAAAAGCCATTTGTCATCCTTTCTCTTGGTGTCGATGTTGCTATTGTATGTAAAGGTGGCAACTTGCTCAGCGAGCAGGCGGAGCACACACCGAATGCAGATGTGTTTGAGTGTTGTGTCCAAGTGGCTGCAAAAAGACAGCACTCCCAGGGCGCCGTGGCTTAGTTGGTTAAAGCGCCTGTTTAGTAAACAAGAGATCCTGGGTCTGAATCCCAGTGGTGCCTTTTTTTGTTCTGTGTTCTCGAACAGAACTGGTCATTATGGACAACCGCATACGTCTAGACTTAATTAAATGCAAGTATTCATTTCCTGTCTTGAACGACTTGTTTTTCTTAAAATGGATGCAACTTGCAAAATATGAAATACAACCCTCGCTAATCAGCGCTCGCGGCTGGCAAAAAAAAAAGAAGTCAGCAATGTTTTTTTCTTTAACCTTAAGCCTGCTAATGGAGAAGAACCTAGTCGCCATATCACATACATCCGTTTCAACGATAAGAAGGTAACAACTATCCTCACTCCAGTGTAAATCTCACGTTGAGGGCATATTTTTTTCCACTTTACCATGAGTCGGGCACAGCTGCACAGAGGCGAGAGCAGAGCAATGAGGTCACGGGGACAGGGGAGTCACACGCTGGCGGTTTGAACACGCGGAAGATCACTGAGGGATCCACAGTATGTGGACCCTCCGTGCGCCATCATTCCACACTCCAGACTCTGAATCCTGCCATCCGAGTTAAGATCTCGGCGGAACCTGAGGCGCAGTTCTTTCTTAAAACGTAATCTGGTGAGCATTTCTAGAATCGTACTTGTATAGATGCAGCCTTTAATGTGTTGCTAGGTTAAAATTTATGACTTCTTGAACTTCAGTAGGCAACTGCCCTCTTGATTTCGGATTTAATTTCTTTATTACTGGGGCGCTTTTATGATGACAGAGTCATGTTCAGGTACTTTGCTTGATGGAGGAAGCTCATTTCGGACTCTGTGATCTGCTCACCTGGAAAGGTCTGCTGTACTACTACAAGAGAGAAGTAGAGTCTGGAGGAAGGGACAATTTTATGATGCTTTGGAAATCGAAATGAATCAGAATATCAGTGCAAAAGACAAACTCTTGGTTTGGTTTAAAGAGATATGATTTTAAAACAGACAAAATGTAGAAAACAGGTGTTTCTCACTTTTGGAAAAGAATGGACCGGGGGTAATATTTTACTAGTTGCAGTGCTAAGCTCTCTGGGTTACAGTCCTGCAATGTCACACCAGGGTCAGTGGTGCAATGGATAATGTGTCTGACTATGGATTAGGAGTTTGGAGGTTCGACTCCTGCCTGGTGCTGGTTGTTTTTAAACACATCAGCCTACTCCCTAAGTAGCCTGTGCTACTTACTGCATTGTAAGAGCGATTGTGAGCGGTTTTGTTTTCTCTCTTTGACCAGCCCAGCTGCGCCCCACCCGAAGGCAGGGTAGCACAAAAATTGTATGGAACTCATTCATGCTCCTCTCCATGGAAATCTTTAGTAAAAGGCAAAAGATTTGTACGAGATGAAGAGAAACCAGAGTGCGTGGCTGGACAGCTGCAGGAGCCCAGGCCGCCTTCAAGCCCTCTGCCCTGCCGGTCGTGGTTGGCAATGCACCTGGCCTTACAAACGAGCCAGTGGGGCCCGTTCAGCTCCGGGCTCATCGCCTGCGGCTCTCGGCTTACCTGGCAGGGGAGATACCTTGATCAGCCTGTAGTTGGTGTAGTTGGATTGTTTTCTTGTTTTCTGGAAGCAGTGTTTGTTTTGCAGTTTGAGATGGCAACCTTTGGATCCCGCAAGAATGCTGTACGTTTTGAGCTTTTGGATGACCTCTTCATGGATCGTATGCAGTTAGGCAGAAAAGTGTTACAGAAGGAACTTGGCTTTGAACCTCGGCACTTGGATTTCATCTTCGCTCTCCCAGGTCAGAAAGCATTTGAGGTTGTTTTTGCTACCTATTCTCTGTTTGAACAATGTGTGGATGTGTTTGAGGCAAAAAGAGGGAAAGTTCCTGCCCTTGAGAAGATCAACTTGCAGCCTCTGACACAGAGAGAGAGGAAAACGGTGCATGTTGTTATGTTCTCGGAAATGGCAAAGACGGAGGACATTCACACCTGGCTTAAGCAGTACTGCACAGTCCACCATGGAACTGAGGTTAGAGATGTTGACGGTATAAAAACAGGAGCAAGGAAATTCGAGGTTCGCTTGCTACCGGACAATGTAAATGGAGGCTTAAGGCACCTGCCCTCTACAATCCGGCTGGGCGCCTGCAATGGCTATGTTTTTTATGTGGGACAACCAAAGGTGCGTCGGCGCTGTGGTGCTGTGGGACACCTGGCATCGTCCTGCACTGTGAAATGCTGCAAGACCTGTGGCAAACAGGGACATTTAGCCTCTGACTGTTCAATGCTGCCAAAGTGCAATTTATGTGGCTCGGAAGGACACGTTTTTAAGAACTGCCCTCAAGCCTACGCCAATAAACTCAAAATGAGAAAGGATGAGGCAGTGCTTGTTTCAGCCAAACCGGCCCGAAAAGCCAAAGCAAACAACAAGTCAAACAAAGAACCCTTGTTGAACAAAGAGTCTCAGCCTCCAGCCAGGATCAGTCCTGCTGTGGCTCCGGGGCCGGTGGAAGAGAAATCCACTACGCTCCCACAACCGCAGACTGCACCAGACAAGCACGAGGGTTTGAAAACCCCAGAGAACAGCGAGGACCCCTCCCCCACTCCTGCTCCTCAGAACGAGGGCCATTGTGGGGCCCCCACCGGTGGAGCGGGTCCAGCGACGATACCCAGGATTCAGCGGAGCTGCTTTTCTCAGACTCTGCAAGTGCTACAGATGCCCTCCTCTCCTCCATCCAGTCCGTCACGGAGGATCTGCAATAGCTGGTGGGTGAGGGGGAAGAGGAGACTGGTGCATCGGCTGCACCCCTTTCCCCTCAGTGCTACCAGGAGCTGGACTTGAGGAAAAGGAAAAATGACTCTGTTTTCTCCCCGAGCGAGGAGGAAGGAGAGCATGGCGATGGGAACAGCTGGAACCCCTCCACCCCTCCCTCTACCCCCTTCCTTGAAATGGACTCCGTGAACGCTTTTACTGCTGCCACCCTGATGAAGGCTCATTCAGAGGATGGCTGGCAGGAAATTGGTAAGAAGAAAAAGAAAAAGAGAAGGTAACAGGTGAGACCGAAGAGAAATGTGTTTTGTAAAGACTGGTTCCACTTTCTTATGTAATATGGCTCTAAACATAATTTCTCTTAACACCAGAGGTATCAATGACAGAGTTAAATGCCAGTGTGTCTTTGATTACCTCCAGCAGAGAGAGGGAGATGTGTTGATGTTGCAGGAGTGTGCTTTAGCCTATCAAGAGAGGTATAAAAGCTTTGAAGATAGGTGGGATAAAGGGCCTTCTGTTTGGTCAGGGGACAATAACAACAGAGCCTCTGCCGTGGCCATTCTTTTCAAAGGATGGGCTTTCAAATTGAAAAGTATTCAGAGGGTCATAGATGGCAGGTTGCTGTGTGGATGTGGAATGGGGGACCGTTAACCTGCGGCTAATCAATGTGTATTGTCCTACTGACGTGGGAGGAAGGGTGGAGCTACTCAAGGCACTCTCTCCCCTATTGTTAAGTAGCACAGACGTGATAGTGGGAGGGGATTTTAATTGTATCTTAGAGCACACAGACAGGCAGTCTAGCTCTCTGATAAAATTGGATTCCAGCTCACTGGCCCTGCAAAACTTAGTTCAAGACTTTAAACTCTCAGACACATATAGATGTATATATCCCACAACAGCAGGATATAAATGGTCAGGGAGGAATAGCAGCTCCAGAATTGACTATTGCTTTGTCTCAGAGAGAGTGAAAGTTGTTGGGGTCACTCTTCAGCCTGTTTTCTTCTCAGATCATCAGGCTTTAGGGTGTAGAGTGGAACTCAAGGGCGGGACTGTCTTTGGCCCAGGCCTCTGGAAACTCAACACTAAGCTGCTAGAGAACGAGGGGGTAGTATCCTGCTACAAGGAGAAACTATCACAGTGGCTGTCCTTGCAGTGTCTGTACGGGTCAGTAGGAGAGTGGTGGGAGGAGGTGAAGATGAGGACAAAGGCCTTTTTCATGGCTGAGGGAAGGAAGGCTGCTGCCAGACGGAGAGGAGTGCTAGCCAGGAAACAGAGGCAGCTGCAGCGTCTCTACACGATGCTGCACAGTGGCTTCGCTGTGCTCGAGGATATCACCCTTTTAAAAAAGGACATCCGGAGCATAGCCGAAGAAAGTAGTCGAGGAGTGCTGTTAAGAAGCAGAGTGCAGTTCTTGGAAGAAAATGAGAAGTGTACTCGCTTCTTTTTCAGGAAAGTGGTAGGCTCCAAGTCTGTCATGGAAAGTGTAGTTGATGAGGAGGGACGAGAGAGAACAGAGCCGAGTGCTATCCTCTCCTGCACCAAGGCCTTCTACTCAAGACTGTACAGCTCTACAGAGGTAAAGGATGAAGAAATTCATTTTTTTACCTCAAAGCTAGAAAACGTTTTGAGTGAAGAAGATAGGGAAGTACTTGAGAGGGATTTGACAATAGAAGAGCTGAGACAGGCTATGGAGAGCTTACAGAAGAGGAAAACTCCGGGTGCTGACGGGCTCCCTAAAGAATTTTATTGCACCTTTTGGGATCTGCTTCAGGATCCGCTACTGCTCCTATTCGAGGGAAGCTATAAGACAGAATTGCTGCCTGACTCCTTAAGAGAAGGCACTATCTCTCTCTTGTTTAAGAAAGGAGCAAAGAATGACATAAAGAACTGGAGACCCCTCAGCCTGTTAGGCGTGGACACTAAGATCCTGTCCAAAGCCCTTTTCCTGCGCCTACAAAATGTAGTGGCCTCACTGGTAGGGAAAGAACAGACTTGTGGGATAGCAGGACGCCTGATGAGCGACAACCTGGCCTTGTTGAGGGATGTCTGTCTGTACTCAGAGGATCGCTCCCTCCCTCTGTGCATTTTAGGTGTAGACCTAGAAAAGGCCTTTGACCGCCTAAACCGGCAGTACTTAACATTGGTACTTGAGCACATGAATTTTTGCCCCATCATGAGAAAGTGGATTAACCTGCTGTACACAGGTAGCAACAGCAGAGTAATGGTTAATGGCAATAGATCACACCCCTTTGAAGTCTGTTCAGAGGTGAGGCAGGCCTGCCCATTATCCCCCTTGTTATTCGTTTTGGCTATGGAGCCCTTAGCCTGTGCCTTGCGCCAGGATCAGGCCATTAATGGGATACCAGTGCCTGGAAGTGGGGGAGGAGAGGTAAAGACATCTCTATACATGGATGACCCTGCTCCTCTCTGACAATGCCTCAATTAGCAGAGCTCTGCAGTGCTGTGATCGTTTCTCTTTGGCTTCATCCGCAAAAATTAACAAATCTAAGAGTGAGATTTTTTATCAGAACTGGAGGGAGCCAAAAGAAGGACATGATCTCAGGCTGCAAGAGAAGAGAATTAATTTACAGGTGCCATTCCCCGGCATTGTGGCCATTGTCGGTGCTCACACGCGATAAGATAAGGCGGAGGAGAGTGGGGCATGCCCAGCGGCAGACATTCAAGGAGGGGGCAGTGCGAGGTGAGGTGAGGTGAGGTGCGACACCCCGGAGCCCCGACGCAGCTAATGCGGAGCACTTGTTGGACTGGCATCGAAAGGACGTGTGCGCACGGAGCAAGCCTTCCCTGCGGCGGAGCGCGGGAACTTTCTCCCCCCCTCCCGCTGCAGGAGTTGTGTGCGCTGCAGCGGTGCCGAGAGAAAAGCACAGAAGGCAGCAGGCTCTGGAGAGCAGGTAAGAGATGGAGCCTTGTGGGCAGGCGAGCAGGCCCGTTTTTTGGAAATTGCTGAAAAGGTTTGTTCGGTGTGTGGCAGGCGCACGTCGCGAGCTTGCGTGGCGATCTGCCGGTCTGGAGTTATGCAAATGAGGCCGAATTGCATCCCGGGACATGCTGCGAATGCGCAACGGTGACTGCAGATGTGTAGGAAACGGTGCGCTCGTTTTCTTGTTTTGCCCACACTTTTGATTGTTAGTGTGGCGTGTGAGTGTGCGAAAGAGTGGGCCCAGCAGGAGGCGGTGGCGTGCAGGAGGTGGCCTAGGCTGCGCAATTTGTGCTGTGGGTGCGGGCCTCTTGCAACTTGGTTTATTTGGTTTATTTATGGTTCGCATAAATAAAACCGGAAAAGAGGAATTTATTCTGCTTCCTGTGCGTGCAGTAGTTACAAAGTTGAACGTCTTTACACGATCTGCTGCAGTTTTCAGTGGGCGGGCTTTGTCAGATGGCTTGGAAAAACGCACTGTGTTTCGGCTCGGGAAACATCATGAGCAGTGTCCTGCATGTTTTCTGTGTATAGCTGTCTTTTAACGCATACAGAATTCATTCGAAATCATTGATTTCTCCAATTAACAAGGGTCCCTTTTTGAACCTGCCAGAAGCATTCTTTCAATGTAACAGATTTACTCCGGGGAAAGGCAGCATGACATTGAGAGTAGCTCAAGCTTTCAGCACCCGTATCGGACTGCGTGTATGCAGACACCGCTCAGAATCCCCTGTAAGATTCTCCTTCAATTCTGTTTTGCATTCCGTTTTTCAAAAGGCTGCGCTTTGCTAGTCACAATCCAAGGCTCATGACAGCATTTGAAACCAATCGCCACTGCGTTGGCCGGGAATCGAACCCGGGTTAACTGCTTGGAAGGCAGGTATGCTCACCACTATACCACCAACGCACGCCCACAGGTGCCCTGCAGGACACCACCAGAGAATGCTCACGATTTCGGAAGCTGTCTCCGGGACGTGCTGATTCCACACATCCTGAATAAATCATGATATTGTTAGTTGCTGTAGCTAGACGTTCAAATGAGTTTCATGGCCAGATGGACTGTTTCCTCCAGCGGTATAGTATTGCAGTGAGACAGCACGATGCCTGCAAGACTGTCACGCTAAACGCCACAGATTGTGTTTGTGTTGGACAGTTGGACCCTACAGTTGGACCCTCGTCGACAACCTGAATAGCTTATTCAGAAGCAGTGCTGGACCGGGAACGAACCAGCTTCTTCCCAGGCACAAGAGTGACTTGTGAGGACTCGCGGTCACACTCTGTGCATAGAGACTTTCTACCAGCCAGCCGGACTGCTGGTAGATCCCCTCGGAGCAACGACTGCCCTGCGCGCCGCAGTCAGATTCCTCCGCCCGTCCTACTCCGAGCTGCACCTTGACTGGTTGGCCGGTAGCCAGAGGACGCCGGGACAACGCCCATTGGACAACCGCTGGAACAGAGGCTGCAACAGAGCCTGTCAGCTGGTTTGGTGTTCGTGCCGGGAAATTCCAAATCCATACACAGTGGATAAGTAAACCCCATGTTCTACATTGCGTCTCGAGAATTTAATTGTACCTCAACACAAGTTGTTATCAATTTAATTCATGAGTAATGTATTTACTTCCGAGTTTAGAGTAACAGTGGGTAATAACACTGATTAGCGATTTGGTAACCGAACGATATATATTGACATATATTCTCTGTTGTGTATCTCTTTGTGTTTGCATCTCTTCGGGATTATATACCTTGTATATTGATAACCCTCACAGTAAGGTCTGCCACTCGTATCCAGGCAGACTAGTATATGTTTGGTGCACAATTTATATTAATAAATGTATCTAGTCTATTGAACCCCTGTGTGTGCGTTGTTAGTTGTTCTGACGATTGATTTTCTAAAAGCCCCAACGAACAACCTTGTGATTACTGCTACAATTAATAATTGTCTCAGTAAACCCATCAAACCATTACATTTAATGGCGTCCCTGGGTGGGCGAGTTTAGAATGAAATGAGAATCAGTCGCACAGAATAACTGAAGTTCAGCACAGCACCGCGGCTTCTATACGCGAATACCGGGTGTGCTGATAACTGCGTAAAGAAATCCCCCTGTTTTCTAGCGTTTAGTGTAACGTGTGCTGATTGGAAATCCATCTGCTCGGGTGTCTAGATTCCATACTGTATTTTGGAAAAAGAAAAAAAAAAGTAATACTCTTAAAGTTTCTCTGACGTAATGACAATGGCTGCTAAAATGTCTGAAGTGGAGTCGCTTATAAGTACTATTTCTAGCGACGACAATCCTGGTTACTGGAGTGGTATCGAAAAGTTGAACTTTGATGATATTGAGAAGCTGCAAGTAGATTTAGTAGCTAAGGTAGCGAACCAGCTTAACACAGGAGTGTCTGTGAACGCAGTTCTGGTCCTATCGAGTTTCACCTTAAATCTAGCTAAACAGCTGGAACTGTCTTTGTCCGAGCTGACAAAGTTTCAAAAGCTTCAGGGAACGCTAGAAAGATATAAGGTGGAGCGAGTCGAGTTGTTGGATATAATCAGAGAAAAGAGAGTGAAAAATGAGGAAAGTGAAGACTGACTCAGGGAAGTTTTAGGTAAATTAGATGACTTGTCTGCTAGAGAAACTGCGGCTGAGGTAGCTAGGAGAGACCTGGAAGGGAGCTCGAAAGAAAAAGAAAAAGAAATTGAGAGTTTAAATGAGCTCAGCCAGGAAAGGCAAAAGGAGTCAGATGCTGCCGTACTGGAAGCAAAATAGACTAGATCCCACTTGCATGCCAGCCCACCTAGCAGCCCGGAGCGCTCACCCAGCGCGCCGGGAGGAGGTTTCTCCCGGCCAGGGTCTGTGGTCGGATCGGCATGGGGGAGATCGCCGAGTCCTGCGCGAAACGCAAGGGCGAGTCAGTTCAGGCATAGACCCCCTGCTCCTGATCACGGCCGTCTCCCTGCCCGCGGAGAAACCGTAAAAATTAACCTCCACTCCCTGAGGCAGTTAGCCAAAGATGTAGAAAGGTTTGACCCGTCAGTGTCAGGGAATAATGTGGAGACCTACATCGATGAGCTGAGATATACTTTGCAGTTTATGCCCGAAGCGTCCGAACAGGAAAAGGCTATGTAAGTAAGGAAAACTACCAGCCGAGCGATCCACGAGTGGATGTCTAGACAAGGACCGGAAGTCTGTAATTGCTTTGAGGAGCTGTGTCAGGCAATGATCGGAGAATTTTCGGCTTTTATCGATCCCATAGCTGCCGTGGCTGCTGTGCACCATATTAAGCACGAAAAAGCTGAAGCCCCTCGCGACTATTATCAGAGGCTTAGGCGCACTTATTTTGCAGGGCGGAATGAAGAGGGTTGCGAAGAGAACGTGAATTTCAAAGGTTTATTCATTGCTAATCTGCATCCCTCAGTCAGGAAAATGATTGTGATGCACACACAGCGATGAAAATGGCTGACATTAGAAGGTTGGCTCAAAAAGCCTGGGGAGCTGAAGTCTCTGCTTCCTCAGAGCGAAAACCTGCTAAAACGGCCGTGTTCGCCACTAAAGCCAGCAGGGTTGACGACTCGCCTCAGCTCGAGGCAGCTGAGGTTCCTGAGCTCGCTAAGCCCCGGCACAAAATAGGCAGGCAGGACCGCACTAAGCGTCAGAGCCGCCGTGAGCGCTACGGGGAAGGCAAGGGCTCAGGCAGAGTCTATCATAAGACTGGACGCAGGGAGTCGACTGCAGCCCGCCTGGCCAGGCTTGAACAAGCCCTGCCTGAGAGATCAGGACAGGGTAAACCTTCCGCACCGAATGCCAGAAGTGTGAATGAGCTTAGGGGGACCACGCCCCTTCTCACTGGAGGAGGCGGGGATCCGTCCCAAGCCCCTCCCTCAGTCTATCTGATTGGGTGGGAGGGTTCCTGCCTGGAAGAAGGCTGTGACTCTGAGTTGGGCGCTGACCCCGCCCCTGAAGTCAAAGAAAAGGCAGGCTTCCAACAATTCTTAGGGAATCTCAGCCAGAAAGGCAAAGCAAGGCGTATTTATATCAAGGTTTTTCTTGAAAACGTCTTAGATAGAGAAGCACTGATTGACACTGGGGCTGAAATTAGTTTGATGTCAGCCGATCTACTCAGCGAGCTCAAACGAGTAGCGAAAGGAAAAGGCATCAGACTTAAGGTAGAACCGTGTAAGATAGATATTTCCAGCTATACCCAGGATCATGCCAGGATCACACACCGAGTGTGGGTGGCACTTAGGTTCGGGCCAATGAACATGGTGCATCCTGTTTACATCTCTAGGTTAAAAAGAGAGCCACTACTCATTGGCCAAGACCTGCTTGACAGGCTGGAGCCTCTGGTGGACTGCCAGCGTGGAAAATTGTGGGCTCAGGTCAAAAACCCTAAGCCTGTTGCACAGCAAAAAGGGGGATTCAGTGGTTATACTGTGATCACACAGTGCCCACTGAACACTATAGCTGAGTTGGAGGTTCCTCCTGGTTCCTCTGGACGAGAATAAATGTCTCTTCTTGCTTTCCAAAACTACAGGGAAGTCCTGCCCAGGCCAGCACTCCCACGGTCTCCCAACTACAGGAGCAGTGCTCCGAGCAGCTGCTTGACCCGCCAGGTAAAGCACACCCCCTTTTCATCCCTGAAGAAGAGTGGATCTCCCTGTCCGGTAATGAATGGGAGTCCTTTCTGTGCACCCTGGTACCTCAGGGGGTCCAGGACTACCACCCCATGGTGGTGGGAGGGGGTCCAGGTGGCAGAAGTGCAGGTTGATGATGTAATTCTTAGCCTCAGCTCTGAGAAGTCCATAATCAGTGAAGGTCTGTTCGAGGACCTGTCGCGAAGCTGTCAGGTGACCCTGGTGACGCAGTCACAGGTTCTGTGGTGGGCACCCCCACCTCATAGGTCCATTTGGAGCAAAGGAAGCTGTGTAGCTTCCATCTCCATCGGAAAAAGGAAGTTTGCTCACTACTTCCAGGTAGCACCTCAGCTGACCCATTCGGTCTGCATTGGTGCAGACCTATTGGTTCGACTGGGCGCCCAGCTGGACACAGTAAACAGTGTGCTGTGGAAACGGGTGGACCCAGATGCCCACTCTCTAAGCGGTGACCCCGAGAACATTCGGTCAGGTCAGACGATTCCTCAGGCCTGCCAGGTAGTAAACGAATCGGACCTGATCGTTCCTGCGTCAACAGCAGGGTTTCCGGTACGCCTTGTCCTAAAGAAGGGACAGAGAATGGACGCTGAGATGGTTTTCTTCCAACCATCAGCTCAGTTTATCAGACTGAACCTAGCAGTCTGTTGTACCCCCAAACTGGAACGGAATGGCCGAGCCACCTGCCTGTTGGTGCAGAACATAGCAAAACAAGATGTCAAAATCCCTGCTCGCACTGACATGGGACTGGAATTGACAATAGTTTCTATGATTTCGAACTGGCCATCCCAGAACTGGGGCAGCTCCCTGGTCCCTTGGCTTCATAAAAGCGCCACTGTAATAAAGAAATTAAATCCAAAATCAAGAGGGCAGTTGCCTACTGAAATACAAGAAGTCATCAATTTTAACCTAGCAACACATTAAAGGCTGCATCTATACAAGTACGATTCTAGAAATGCTCACCAGATTACGTTTTAAGAAGGAACTGCGCTTCAGGTTCTGCCGAGATCTTAACTCGGATGGCAGGTTTCAGAGTCCGGAGTGCGGACTGATTGCGCACGGAGGGTCCATATACTGTGGATCCCTCAGTGATCTTCCGCGTGTTCAAACAGCCAGCGTGTGACTCCCCTGTCCCCGTGACCTCATTGCTCTGCTCTCTCCTCTGTGCAGCCGAGCCCGATTCACGGTAAAGTGAAAAAAAATATGCCCTCAACGTGAGATTTACTCTGGAGCGAGGATAGATGTTACCTTTTTATCATTGAACAGGATGTATGTGATGTGGCGACTAGGTTCAATTTTGTATCCTCTTTAAAAGATTAAGGACTGGGGTGAGCGTGATTTACCACCCTTTCAGCTAAGAACCCGACGTGCGCACCGTTTAAGCTGCATAGACTCGGTCGTTTAACTCTTCTCCATTAGCAGGGTTAAGGTTAAAGAAAAAAAACATTGCTGACTTCTTTTTTTTTGCCAGCTGCTAGCGCTGATTAGCAAGGTTTGTATTTCATGTTTTGCAAGTTGCATCCATTTTAAGAAAAACAAGTCGTGTTAAAGACAGGAAATGAATACTTGCATTTAATTAAGTCTAGCCGTAGGCGGTTATCCACTGGGATTCAGACCCAGGGCCTCCTGTTTACTAGACAGGCGCTTTAACCAACTAAGCCACAGCGCCCCAGGAGTGCTGTCCTTTTGCAGCCACTTGGACACACCACTCAGACACATCTGCATTCGGTGTGTGCTCCGCCTGCTCGCTGAGCAAGTTGCCACCTTTACATACAATAGCAACATCGACACCAAGAGAAAGGATGACAAATGGCTTTTATCTGGAACTTTTCATGTCCAAGGAGCTCAATGTGCTTTCTGTGTACAACAGGGCCACTGAACTCCACGCTGGCCACTGAACCACAGCAGTGGCTTGCTGGCTTGACATCTCCCAAGGAAAATGTTGAAATCGCATGTGGAACAGGAAAATGACCCTCGAGTACGAGGGAAAAAAAAGAAAAAGATCATCTGGAGCGCGCCAACCCAGTTGGGACAGCCCAGTTTTGTTAACGAGGTGGCCGAGTGGTTAAGGCGATGGATTGCTAATCCATTGTGCTTTGCACGCATGGGTTCAAATCCCATCCTCGTTGGTTTCCATGTCTGTTTCCATTCTGTTTTTGATCCCTATTGCTCAATGCACAGTGAAAGCATTGCATACATGTGTCTGACAATGAGAAATGGGCCCCTGAGACAGTCATTTGCCTGTTTCACAAATGATCGTATTTTACTAGAGATTCTGTTTGGGATTCAGATGTGCATTCGGACAGCAATCCCTTTCAAGAAATGATACGTTCTGGATGAGGTCAAAGGTGCATCATTTGGACACTTTGTGGGCTTGAAATACAAAGAAAATCATGTTCTATGGTACAAGATAAATACAAAACTTAAGCTTTTATTATAATTAGATTTGTTTATAAAGCATAAGCAATCATTTATTACATTAATATATGTAAAAATAACATTTTAGCATCATACGTTTAGTATATTTAGTCCCTAATGCTGAAAGAAATGATCATAGAACATGACTTCTAACCTTACCTGCGGTGTTTTTGATCCCTATTGCTCAATGCACAGTGAAAGCATTGCATACATGTGTCTGACAATGAGAAATGGGCCCCTGAGACAGTCATTTGCCTGTTTCACAAATGATCGTATTTTACTAGAGATTCTGTTTGGGATTCAGATGTGCATTCGGACAGCAATCCCTTTCAAGAAATGATACGTTCTGGATGAGGTCAAAGGTGCTGGAACACTGTATTTAGGATGTGTTTGCAGTTATTCTGTGTTTCTAGCTTCAACCCAGTGATATATATATATATGCTCACTGCTTTTTTGGTACATGCCCAGGGCAATAATCATTATGAGGATTTATTTCCATATGTGCTAGAGGTAGTGTTGTGAAATTCTTCAACACACTGGATCGCAGGTTTAAACCTGCACTCTTACTCCTTAAATACCAACAAATGCAGATATGTAGCAATCATATTGTAGCTGACACTCATTTGCCTGTTTCACAAATGATCATATTTTACTAGAGATTCTGTTTGGGATACGGATGTGCATTCTGACAACAATCTCTTTCAAAAAATGATTTTACCTTATCGCAGCTTTGCCCCTCTTGCCTCTTTGGAAAATATCTCCATCTTGTGGTCGTTGTTGGTAATGTCTAGACAATATCTCCATCTTGTGGTCGTTGTTGGTAATGTCTAGACAATATCTCCATCATGTGGTCGTTGTTGGTAATGTCTTCTTATGCCCTTTTTTTATTTCAATTCTTTATTAGTTGATTCTAGAATCTCTACAATAGAGCTGAAAATATCAGTTTTGTAGCAGACAATATGACATTAGTTATAGTCCAATTAAGACTTTATTACCCTGTTTGTAACATAACAAATTAAAATTGATTAAAACTAAGTTTGGAACACCAGGGAACATAAAAAATGATTTTTAGGAAAACCATGAGGTTCTCTGTGTCCGATGCCTGCAAGGGGAGAAAGCTAGAATCCTTTGCTTTTTCAAAATTTGAAAATAAACATCATATAACAACAGCTTTCATTCCTAGGAGTGAAAAATAACCATTTTTGAAGACATATTAGTTTCTAAAACACTACAATAAAGTTAAAAACATCCGTTTTATATTACTTTTAGTATTTTTAGTGAAATTAGTCATTTCTTGCACTATTTTTAATATAATCTCTAATTAAAAGTGAATAGAATTAAGTTTGGAGCAACAAGGAACACAAAAAAAAAAAGATTTTAAGGAAAAAAATGATGTCTTCTGTGCCAGGTGCCTGCAAGGGGAGAAAGCTAGAATCCTACCCAGGCTCCTGGAGCTCTGTCCTGGCTAAAGGAGGGTGAATCCATCCCCTTCAAAGCTCCATGAAAAAATGATCATTTAAAATTTGAAAAAAAAAACATCATATAACAACAGTTTTCATTCATAGGAGTGAAAAACAACCATTTTTGACGACATATTAGTTTCTAAAACACTACAATAAAGTTGAAAACATCCGTTTTATATTACATTAATTTTTGTGAAATTAGTCATTTATTGCACTATTTTTAATAAAATCTCTAATTAAAAGTGATTAAAATTAAGTTTGGAACAACAAGGAACACAAAAAAAAAGATTTTAAGGAAAAAAATATTGTCTTCTGTGCCAGGTGCCTGCAAGGGGAGAAAGCTAGAATCCTACGCAGGCTCCTGGAGCTCTGTCCTGGCTAAAGGAGGGTGAATCCATCCCATTCAAAGCTCCATGAAAAAATGATATTTTTAAATTTGAAAAAAAAAAAAACATTATAGAACAACATCTCTTGGTCCACAGAGTGCAAAAATCCAACTTTGAAGAAAATCCATTGACTGATCCCCGAATCCTGAAGTTTCTTTGCATGATATCGGGCTTGCAACCACTTTCTAGAAAATTATGAAAAATGCCAAAAATGAAAAAAAAGTTATCAATTCTAGAGCCTAAGAGGAAAACAAGACAAATGTATATCTCCAAATAATTTTATGTGCTTCAGAAGAGCCCAGGAAAGTTTTTTGCATACATGAAACCACGCCCGTTTGCACGTAAGCAGACATGGTTGCACACACGACTGCATGAAAGCACGCGTGCATGCGAAGTCATCCTGTTGAGCATTTGAAAAGCCGCACCACGCCGCACTTGAAATAGCTCTTACCTTAGTGGTAGACGCAGGAATCGCCTTTTTATTTACGCTCTTACCAACGCGATGGAAAGCAAAACAAATCAAAGCAGAGCAAAACAAAACGAACAAACGAAAACCCTCACGTCCCGCACTTGCATATAACGCCGTTACGTGCCCAAGCGGTATTGTACGTCATCCTAGCACTGCACCCCGGGGCGTACGGTATATGGGAACGAGCACACGCCATGAATCGTCTCGAATCAGTCTCTACAGCTGTAAGGTGCCTTGAAGCGTGCACCCCCAACATTCTTCTTTGCGCATCTGTGAAAGGTAAACTCTTGAGCAAACTCTGAACCAGCTCTAAGGAAACTAATCCGATTAGACGTTACTTTGACTCATCTTTTTACGCTCAGTGCTGGTTTGCTCAAACTCCAGCTAGGGTTAGTGTTCCCACGCTACTTAGACACTTTGTTTACGCTCAGTGCTGGATTTTGGGAACTTCAGGACGAGTGGGAATTTTCTCCTATCTGTCAATTCTGTTTTGTTTTGGAGACTCTTGGCTGCCTATATTGTACAGTGCAGCGTGAAGGAAACATTTTCCAAAACTGTGTCAGCTCAAAAGTTGTAAGAAAACCTCTCCAGCTGCTTTAACTCTCTTCATTTTTGTCATTTAATGTGACACTCGATGTATAACTGGAGCCTCACATATGCAAATGGTGAGGCTCCAGTTCGACACCCAGTTCGACACCACTTTACAGTATATGACAAAAGCATGGCAGACTGTGCCGGACCGGCAGATAACTTCTGCTTATTTTTACCATATTAAACATTGGAAATCCAACCACTTTCATTTGTGACACTTGATTTTGGCTCCACCTAAGACACTCTTAAATCTTCAAACACTTTTCTCTTCTCCCGCAACACTCTTGTCTGTCGGCACTATGTGGCAGTGTTGCATGACAACCCATCTCACCACGGAAAGGAACCTAACAGCTTTGGTAAGAAAGGAGAAAAGGACCTGGCCCGTACGATTAGGCGTTATTAGCACCACGCTCTAACCAACTGAGCTAACCGGCCTCACGACAGTGCTCCTCTCTGTGCTGCAAAAAATCAAACTCAGGGAATTTCTTTTGCCCTCCTTTGAATAGAAAGCCGTTTAATTCAGTGTACGGGCTTTCTTGTGCAGTTTCATGGTTCTTGTAACCCAAATCCTACACTGGCCTGAAGTGCCCCCCCATTTCACAGCATTTTTCAGCTGATTTAAAATGTACCTAAAGGAGAAGCATTATTGAAGACCATCAATTACCAAGAGCTTTTGTCAAAGGTTTTGGTGGTCATTTTTAATGACCACAGAGCGCTGTGACCTCGGTTTTACATCTCATCCAAAAGACAGCGCCCTTTTACAACACAGCATATCCGTCACTATACTGGGGCATTAGGACCCGCACAGACCTCAGGGTGAGCGCCCCCCCGCCGGCACCATTAACACCGCTTCCAGCTGGAAGCTTTGTTTTTCCCTGTAGCTCACCCTCATCCGGGTACTGACCTGGCTCACACCTGCTTAGCTTCAGTGGGTTTTCAGTTGCGAGTTGCAAGGGGATGCAAGTGATGGAGCCGCTCGCTGCAAAAGCCACTGCATTGGCCGGGAATCGAACCCGAGCCTCCAGCGGGGCAGGCAAGAATTCGACCACTGAACCACCAATGCTCAGTGCCTGGGCCTTCAAAAAAGACGCTTTTTTGGTGCTCTGTGCAAAAAGCGTCGACATCTGCTTCCAGCTGCAAAATGCCATTCGCAGACGCTGAAGAATTTATTTCTAAGGCAGCGGGTACAAGCGATTTGGCGTTTTAAAACCACCAGGAACAGCAAAGAGGCACGTTTCTTTGCTTGCGCCGGAACACAACGACAGGAGGTGGACAACGTAGTCGGCAGGATTCGAACCTGCGCGGGGAGACCCCAATTGATTTCTAGTCCATCGCCTTAACCACTCGGCCACGACTACAGCACGCCCCGCCGCGGCTGCGTTTTTGATACAATCTTACCTGGATCGCGAGGCGCCGGCGGAAGCCTATTTCAAAGTCGTTCTCCGTTTCAAAAAAACATTTCCAAAATACAAGCCTTGCAGACAGACACGCCTCAGAGGACTTAAGGGTGGCTTCATGTCGGAATGATAAAGTCTCCCCGTCCGGACATGAAAATGCCACTTTGTTACACACAAAAAAAGAATCAACAACAGAGAAATGCCCACAAGCATTTGAAAAGCCGCACCACGTCGCACTTGAAATAGCTCTTACATTAGTGGTAGACGCAGGAATCGCCTTTTTATTTACGCTCTTACCAACGCGATGGAAAGCAAAACAAAGCAAAGCAGAGCAAAACAAAACGAACAAACGAAAACCCTCACGTCCCGCACTTGCATATAACGCCGTTACGTGCCCAAGCGGTATTGTACGTCATCTTAGCACTGCACCCCGGGGCGTACGGTATATGGGAACGAGCACACGCCACGAATCATCTCGAATCGCTCCCTATAGCTGTAAGGCGCCTTGAAGCGTGCACCCCCAACATTCTTCTTTGCGCATCTGTGAAAGGTACACTCTTGAGCAAACTCTGAACCAGCTCTAAGGAAACTAATCTGATTAAACGTTACTTTGACTCATCCTTTAAGGGACCCTTGTTAATTGGAGAAATCAATGATTTCTAATGAATTCTGTATGCGTTAAAAGTCAGCTATACACAGTATAGCTGCTCATGATGTTTCCCGAGCCGAAACACAGTGCGTTTTTCCAAGCCATCTGACAAAGCCCGCCCACTGAAAACTGCAGCAGATCGTGTAAAGACGTTCAACTTTGTAACTACTGCACGCACAGGAAGCAGAATAAATTCCTCTTTTCAAACTGTCAAAGGTTTGCTTTGCGAACCCTGCAGGACATCGCACAATCTCTTTTGAACGGGGACAAACGATTTCTTATGGGGCGCAGTAAGTACAGACGTTTAAAAAGCTCCACTCATGCCGACGATGCAGCATGAAGGAGCACAACCTAACGTTTGACAGACAAAAGCCGGGCGCCGCTACGAGCAATATGAAATCAAACTGACAGCACAGGGCGTTTCCCGCTGACTCAAAAGTGATCTCGACAGACGCTGTTCTCTGCATAAAGCCGAAAGAGCTAAAGAGCGTTTCTGTTGAGACGTAACAAGTTCGTTTCTTTCTACCATGATGTCACCACGACAAAATCTGTCTTTAAACACCTTGCTCTCGCTTTCGCTTTCGCCGATTGTATTGCAAGCCCGCGGAAGCTGGTGTAGTGTGCTCTCACGAGGCACCAGTTCTGTAGAGTTTGGGCATTTACGGGGACAATTATTAATTGTAGCCAAAAATTATTTTTGTGTAAGTCACAAAAATAATTATTTTAATGGCTTTAGAATCCAACTATGCGATATAACTCAAACAACGCACACACACAGGTACTAATACACGAGGATACATTTATTAATACATAGAATATGCATGTAAACCTAACAGATCTTATCGAGAGGGTTATCAGAATACAAAAGGTATATATTCATTCAGTTACAAAGAGTTACATATATCAAGAGGACATACGTTCAGTATATCATTCATCTAGACCGTTTCATAATTGAACTTGATTACAACTTCTACATTAGATACTCAAAACAAGTACATAACTCTTAGGAATTAAACTGATATCAACTGGTTGGGATAACAATGGAATTCTCGAGCTGTAATGCAGTGAAGTTGAATACTCATCCAATCTCTCGGGATTCAGATCTCCTGTGGGCACAAAGGAACAGTTGCAGGCTGTTGCTGTCCAATCCGCACTCTCTGGCTAGGTGCCAGGCTGTGCTGTGCTGCTTGCGACGGTGCGCTGCTGATGCTCACTGACCGGCTAGTTAGTGTTGGCTTTAACTAGCAAAGTTTGTGCACAGGAGAAAAGATGACTGTGGGTCCCAGCAGGTCAGGAAGAGGACCGATTCGTTCCTGATGAAGCGCTTGTTCTGAATAGTGATTCAGCTGTCCACAGTTCTGACCTGTTCACGAGGTTTGCTGCTGATGCTAACCTCGGGTGGATCCTCTGGTTACTCGTGGCAACCTCCGCTCTCGACTTTTAGAACAGAGGAAAGTACTGGCACTCAGACGCACTGGCCGTTCCGTGGTTGTCCGGGCTGAGTCTCAGGATGGTCAAGAGGCGCGCTGTGAGAATGTCCTGCCCTTGGGAGCCTTCTGCTCCTGGGCCGTCCTGCCATGGATTTGTCTTGCACCCCTGGAATTCTCCTTAGAATTCTCCTACTGGAATAGTCCTACTAGTTCTCCTTCTCCAGGCTCTCTGTTGCCTGTTTTTACCTGGAGGAACTTCAGCTTGTCATTGGCTGAAAGTTTAATGGGCATCAGAGTCCCACATGGGTTACATGGCCCTACCAATCCCTGACTGGTTGATCAAGGTGAGATATGAGTCACTTACTCCTGACACCTAGGAATGCAATCCAGATGTCCATCTGGCACTCCCTAGACAGATAGGCGCCAATGGATGACCATTGATCATGATAGCCAGGCTCAGCTAAGTGCATCCCCATTTGGGAGCTGTCCCTTATCAAAAGAAAACATCTTTAAATCAGCCTGCATGAATAGTTTCTCTGTGGTGCAGCCACAGAGATGAAGAGAGAGATGGGGCCTCATTTGGGAAAGCACAGCAACACTTAATTCTGTCTTATTAACAAGCATTGCCTCTACATATCCCCCCTTTTTGAAGGTCACGAGGTCCTGAGGCGTTGTTGCCTTCAAAACAAAACAGAGTTAAGTGATGTCCCTTGTCATTAGAACATTAACCTTAAATGTCCACATTACTCCTCGAGAATTCATACCGGAACCAGCATTGGGAACAAACAGGATGAATAACATCTGGAGTATGTATAAACAAGGTAGGAGACATCATCTCAGTCTAGGCATTACAAATCAGGAAGTTCACTGTCAGTATCTGATACCTCTGTAGGCAGATATTTGGGGAAGAGGTAACTTCCTTTCTTTTGAAATGCTACCTTTGACTCATTCGTGCTACCCGGAGTACATCTTGATGTAAGAGTACAGCATTCAGAGTACATTGTCAGTCATGATCCAGCTTCCCAGCACCAGTGTTACAATAACACCGGTTCCTGTTCCCAGCCCCCCTGATGAACCATGACACCTGTGTTGGGCACCTGCCAGGGTGGTTTGGAGGTTTGTTCCATTAAAGCAAACTAACTACCTGTACATCTTCAGGGCTTACTGTTTCTTGGATTTCTATCCAATTCAATAGTGTGGCACCTGAAGGCATCCACGACCTCAAGTTTGGTCTTATGTTGTCTGGTTGCACACCGTACAGTGTTAAGTTACCATGCTGTACTATGGCCTCCTTGGGAACTTGCAGGAAACTGTTGGTTAGGTAGCTGCATTGTGGTAGCTGTATCATGCCTGTCACAAGTTATAGTGACAGTTAAATGTGGTGTGCTGACCAGCCATTTACTTCCCACCTGCTCTTCATGGGGTTCATTAACCTCCCTCTGCTCGTTAGTAGCTTTACACCCTTCATTGGTGGATCAGTTAGACACAGCCAATGGATAGCTTTGGTAGCCATACCCATCTCAAGATTTGGAACCGAATTCAATCTTGGATTGCCTTCTGGGTGAGCTATGAGCAATGGGTTTAATGTCACATACTCCTCTACTGAGAAGAGTGAAATCAAGTGGGTTAGGATTTGTGCTATGGCTAGACTGGCTACAGTGGCACTAAGCTCCCTTAACAGGTCTTGTGTCAACATTCTGGCCTGTTGCACACAAGCATAAACCCACTGTATAACACCAACAATCATGTCCACTAGGTGGGGGATAAGATTCAACCCTGTTGCATAGGAAGTTGCCTGTAGGGTTTTCCCTAAGCTTTCCAACTTTTGCTGCTGTTGATACAGTCTGTCACTACCCTCTGGCACCTCTGACACCTGCCTTCTTGGGGCAGTCAGGGTGAGAGTGCCAGTAGCACACAAACCTACCAGAAATAGCAAACACACAACAGTGGCGGCAGCAATCAGTCCTCCCAAAAGTCTTTTCGGGTGGCTGATCCCAGTCATCTCCTTCTGAGTGACTGTCCCCTTTCTAAGCTGGCGCAGCATGTACATGGTCTCTTTCTCAGTATGCCATGTGGCATCTTGGGCACCAACATCCTGGAAATCTGAGGAGATCTGACGCAGCTGCTGATGCTGCTCCTCCATTTCCAGGACATCTGCTTTTTCGATTTGTTCATGCCTGTGCTCTAGGAACCCTGCAGGGGGTGGTGCAGCGGTGGAGCATGCCTGACCCTTGGCTTAGTGGTTATCTGGAGCACCTGAGGGATCTGGGATTGTTACTCCATTCTCACTGTTCAGGTCCACCCTGCACACTTCCTGATTGAGGAATCCCTCTATCGGCATGTTTACAATCGTTCGCTGGACGTGGGTGTAGGACACCTGCTCGCTCCCCCCTTCCCTCTCTAGGGGTTCAGGGAGCTGCCCCAGCACTGGGATAGCTAGTTCACTGTCTTCGAACTCACCATCACCCACCAGGCCCATGTCAGTGCAGGCGGGGATTCTGACACCCCCCTTTTCCATGTTCTGCACTAACAGTCGGGTGGCTTGCCCATCCAGCTCCAGTCTGGCTGAACCACTGTTGGTCAGACTCAGACTGACAAACTGAGCTGGTGGCTGTAAGAAAACCGGCTTGGCTTTCATTCCCTGTCCCTTCTGGGGGACTGGGTGTATTGGCAACCCTGCCGTTGAGGCAGGAACAATCAGGTCAATCTCACTCACTACCTGGTAGTTGTGAGAAATAATGTTACCTGACTGCAGGTTCCCTGGGTCACAGCAGAGGGAATCTCTGTGAATCTCTCTCAAATTCCTCAAATTATCATATTCCCGCCCCTTATGCAAAACCAAATCCTCCTCCCATCCCAGTTTATCCTCGTTATTATAAACAAAATCCACCTAAATTTTCAACATAAAGCATTACACAAAATCAATACCTCAACACGCCATACTCAACAACGATAATTCACCAACAGCCAGAACATGTAACTCCACATTCTCAAATAGACCTCATTTCTATAGCCCCACCCCTTATGCAAAACCAACATCCCTCCCCTGTTCTCTCTATCCGCTGGCGTTTGTAATCGTTTTTATTTTCAAATAAATTTTAGCAAAGTCATGTATTTTAAAAATATTAAGATTTCTATATTTATGTCTTTATTTTGTGGTTTCATTAGTAACAAAGGCTAAACTTTCTTGGAAAAATGTATTTTATGTAAACCATGTTTGCTATTAATTCATTTATGGCTAGAATATGTTCATAGTCTTCCAATGAAAGGAGGGTTCCTTTCGCCATAGTCAGGTTGACATTAGAAGCTGGCCACGCCCGGACTGTTACACCAAAGCATTAGCATGTTAAAGCGATTTCATTGAGGAGTCTAGCTTTCTTAACTAGTAAGTACTGTACTTCCTTGGTTTTTGAGGGGGGGAGGTGTCTTTTGCTGGAAATCTCGCCCCCTTCTACTTTGAAAATACTTGTGAAACCGGTTTAATTCGCCACAGCCAGAACTCCCGCAGAGAGGGGGGTTGTATGCAGCGTATCGGTATACAGTAGATGGGAAAGCCAGAGCCGACCGCTACGCCGCCCACGTGTTATGCTCTTCGTTTATGTCTAAACCGGAACACATCATTATATCTCATTTTGTAGTTCTTAAAAAAAAAATCGTTTGCCCAGTCAAACAGTATTGTTGTTATTGTTTTTAACCTGTAAAGTGCTTTGAGGAGCCACCTTTAAAGGCGCCATATACAATAAAGTTCATTATTATTACTATTGTTAATTTGCTGGACAGAGAGGTGAACATTATTACACAGAAGACAAAGATAGCGATTTACGTTGCATTGTGCATTGTGCTGCTGTAATACAGTTTTAAATAATTAAAAGTCTAAACAGTATCAGCTTTATTTATGGGTTTTAAATAACGGCGATTTAAACGCGATTTAAATCAATATAAATGTTTATATTGTAACGCATAGGTGACTATTCATTGTTATTAAAATGACTTAAATTCGATCATGTTGTGATTAGAAATATACATTTGTTTGGTGCGAGTGAAGTTTTATTTAATCTCTGAGCCATATTGATTCTTATGGAAGCCAATTTCCGCCAGGGAGTAAAAAAAAAAAAACACACTATGGTATTCTCTCCGATGCAGTGCAGTTAAAAACATATCTCTGATGCTGTTCCTAAATGAATATCGTTTATGACCATCAGACGCTTTATGCTCCTTTTCTTTTTAACAGTAGATTGAACAGGGAGAGGCATTTCATGATGTACTTTTAACTGATGAAACAACAGTGTCTCTGGAACAGTTTTCAACCACGTTGTTTTATAAAAAGGGGAGATATGTGAACAAGCAAAACCCAAAACAAACATGTACACCATACATACGCGTGAAGCTAAAAGTTTAGCCTTTTCACTAATGTAACCACTAAATAAAGACATATAGAAATCCCTACATTACAGACTGTATATGGCTAGTATTGGTAGTTTAAAGAAAAAATACAGACCAGTATTCCACTTTCTCCCTAAACATTCTGACCATGTTACTCTTTACTGTTACTGACCATATTAAGTTTAAGTGCCTGTGGGCACTTTTCCTGTCCGTGGGAGGTGGACCGTCTTTCATTAGAAGGTTAGTCTGTTCTACTCTGAGAATGTAGCGGGGGTGGAAAGTGCCCGCGGTCATTTAATTAGTATTAAAATTCGCACTGATTCCCTTGCGAAGATACGGACATAGGAATATTTGTGTGTGGTCAAAAAATGGCATAAAAACAACAAAGTGAAGGCTGTGAAAACATTCACAATGTACTTTATACACAAAGCAAGTGTTCTCATAACTTTAGGAGGTTTCGTGAAAATGCTACAGGCGTGCCAAAATCGTTTTTTTTAAATTCAAGGTGACTTTACCGCTGTTTTCATTTTCAGATTGTGAATCAAAAAAGGCATTTAATTAAACGCACGATTGCGATTTTAATCAATTACTGTATTGATTGAAAGATACATTCTGTACAGATACAGTACAGTCACATTCTCCTGTCGTCCAGTGGTGTAAAACGAATTAGCAGGTGCTTGAGATAACATCCCACTGAGTGGAATGTTCTCATTTGTTCTCAAGTGTAAAAAGAGGTGATAATTCTTAATAATTCCGTGTCGCATTAACTAACCTCTTCAGTTTATTCCGCCAGACAGTACATTATTATAATTATATCATTATTAAGTTGTTTAGATACGCAATTCCATATTATATTCCCTGTTAATCAAATTCTAAAAGTATGCATTTGTTAGATAACAAGCGAATTCACAGAAAAGGTTAAATACTATCACTTTTCACAAAGTATATAATCCTAATATGGTCAGAAGGAGCACGTAAAAATGTTTCCCAAATAACAACATGTAAGACTTTGATGCTTAAAATGTTTAGGGAGAAATGGAATACTGGTGTGTATTTTTTCTTTAAACTACCAAGACCAGCAATATACAGTACAGTTTACATACATTAATATGTTTATATTCCTAAATTAAAATCGTTTATGAGCATGTGAAAGGCATGGTGAATCGGAGATTCTCAAGAATTACATTGTATGATTAGAAATGAATGCGTGATCGGATCAACTAAATGCTGTGGTGTTACTTTTTGTCAATGAAAAAATAAACTATTTTCGTTTACAAAGACGGTTACAAAGAATGTGGACCAGGGTAATACTTTGAGCTTACAGCTTGTCCAAGGTCATTCATTATTAATACTCTTAGTAATATCTTCAGTAAAGACTTTGATGCATAAAATATTCCTGCATAATTAAAATATTTATGATAAAGGTGGTAGGTTGTGTACTTTTGTCCAACAGAACAATCTTGCTTTTATAAAATATACCGCCTTTTTAATGTTTAATGATTAACATGCTGTAATACACTGTTTAAATTTAAAGTCTAAAGAGTATACACCTTAAATTCTTAATTGAATAAAGATTGTCCCTCAGCAGTGATCAGGATTCAAAACTGACGTTTTCTGGTGACAGCTCAAATGCTGTACAGGAGAGGTTAACCTTTATTAGCTCCACCTGGCGATTTTACAAGGTGATTCCGGATACTATTAACATAATCTAATTTGCGTCCGGTATGATGCGGTATACTGCGACACGCCCACCGTGTTATACCGCAGCGTACCCCGCTTGTTTTGAATGGCTGCATATGTATATAGACTCTATATATACATTTGGTGCATGCCACAATTTTGGATGGTGGTGGAGGAATAGGGATTTTCTCAACACAGCAGGGACTCCAGTTAAGAATGCTGGGTTTATCTCTGAACTGTTAGAAGCTTTGCAGCTACTGACTGAAGTAGCTGTGGTAATGTGTAAATCACATAATAAAGAAATGTTTCCAGTAACTCGAGGGAACAACTTTGCAGATGCAACTGTCAGGTGAGCAATACTTGTAGAACAGTAGTCTGAGACCTCTGTGAAGCAGAGAAATGGACATGGTTAGAAAAGATTGTGGGGCTGCATGATGATGGGGTGTGGAGCTGACAGCACACCAGACGCCCTGCATGCCCTCACAGCCTAATGCCCTTTATAGCCCGACAAATGCACTCTGTTGGACACCCAGGTGGGAGTCAAATGGTGTGCCGGTTACCCAAAACTGGGTGAGAACCGGGTTTGAAGCCGTAACCACTTATGTGGTATCTGGATGTAATGTTTATCAAAGGAACTCAACTACAGTTCAGGTGCGGGTGCAACAGCTCAAAAGGCCTGCTACTGAGGAACCTTTCAAACCTGGGAAATTGAAAATTGTAAAGGGAAACCTGGGCTCTTATAATCTGTTTTCCTGGTGGGTTGCTGCCACTGCCTCTGTGTCTACCAAACACTTGATAACAGAGATAAGCCCTCGGTGGGCACTGCCCTGCCCCTTGTATTATGATCAAGGAACACACTTCACAGGGAAGGTGTGTCAGGCTGTGGCTGCATTGTTCGGAGTGAGATGGACTGAGATCACCCTCAGTCTGCTGGAACAGTGGAATGAAGGAACAGATCTCTGAAAGATCGACTAGACATCAGACTGAAGGAACGCCATGGGATGCGGGCTGGATCAAACAGAACTGTGTAACAGCCTGTTTGATATCATCACGGGCCAATCAATGAAACTTCCTGGAGGGATGAATTTAGCTGGAGGAATGGATTGTTGAATTTGCTAATTCTCTATTGTAGTATTGTAGGTTGCTAGGACTTAGCAAAGCACATCTATGATGAAGAAAAATATATATCATAATTATAATCCAGATGATTGGGGCATTGGTACATGGCTACAGTCTGTGCTAGGAACATGGAGAGGGTCTCTGGTTCAATACATATTTGTGGGTCTGGTATTATTCGTTATGATCATATCGTTAATATCCTGTTTGAAAAACATGTGGACTAAAGCTGCTGCTTCTGTGCTAATTGTACACCCTGAAGGGATCATGAAGGTCAAAAAATGATTTCATGGGAAAGGTTCTCTTATCTAGTGGCAGAACCTGATGGGTAGAACAATATAGCTTTAAGGGGGGTTACCCTTGGGAGTGATTCCCCTAGATGCAAATGATTATTGTGGTTTGTTTGCTCATAATAAGATGTTTTGCAGGAACGGAACAAAGAGAAATTTTACAACTTCAGCTAGAATTGTTCTGCAAAACGTCACAGCTGAGGCAGGGGAACAATGTGTAGATTTTTCTAAGAGTTATTACCCAGTTGTTGACCAATCTGTTGACCAATGTTGACCAAAAAAGCCTAAGATTATGCTGGGCTCCAGCCCACAGGGATTTACCTGTGCTGTAAGAACTAATGAGTGAATAAGGAGACTGGATTCTGGTGAAAGACTTCAGGAAAAAGAAATGGTGTTCACTCAGGTGGAGGGGGCTGTACCAGGTGCTGCTGACCACTGCCACTGCTGTGAAGGTCACAGAAATGGTGCCCTGGATTCATGCTTCCCACTGTAAAAAGGTCACAAACGAACTGAGCAAAGCGCAGGAGTGATGTCTCCACAAGGACAGATGGGGATAACCTGCGTGGGACTGATGTGCACAGCCTTTTTCCTTTTTATGTAGAAGCCTGTCACCACCCCAAAAGAGGAAGAATCTAAACACGAAGCCTCTTTGTATACAAACTGGCTGAATGAAACTGATAATGAGGGGGATATGAGTAATTTGTGGTATAAATTTATAAATCATGCTGTAAAGTTAAAGAAATTTAATGCATCTTGTTATATATGTGCTTTAATGCCTCATTCTACAGCCTCACCCATGCGACTTTTTATGAAATGTACTCTTTTATTAATATCACGTTAGAAGGCTTAGACGCTATCAAACAAGAATTAAGGGGAGTTAGATTAATGGTACTTCAGAACAGGTTCGTGCTGGACCTTCAAAATGCAGCATCTGGAGGAGTCTATGCTTTAGTAGGAGACTCCTGTTGTACATATATTCCAGCTAATGACGATGATTACGGAAATATTACGCTCGCTATTCAGCATTTGAAAGAACTAAAAGACAAGGTGAATAAAGAGAGAGGCATAAAAGATACACTGGCTTTTCTCTCCTGGTTAGAATCACTGTTTGGGCCAGGGGGAATGTTTTTCTTTTAAGTTACTAACACCGATTATAGGGGCTGTGATACTTGTCTTCCTGTTTTTATGTTGCTGTATGACATGTATTATTCCAATGCTTCGAAATATGGAAATATGGTACCTAGGGGGATAAACTGTTCATCCTTCCAGTCTGGAGAATTGGCAGCTGTCTGACGTCAGTAAGTGATCCTTAAAAAATTAATAGTTCCATGACAGTGTGCATCACCAGAAAATCAATTTCAATGCATTAAAACTCTTGTTATCCTTCTGATCATTGAAGTGTCATTGCCCCAGCACTGTATACTCTTACTTTTGACGCCTGTCTGAAGTTGGATCCATTTCTAAGAATGGTGACTCACATATCCTCATGCTCAACTTTGGCTCAACCACACAAACTATGAAGTTAATCATCTGCTTTTGCTCCAAGATTTGTGTTACTAGGCTCTCTCCTGGGGATCCTCGTGTTCAAACATTGCCCTTATTGTGGATGATCCATGACAGAATTCAGGGAATTCAGAATTCTGATACCTCAGCTCAGATTCTGACTGGGCAGACTGTCATTGCCTGGTGTGAATGTGTGCATATCTGTTTTTGTGCATGTTCTGTGGCCTGTTGTACAGTACATCACAAATGAAAGGGAAATGGAAAACTAAAATAAGACTCAAGTGTTTTATCTTTCATTAACAGTGTTTCATTAGTATCTATGCTAGATCCTGTCATCCACTGCTTACCACGACAGGCTCTAGCACGGGATAGCAGCTAATACATTTAACAATCTCACTGCACAATGTTGTATATTCAAGGGCTGATCTTCTGTACTTTTTCTTTCACTTTTCATTTCCTGGAAACTCAGTCCTGCCAGGAATAATCTGAGAACATAATCAATCTGAGTGAAATTCTAAGCAGAGGAAGATTGTTTTACAGAGTCAACAAGGTCTAATTCAAGGTCATCAGCACTAACAAGATTCTCTCTGGAGACAGGCGATAAGAAAATTGAAAGTGTGTATTGTTACACAACAGCAGAGACTATGAGTTATGCTATCATGAGAGTGGTGATGGATTTTTTTCATTGCTTAGTTTTGCAGGTTCTGTACATTTGAACATTCAAAGTGACTAAAGTAAAGGAGTTTTCCCTTTTTACCACATAATTCCCAAAGATCAACACTAATAGAAAGCCTAATTCCAGCCAAGATTCAATTACTGTCTCTCAGGCATCCCAGCAGTGGATTTCATGACTTCAGACAGCCATCTTTATCAGTGGAGAACTCAATGCTCTGAGGTTTACTGGCAGAGTCTCACACTGGGTAATATGTTGGTAAATAATGTCCTATGGAATTCTACTATTGATAAATTCTACTATGGAACTGCGATGTGTCCTGAAAAAATCTTCTATGATAGTGGTACAGTCCATCACACCCCACCTACAGCCTTTAAAAGAGAAAAAAAAAACTGACAACAACAAAGTAAGTCTGGTGTAATCAACTAGGTCTTGCAAACATACTTAACCTCTTCCAGCTACCAACATTACAAATGCTGTTTACACATTAGATGGTTATTTTTTGGCTTCTGATATTATGGTGGAAAAAGAGCCCTGGAATCTTTGTAGAAGGACAAAAGACGGAAAGAACAGGCAGTGTAACCATGGCGAAGAGAAGGGAAATATTGGAGAGAGCTTTTTTCATACACTTTTTATCGTTGTTTTTCCAGCCCAACAATGATCAACAAATATGGGCAGGCGTCCTGTGCCAAATCCAATCTACCTTTCTTCCAAGCATACAGGAATGTCAGTGAATTAAATATTGACATATGAAAATACCCAAAAATATGCAATCACACATATGCAGTTTGAGCAAACATAAGACAATACCCAAGTACCACAAACTACCAGGCATCATAAGCAGTTCAGGTGGGGAGCTGTGTCAGCATGCGTAGGCTGCAAAGGAACAAGTAATAGGTCTATTCCATGCTTAAAAGAGAAGAAAGAAAACACAACATTTCAGCCGTGGAGCCCTCACACCTGAAGAAGGCTCCACGGCCGAAACGTTGTGTTTTCTTTCTTCTCTTTTCATCTAGTGTCATTAGCCAGTTCCTGTCAAAATAAAATAGAAAAGGATAACATTCTAGAGAGAGTTTGAAATACCAAGGTACAATTTAAACCATATTTCTTCCACTACAACCACAATATTTTGGAGAGATCGCTGAGCCTAACTGTTCTGGCATGTCCGTTAGCCTCCGTCCTGCTTCAGCAATGAATGCAACGGGGCACATTCTGAGGGAGATGCGGTCAATCAGGTTGCAGGAAAACCATGCTATGCTTTTTTTTGAGATCCTGAAAAGGACAGAGGGGCCATGTATATGTGTGCAGCTGGATATGTTATTGCAGGTGGCGTAGCAAATTCTGCTGAAGCCCCACTGCCTGGTGTGGACGGTAGCTGTGCATGTTGCAGCAGAATTGTGCATGTGAGATCAAGGGGGCATGTCATGTGTTTGAGCACTTCACTCCCTTCCGGAAGCACGTGATTCCCTGAGTCCAAAAAATTTGTAAGTTCTTTGGATGACCTGTGGACCGATCTTTCACGATGAAGAATTCCTTAAGAAGAATAGATCTCGGCCCACCATCCCAATGCCTCCATCTGAAAACAGCAACCTCCCACTGCCCTTAGTCTGCAAGGCAGTCCTTTCAAGTGCGATGATGACGCCGGGACCTTCGTTGCCTATTGTACGAGCTGAACTTTTGTGCTCATCAATTCAAGGCTCTTTCCATCAACTCATCTTGTCTTTTGACGCTTCATGTTTTGTACTCCTTTGACTATCGGCATATCGGGTGACTGCAAACACTGAAGTTCTTGCTTACGGAGTGTGGAACAGTGTTTTCAAGTGATCGCTGTTCTGTCATGTTGACGCCGAGTGAATCTTTCTTTGGCAACATGGGCAGGCTGACAGCAGCGCGAGCTAAAGTAATGGCAAATTTCTTGACTTATTTCTGAATGTGAATGTTCTTTAGAAAAGGGATGCGGCGTTGCTTCTCCCCCGTGTAAAGGTCACGCATTCCAGACGTGGTTATGAGCGAACAGTTGCCGCAAGTGTTTGAAAAGAGCAAGAGAGGAAGCAGCCCTGCCCCGTGTGAGGATCAAACTCAGGACCTTCAGACAATGAGACTGACGCGCTACCAACTACACCAACGAGGCCAGCTGCAGTACACAGCTGGAAAGTTTGCCTCATATGGATTTCAGTCGCCCGTTCCCTAATCTTTAGACGCCCTCTGCTGGATGTTGCATTTGCCTTTTGATCTCACCGATACTTTTTTGGTCTGTTTCTGTTGCGAGTCCGTTTTTCAGATCTCACCTAGCACAAGTCTCTCTGGCTGAAGTGGCCTCTCTGCTTCAGCATCGTGCCCTCACTCAGCCATTAAAAACGTCACTCGGACTTCTGACATGCTGACATGAAATGTCAAGAGAGAGTGGCGGAGACGCTTAAGGCAGAGAGAAGATGAAGAGGGGGCGTGGCTGCAAAATGATTGACAGCTGCATGACGCTCTCCATGCAAGGCGTGACCACAGGCTAAAGGACACCTTTCGGCACATCAAGCTCTAAGCACACACCTGGAGGACGTGGGAAATGATCCCGTTATCTCTCGCATGCAAAGCGAGCGCTGTACCATGCAAGCTAACCCCCCTCGCTGGGGTTATGCCTCGGTGTCACCTAGTGCCGCTTGTTCCCCTCTTACCGGGTGCAGTTCACTGCCCTTCGTCTGCAAGGCAGTCGTGTAATTGCAGCTTTCTTGACTTATTGATGAAGGTCTGACTGGACGAGCGAATGACGCCTCTCCCCCGTCCTCAAGCTCGCTGACAGAATAAAATGGAAAGTGCTGCCGTGGCTCATTGGTTTAGGGGTATGAGTCTCGCTTAGGGTGCGGGAGGTCCTGGGTTCAACTCCTGGATGAGCCCTTGTGTGTTCTTTTTGTCCTCGTCCACAAGACTGGGAACTGCATGGGCGAATGTGAAGAAGATCCTTCTCGAACGTGCAAAACGTGCGAGAAGAGGGGGCGCTTGTTTCCAGCCAAAACTTCTCGCGTGTGAGACGAGCTGACCATCGCTGCAGGAGGTGGGAGGGTCACTCTGGTAGACAGAGCTGACCTTCGGCAATAGGATTTATACTCTCCAAGATGATATTTGCACTTTCTGGAGAGGCGATTTTCTCCACTTCAGTAGCCAGATTTCGTCGATTGCGTGGAGAGGGCTGTAGAATGTGGCAGCGCCTTTCCTGCTCCGTCCATGACAGGCGTGCTGGTCTCTGGAGAGAGAGCACGGTCCATCAGCGCACTCCAATAAAGGCACTGGAAGCAGCTGAATCGCAATGGCGAAGCTCAACACTGGGCCGCTGGGCATATCTTACCACCGTTTCCGTAGTGTAGTGGTTATCACGTTTGCCTCACATGCGAAAGGTCCCCGGTTCGAAACCGGGCGGAAACAGACTTCTTTTGTCACCACGCACAAAAGGGGATTGGGGATTCGCCTAGCGCTGTGATCGAACAGACCCACTCACCCCTTAGTGTGGCGGGATCTGCACAGTGCATGTCGCAGCGCATCCTGCTTTCACTTCAATGCGCGTCCTGATGTACCCCGGTCTCCCGCGTGACAGGTGGGGACAGGTGACAGGTCCTATACTAACGAGGAAGACATCGCTCTCTCCGACCCCCGGCATTGTGTCCCGAACCACCGTGCTGGAAGCCGACGGGTGCTGTGATTCCTTTACGGAGCAGAAATGACAACCGAGGAGCCGAGAGATCATTTCAGCATTTCGCGTCTGAACGGAAAACACAAACGACCAACTCGGAATGACTTGCCTTTGACGCTTTTCAAAGCGTTCTTTGTGCACGACGACTGCGCCGCCTAGCAGATACAAATGGGTTGTACAACTTTGAACTAGCAAATGGAAGAGGGCTAAGCCCCCTCTCTTTTAGCCCAGGTTCAATCTGTCTCCCAGAATCACCAGGGCGCACACACACACACCCGTGCCGTTGAAGTGCTCTGCTTCATTTCTAAGGGCAACTCAACATTCACTCCTACCCCGAGTGCAGAAAAGACAGTGTCTGCAGCAACAGCAGCTCAGGTCTCTGCACAGGAGCTAAGCTGCCCCCATCTCCTCTGCTCTGCGGCTCCTGCGGAGTGGAGTCCTGCCTGGAGCTGTGTTTGCAGGCGGCGGCTCCCCGCGCCCTGTCTGTGCGTCGTGAAATTAATTAATAACGTTAATAAATTTATAAAGTTAATTTATAAAGTTAATAAAGTTATAAATTAGAAATTAATAACGATATAATTATATTCATGTACCGCAACACAAGAATAGTACACGCTGTACATTGTCTGTCGATAATGTTTCTGTAGTGCTTTTTCAGCACTCAGCACGTGACTGTGCTGGTGGTGCTGTGGGTTAGGTTCCTGACTTCCATATCACACGGTCTATGATTGAATCCCATTGAACTATGACTTTATTTTTTAACAAACATTTCTTTGAAAAAATGAAACGTTTCCCTTGGTCAGAGATTAAATAAAACCTCACTTTTTTTGAGCAGAAGGTTTACTGTGACCTGAGAAGGGCCGGCATCCAATCACGGTGGTACACACACACGCTCTCACCTATATGAGCTACACGGCTACCAAGATGATCTCAGGTGCGCCGAGCTGGTACGGAACATATTGAACTGATCGACGGCGAATTGTCTCTCAGACAGGCTTTTCACCTCTGAGCTCCCTGACTGACAGTGATCAGCTAGGTAGTGAAACAGTCAGCTGCTTCTAAGCCTTAAACAGCTGCATCTCGGCGCTTCCACGGAGAGATGATTTGAAAGCCGAACATCACCCGTTGGGAACAACTTACTATCACTAGTTTAAGAGACTCTTAAGGTCTTGCAGAGGTGCCTGTCTAATAGCATGCACTTTGCAAGCTATAGGTGTTTAGGCTGAGGCAGAATGCCTGTTAACAAAATGTTTTTCTAAAGGTGTGTCCAAGTGGCTGCAAAAGGACAACACTCCTGGGGCGCCGTGGCTTAGTTGGTTAAAGCGCCTGTCTAGTAAACAGGAGATCCTGGGTCCGAATCCCAGCGGTGCCTTCTTTGTTCTGTCTTCTCGAACAGTACTGGTCATTATGGACAACCGCCTACGGCTAGACTTAATTAAATGCAAGTATTCATTTCCTGTCTTTAACGCGACTTGTTTTTCTTAAAATGGATGCAACTTGCAAAACATGAAATACAAACCTTGCTAATCAGCGCTAGCGGCTGGCAAAAAAAAAAGAAGTCAGCAATGTTTTTTTTCTTTAACCTTAACCCTGCTAATGGAGAAGAGTTAATCGACCGAGTCTATGCAGCTTAAACGGTGCGCATGTCGGGTCCTTAGCTGAAAGGGTGGTAAATCACGCTCACCCCAGTCCTTAATCTTTTAAAGAGGATACAAAATTGAACCTAGTCGCCACATCACATACATCCTATTCAACGATAAAAAGGTAACATCTATCCTCGTCCAGAGTAAATCTCACGTTGAGGGCATATTTTTTTCCACTTTATCATGAGTCGGGCTCGGCTGCACAGAGGAGAGAGCAGAGCAATGAGGTCACGGGGACAGGGGAGTCACATGCTGGCGGTTTGAATACGCGGAAGATCACTGAGGGATCCACAGTATGTGGACCCTCCGTGCGCCATCAGTCCGCACTCCGGACTCTGAATCCTGCCATCCGAGTTAAGATCTCGGCGGAACCTGAGGCGCAGTTCCTTCTTAAAACGTAATCTGGTGAGCATTTCTAGAATCGTACTTGTATAGATGCAGCCTTTAATGTGTTGCTAGGTTAAAATTGATGACTTCTTGAACTTCAGTAGGCAACTGCCCTCTTGATTTCGGATTTAATTTCTTTATTACAGGGGCGCTTTTATGAAGACAGAGTCATGTTCAGGTACTTTGCTTGATGGAGGAAGCTCATTTCGGACTCTGTGATCTGCTCACCTGGAAAGGTCTACTGTACTACTACAAGAGAGAAGTAGAGTCTGGAAGAAGGGACAATTTTATGATGCTTTGGAAGGTAATGCTTTTTTTTCTTTGAAATCGAAATGAATCAGAATATCAGTGCAAAAGACAAACTCTTGGTTTGGTTTAAAGAGATATGGTTTTAAAACAGACAAAATGTAGAAAACAGGTGTTTCTCACTTTTGGAAAAGAATGGACCGGGGGTAATATTTTACTAGTTGCAGGGCTGAGATCACTGGGTTACAGTCCTGTAGTGTCACACCAGGGACAGTGGCGCAATGCATAATGCATCTGACTACGGATTAGGAGATTGTAGGTTCGACTCCTACCTGGCTCGGGTCGTTTTAAAACACATCGGGCTATTCCCCAAGTAGCCTGTGCTACTTACTGCATTGTAATCGTACCCAGTAAGAGATTTCCTTCATATAAATGAACTGCACCTGACAGCTTTAGAATAACACCTGGGCTCAGTACGGTGCTGAGAGCTCAGCGTTGCTGTTGTTCTAATTAGCACGCACGATTGTTGCTAGTTGAAAACTTTTCCCAATACCCCGCTTCCGCTGGTTTGCAATACAATCGGCGAAAGCAATTTTTGACAGTCTCGTCAGAGACTGAGCAAGGTGTTTAAAGACAGATTTTGTCATGGTGACATCATGGTAGAAAGAAACGAGCTTGTTACGTCTCAACAGAAACGCTCTTTATCTCTTTCAGCGTTATGCAGAGAACAGCGTCTGTCGAGATCACTTTTGAGTCAGCGCGAAACGCCGTGTGCTGTCAGTTTGATTTCATATTGCTCGTAGCGGCGCCCGGCTTTTGTCTGTCAAACGTTAGGTTGCGCTTCTTCATGCTGCATCGTCGGCATGAGTGGAGCTTTTTAAACGTCTGTACTTACTGCGCCCCATAAGAAATCGTTTGTCCCCGTTCAAAAGAGATTGTGCGATGTCCTGCAGCGTTTGCAAAGCAAACCTTTGACAGTTTGAAAAGAGGAATTTATTGTGCTTCCTGTGCGTGCAGTAGTTACAAAGTTGAAGGTCTTTACACGATCTGCTGCAGTTTTCAGTGGGCGAGCTTTGTCAGATGTCTTGGAAAAACGCACTGTGTTTCGGCTCGGGAAACATCATGGGCAGTGTCCTGCATGTTTCTGTGTATAGCTGTCTTTTAACACATACAGAATTCATTAGAAATCATTGATTTCTCCAATTAACAAGGGTCCCTTTTGAACCTGCGAGAAGCATTCCTTCAATGTAACAGATTTACTCCGGGGAAAGGCAGCATGACATTGAGAGTAGCTCAAGCTTTCAGCACCCGTATCGGACTGCGTGTATGCAGACACCGCTCAGAATCCCCTGTAAGATTCTCCTTCAATTCCGTTTTGCAGTGCTTTAGCTCTTTCAAAAGGCTTCGCTTTGCTAGTCATAATCCAAGGCTCATGACAGCATTTGAAACCAATTGCCACTGCGTTGGCCAGGAATCGAACCCGGGTCAACTGCTTGGAAGGCAGCTATGCTCAACACTATACCACCAATGCACGCCCACAGGTGCCCTGCAGGACACCACCAGAGAATGCTCACGATTTCGGAAGCTGTCTCCGGGACGTGCTGATTCCACACATCCTGAATAAATCATGATATTGTTAGTTGCTGTAGCTAGACGTTCAAATGAGTTTCATGGCCAGATGGACTGTTTCCTCCAGCGATTTCGATTTTTAAGAACTTTTATTTCCTTTTCACAATAAAATACAGGGCATCACAAATGCTTTACATTAATATACATACTTAAAACAGTATATATGATCACATCTTATTACATTTTGACACGGTACGAGTTACATAGCAACAATTTCTTTTTTCTGAAGCAAATCACATTCTTTACTTAAACATGATAGTGTTTTTCACAGTTTCTTGAGATATTGACCTATGCCCTCTATTTCCCACAGATTTTCTGCTTCCTCCCTCCCTTCTCTCCACAGATCTCTGAGGTAATAGTTCTCTCGGGTGATGAACAGGGCCAGGCTACCTGCAGCCTTGACTGGGATCTTGATGCCTTTGAACAGCCCCATGTTCCTCACTCTCCACAGGGCGTCTTTCCCACTGTTCACCACGGCCCAGATCCTGTCAAACACGTCAGGAGGAAGTTTGACAGGAGAGATGCCGTATATGACGAAAGCAGCGGTCAGGGTAAATTGGGGCGAGAGAGCCTGCAACCAATCTTCAAACTGTGCCCAGAAGGCCTTAGCAAAAAACCAGGACCACAGGAGATGGGTCACAGTCTCCTCCTCGCTGCAGCCCACCCTAACGCAGCGAGGGCTGGGTGTGAGGACCATACGGTACAAGGAAGTTCGTACCGGTAAGCACTGGTGGACGACACTCCAGGCTAAATCTCTGTGAATGTTGCACAGAAACTTAGAGGATGTGTGTTTCCACACCTTCCTTGTTTGGGCTGATGTTAAAATGCCCACAGGGGTCTGCCTATTGTTCTGGGGTGCAAAGAAATCTTCCAGTTTTTGGACGCTGACATCTCGGAGGGGAATATGGCCAATTGTGTGAGATCTTAGAAAACTTTTAACTGTCCCATAAATTGCAGGGCATGTGTCAGAGAGTGGGACATCCAGCTTGGGTCTGACACCCCACACTCTGAACACCTCCCTACCTACCCAGAGCCTGGAAAAATAAGTCCAGGTACGCGCTGCAGGTGCTGTTGCAAAGCCTCTCAGCACAGAGGCCAGGAAAATGCACAGCAGCTTCGTAGCAATATCTGGGACAGACTTCCCCCCTGAGGGTAGCGGCCTGTACATTATTTCCCTTCTGAGTCTTTCCTGCTTCACACCCCATAGAAATTGAAACATCAATCTCCTCAGCACCGCCGCAACACGGTGTGGGATTGGGAAGGTAGAAGCCAGAAAATTCAAGACAGGCAAGAGCTTGGCTTTGATGACCAGCACCTTCCCTGTCATGGTGAGGTCTCGGTTCTTCCATTGCATCAGTTTTTTGTTTAAGATTGGCAATTTGTTCTGCCAATTTACTGTTCCCATCTCTTCTCCAAAATACACCCCCAGGACCTTAATTCTCTTCTCTTGCAGCCTGAGATCATGTCCTTCTTTTGGCTCCCTCCAGTTCTGATAAAAAATCTCGCTCTTTGATTTGTTAATTTTTGCAGAGGAAGCCAAAGAGAACCGATCACAGCACTGCAGAGCTCTACTAATTGAGGCATTGTCAGAGAGGAGCAGGGTGACGTCATCCATGTATAGAGATGTCTTTACCTCTCCTCCCCCACTTCCAGGTACTGGTATCCCATTAATGGCCTGATCCTGGCGCAAGGCACAGGCTAAGGGCTCCATAGCCAAAACGAATAACAAGGGGGATAATGGCCAGCCCTGCCTCACAACAGACTTCAAAGGGGCGTGATCTATTGCCATTAACCATTACTCTGCTGTTGCTACCTGTGTACAGCAGGTTAATCCACTTTCTCATGATGGGGCCAAACTTCATGTGCTCAAGTACCGAAGTTAAGTACTGCCGGTTTAGGCGGTCAAAGGCCTTTTCTAGGTCTACACCTGAAATGCACAGAGGGAGGGAGCGATCCTCTGAGTACAGACAGACATCCCTCAACAAGGCCAGGTTGTCGCTCATCAGGCATCCTGCTATCCCACAAGTCTGTTCTTTCCCTACCAGTGAGGCCACTACATTTTGTAGGCGCAGGAAAAGGGCTTTGGACAGGATCTTAGTGTCCACGCCTAACAGGCTGAGGGGTCTCCAGTTCTTTATGTCATTCTTTGCTCCTTTCTTAAACAAGAGAGAGATAGTGCCTTCTCTTAAGGAGTCAGGCAGCAATTCTGTCTTATAGCTTTCCTCGAATAGGAGCAGCAGCGGATCCTGAAGCAGATCCCAAAAGGTGCAATAAAATTCTTTAGGGAGCCCGTCAGCACCCGGAGTTTTCCCCTTCTGTAAGCTCTCCATAGCCTGTCTCAGCTCTTCTACTGTCAAATCCCTCTCAAGTACTTCCTTATCTTCTTCACTCAAAACGTTTTCTAGCTTTGAGGTAAAAAAATGAATTTCTTCATCCTTTACCTCTGTAGAGCTGTACATTCTTGAGTAGAAGGCCTCGGTGCAGGAGAGGATTGCACTCGGCTCTGTTCTCTCTCGTCCCTCCTCATCAACTACACTTTCCATGACAGACTTGGAGCCTTCCACTTTCCTGAAAAAGAGGCGAGAACACTTCTCATTTTCTTCCAAGAACTGCACTCGACTACTTTCTTCGGCTATGCTCCGGATGTCCTTTTTTAAAAGGGTGATATCCTCGAGCACATCGAAGCCACTGTGCATCATCGTGTAGAGACGCTGCAGCTGCCTCTGTTTCCTGGCTAGCACTCCTCTCCGTCTGGCAGCAGCCTTCCTTCCCTCAGCCATGAAAAAGGCCTTTGTCCTCACCTTCACCTCCTCCCACCACTCTCCTACTGACCCGTACAGACACTGCAAGGACAGCCACTGTGATAGTTTCTCCTTGTAGCGGGAGACTACCCCCTCGTTCTCTAGCAGCTTTGTGTTGAGTTTCCAGATGCCTGGGCCAAAGCCCTGGAGTTCCACTCTACGACCTAAAGCCTGATGATCTGAGAAGAAGACAGGCTGAAGAGTGACCCCAACAACTTTCACTCTCTCTGAGACAAAGCAATAGTCAATTCTGGAGCTGCTATTCCTCCCTGACCATGTATATCCTGCTGTTGTGGGATATATACATCTATATGTGTCTGAGAGTTTAAAGTCTTGAACTAAGTTTTGCAGGGCCAGTGACCTGGAATCCAATTTTATCAGAGAGCTAGACTGCCTGTCTGTGTGCTCTAAGATACAATTAAAATCCCCTCCCACTATCACGTCTGTGCTACATAACAATAGGTGAGAGAGTGCCTTGAGTAGCTCCACCCTTCCTCCCACGTCAGTAGGGCAATACACATTGAATATCCGCAGGTTAATGGTCCCCCATTCCACATCCACACACAGCAACCTGCCATCTATGACCCTCTGAATACTTTTCAATTTGAATGCCCATCCTTTGAAAAGAATGGCCACGCCAGAGGCTCTGTTGTTATTGTCCCCTGACCAAACAGAAAGCCCTTTATCCCACCTATCTTCAAAGCTTTTATACCTCTCTTGATAGGCTAAAGCACACTCCTGCAACATCAACACATCTCCCTCTCTCTGCTGGAGGTAATCAAAGACAGACTGGCATTTAACTCTGTCATTGATACCTCTGGTGTTAAGAGATATTATGTTTAGAGCCATATTACATAAGAAAGTGGAACCAGTCTTTACAAAACACATTTCTCTTCTGTCTCACCTGGTCCCTTCTTCTTTTTCTTTTTCTTCTTACCAATTTCCTGCCAGCCATCCTCTGAATGAGCCTTCATCAGGGTGGCAGCAGTAAAAGCATTCACGGAGTCCATTTCAAGGAAGGGGGTAGAGGGAGGGGTGGAGGGGTTCCAGCTGTTCCCATCGCCATGCTCTCCTTCCTCCTCGCTCGGGGAGAAAACAGAGTCATTTTTCCTTTTCCTCAAGTCCAGCTCCTGGGAGCACTGAGGGGAAAGGGGTGCAGCCGATGCACCAGTCTCCTCTTCCCCCTCACCAACCATTTGCTGCAGATCCTCTGTGATGGACTGGATGGAGGAGAGGAGGGCATCTGTAGCACTTGCAGAGTCTGAGAAAAGCAGCTCCGCTGAATCCTGGGTATCGTCGCTGGACCCGCTCCACCGGGGGGCCCCACACTGGCCCTCGTTCTGAGGAGCAGGAGTGGGGGAGGGGTCCTCGCTGTTCTCGGGGGTTTTCAAACCCTCGTGCTTGTCTGGTGCAGTCTGTTGTGGGGGCGTAGTGGATTTCTCTTCCACCGGCCCCGGAACCACAGCAGGGCAGATCCTGGCTGGAGGCTGAGACTTTATCAAACAAGGGTTCTTTGTTTGACTTGTTGTTTGCTTTGGCTTTTCGGGCCGGTTTGGCTGAAACAAGCACTGCCTCATCCTTTCTCATTTTGAGTTTATTGGCGTAGGCATGAGGGCAGTTTATAAAAACGTGTCCTTCCAAGCCAAGTAAATTGCACTTTGGCAGCATTGAACAGTCAGAGGCTAAATGTCCCTGTTTGCCACAGGTCTTGCAGCATTTCACAGTGCAGGGCGATGCCAGGTGTCCCACAGCGCCAACACACCTTTGGTTGTCCCACATAAAAAACATAGCCATTGCAGGCGCCCAGCCAGATTGTAGAGGGCAGGTGCCTTAAGCCTCCATTTATATTGTCCGGTAGCAAGCGAACCTCGAATTTCCTTGCTCCTGCTTTTATACCGTCAACATATCTAACCTCAGTTCCATGGTGGACGGTGCAGTACTGGTTAAGCCAGGTGTGAATGTCCTCCGTCTTTTTTGAAGGTACAGGCATTGAGCATTGGTGGTTCAGTGTTAGAATTCTCGCCTGCCACGCGGGAGGCTTGGTTTTGATTCCCAGCCAATGCAGTGGCTTTTGCAACTCGCAACTGAAAACCCACTGAAGCTAAGCGGGTGTGAGCTAGGTCAGTACCCGGATGAGGGTGAGCTACAGGGAAAAACAAAGCTTCCAGCTGGAAGCGGTGTTAATGGTGCCGGCGGGGGGGCGCTCACCCTGAGGTCTGTGCGGGTCCCAATGCCCCAGTATAGTGACGGAGATGCTGTGTTGTAAGAGGGCGCTGTCTTTTGGATGAGATGTAAAACCGAGGTCACAGCGCTCTGTGTTCATTAAAAATGACCACCAAAACCTTTGACAAAAGCTCTTGGTAATTGATGGTCTTCAAAAATGCTTCTCCTTTAGGTACATTTTAAATCAGCTGAAAAATGCTGTGAAATGGGGGGCATTTCAGGCCAGTGTAGGATTTTGGTTACAAGAACCATGAAAGTGCACAAGAAAGCCCGTACACTGAATTACACGGCTTTCTATTCAAAAGAGGACAAAAGAAATTCCCTGAGTTCGATTTTTTGCAGCACTGAGAGGGGCACTGTTGCGAGGCCAGTTAGCTCAGTTGGTTAGAGCGTGGTGCTAATAACGCCAAGGTTGTTGGGTCCGGCCGTCTGATTGGCGTTCTTTTCTTTGGGGGGCGGGAAGTGTCCGGCCGCAGGGGATCTTGGGACCTTGCCTGCATAGCAGCTTCCCAGAGTGCGTCGTTTCCGGCACAGTGTGGCCGGGTGTTTTCCGAGTTATCGCACGGATTGGTCACGCTCGCAAGCCGTGAGCCGCAGGCGATGAGCCCGGAGCTGAACGGGCCCCACTGGCTAGTTTGTAAGGCCAGGTGCATTGCCAACCACGACCGGCAGCGCAGAGGCTTTGAAGGCGGCCTGGGCTCCTGCAGCTGTGCAACCACGCACTCTGGTTTCTCTTCATCTTGTACAAATCTTTTGCCTTTTACTAAAGATTTCCGTGGAGAGGAGCATGAATGAGTTCCATGCAATTTTTGTGCTTCCCTGCCTTCGGGTGGGGCGCAGCCTGGCTGGTCAAAGAGAGAAAACAAAAACGCCCGCAATCGGTCTTGTTATGGCGATTGTGGCAGTCTGCTCCGCGAGTCCTCGGTCTCCATCCGTCTGATTGGCGCTCTTTTCTTTGGGGGTTGGGAAGTGTCCGGCCGCAGGGGATCTTGGGACCTCGCTTTGCATAGCGGCTTCCCAGAGTGCGTCGTTTCCGGCACAGTGTGGCCGGGTGTTTTCCGAGTTATCGCACGGATTGGTCACGCTCGCAAGCCGTGAGCCGCAGGCGATGAGCCCGGAGCTGAACGGGCCCCACTGGCTCGTTTGTAAGGCCAGGTGTATTGCCAACCACGACCGGCAGGGCAGAGGCTTTGAAGGCGGCCTGGGCTCCTGCAGCTGTGCAGCCGCGCACTCTGGTTTCTCTTCATCTCGTACAAATCTTTCGCCTTTTACTAAAGATTTCCGTGGAGAGGAGCATGAATGCGTTCCATGCAATTTTTGTGCTTCCCTGCCTTCGGGTGGGGCGCAACCTGGCTGGTCAAAGAGAGAAAACAAAAACGCCCGCAATCAGTCTTGTTATGGCGATTGTGGCAGTCTGCTCCGCGAGTCCACGGTCTCCGGCCGTCTGATTGGCGCTCTTTTCTTTGGGGGGCGGGAAGTGTCCGGCCGCAGGGGATCTTGGGACCTCGCTTTGCATAGCGGCTTCCCAGAGTGCGTCGTTTCCGGCACAGTGTGGCCGGGTGTTTTCCGAGTTATCGCACGGATTGGGCACGCTCGCAAGCCGTGAGCCGCAGGCGATGAGCCCGGAGCTGAACGGGCCCCACTGGCTAGTTTGTAAGGCCAGGTGCATTGCCAACCACGACCGGCAGCGCAGAGGCTTTGAAGGCGGCCTGGGCTCCTGCAGCTGTGCAGCCACGCACTCTGGTTTCTCTTCATCTCGTACAAATCTTTCGCCTTTTACTAAAGATTTCCGTGGAGACGAGCATGAACGAGTTCCATGCAATTTTTGTGCTTCCCTGCCTTCGGGTGGGGAGCAGCCTGGCTGGTCAAAGAGAGAAAACAAAAACGCTCGCAATCGGTCTTGTTATGGCGATTGTGGCAGTCTGCTCCGCGAGTCCTCGGTCTCCGGCCGTCTGATTGGCGCTCTTTTCTTTGGGGGTTGGGAAGTGTCCGGCCGCAGGGGATCTTGGGACCTCGCTTTGCATAGCGGCTTCCCAGAGTGCGTCGTTTCCGGTACAGTGTGGCCGGGTGTTTTCCGAGTTATCGCACGGATTGGTCACGCTCGCAAGCCGTGAGCCGCAGGCGATGAGCCCGGAGCTGAACGGGCCCCACTGGCTAGTTTGTAAGGCCAGGTGCATTGCCAACCACGACCGGCAGCGCAGAGGCTTTGAAGGCGGCCTGGGCTCCTGCAGCTGTGCAGCCACGCACACTGGTTTCTCTTCATCTCGTACAAATCTTTCGCCTTTTACTAAAGATTTCTGTGGAGAGGAGCATGAATGAGTTCCATGCAATTTTTGTGCTTCCTTGCCTTCGGGTGGGGCGCAGCCTGGCTGGTCAAAGAGAGAAAACAAAAACGCCCGCAATCGGTCTTGTTATGGCGATTGTGGCAGTCTGCTCCGCGAGTCCACGGTCTCCGGCCGTCTGATTGGCGCTCTTTTCTTTGGGGGGCGGGAAGTGTCCGGCCGCAGGGGATCTTGGGACCTCGCTTTGCATAGCGGCTTCCCAGAGTGCGTCGTTTCCGGCACAGTGTGGCCGGGTGTTTTCCGAGTTATCGCACGGATTGGGCACGCTCGCAAGCCGTGAGCCGCAGGCGATGAGCCCGGAGCTGAACGGGCCCCACTGGCTCGTTTGTAAGGCCAGGTGTATTGCCAACCACGACTGGCAGGGCAGAGGCATTGAAGGCGGCCTGGGCTCCTGCAGCTGTGCAGTCACGCACTCTTGTTTTTCTTCATTTCGTACAAATCTTTCGCCTTTTACTAAAGATTTCCGTGGAGAGGAGCATGAATGAGTTCCATGCAATTTTTGTGCTTCCCTGCCTTCGGGTGGGGCGCAGCCTGGCTGTTCAAAGAGAGAAAACAAAAACGCTCGCAATCGGTCTTGTTATGGCGATTGTGGCAGTCTGCTCCGCGAGTCCACGGTCTCCGGCGTCTGATTGGCGCTCTTTTCTTTGGGGGGCGGGAAGTGTCCGGCCGCAGGGGATCTTGGGATCTCACTTTGCATAGCGGCTTCCCAGAGTGCGTCGTTTCCGGCACAGTGTGGCCGGGTGTTTTCCGAGTTATCGCACGGATTCGGCACGCTCGCAAGCCGTGAGCCGCAGGCGATGAGCCCGGAGCTGAACGGGCCCCACTGGCTCGTTTGTAAGGCCAGGTGTATTGCCAACCACGACCGGCAGGGCAGAGGCTTTGAAGGCGGCCTGGGCTCCTGCAGCTATGCAGCCACGCACTCTGGTTTCTCTTCATCTCGTACAAATCTTTCGCCTTTTACTAAAGATTTCCGTGGAGAGGAGCATGAATGAGTTCCATGCAATTTTTGTGCTTCCCTGCCTTCGGGTGGGGCGCAGCCTGGCTGGTCAAAGAGAGAAAACAAAAACGCCCGCAATCGGTCTTGTTATGGCGATTGTGGCCGTTTGCTCCGCGAGTCCACGGTCTCCGGCCGTCTGATTGGCGCTCTTTTCTTTGGGGGTTGGGAAGTGTCCGGCCGCAGGGGATCTTGGGACCTCGCTTTGCATAGCGGCTTCCCAGAGTGCGTCGTTTCCGGCACAGTGTGGCCGGGTGTTTTCCGAGTTATCGCACGGATTGGGCACGCTCGCAAGCCGTGAGCCGCAGGCGATGAGCCCCGAGCTGAACGGGCCCCACTGGCTCGTTTGTAAGATCTGCGGCAGATCGTGTAAAGACGTTCAACTTTGTAACTACTGCACCCACAGGAAGCAGAATAAATTCCTCTTTCAAACTGTCAAAGGTTTGCTTTGCGAACGCTGCAGGACATCGCACAATCTGTTTTGAACGGGGACAAACGATTTCTTATGAGGCGCAGTAAGTACAGACGTTTAAAAAGCTCCACTCATGCCGACGATGCAGCATGAAGAAGCGCAACCTAACGTTTGACAGACAATAGCCTGGCGCCGCTACGAGCAATATGAAATCAAACTGACAGCACACAGCGTTTCGCGCTGACTCAAAAGTGATCTCGACAGACGCTGTTCTCTGCATAACGCTGAAAGAGCTAAAGAGTGTTTCTGTTGAGACGTAACAAGCTTGTTTCTTTCTACCATGATGTTACCATGACAAAATCTGTCTTTAAACACCTTGCTCAGTCTCTGACGAGACTGTCAAGAATTGCTTTCGCTAATTGTATTGCAAACCGGCGGAAGCGGGGTATTGGGAAAAGTTTTCAACTAGCAATAATCGCGCATCGGCTAAACCTCAAAGGCTACGATACTGCCACTGCGCAAAGCTGACGGTTGCCAGGCAACCGCGTGGATCCTATGGAAATCGTTATCAATCGTCTCATGGCATGTCGTTGCTGTAACGCTTCATATTTGCGGCCGGACACTTCCCGCCCCCCAAAGAAAAGAGCGCCAATCAGACAGGCGGAGACCGAGGACTGGCAAAGCAGACAGCCACAGTCGCCGTAATAAGAGCGATTGTGAGCGGTTTTGTTTTCTCTCTTTGACCAGCCCAGCTGCGCCCCACCCGAAGGCAGGAAAGCACAAAAATTGTATGGAACTCATTCATGCTCCTCTCCATAGAAATCTTTAGTAAAAGGCAAAAGATTTGTACGAGATGAAGAGAAACCAGAGTGCGTGGCTGGACAGCTGCAGGAGCCCAGGCTGCCTTCAAGGCCTCTGCCCTGCCGGTCGTGGTTGGCAATGCACCTGGCCTTACAAACGAGCCAGTGGGGCCCGTTCAGCTCCGGGCTCATCGCCTGCGGCTCTCGGCTTACCTGGCAGGGGAGATACCTTGATCAGCCTGTAGTTGGAGTAGTTGGATTGTTTTCTTGTTTTGTGGAAGCAGTGTTTGTTTTGCAGTTTGAGATGGCAACCTTTGGATCCCGCAAGAATGCTGTACATTTTGAGCTTTTGGATGACCTCTTCATGGATCGTATGCAGTTCAGCAGAAAAGTGTTACAGAAGGAACTTGGCTTTGAACCTCGGCACTTGGATTTCATCTTCGCTCTCCCAGGTCAGAAAGCATTTGAGGTTGTATTTGCTACCTATCCTCCGTTTGAACAATGCGTGGATGTCTTTGAGGCAAAAAGAGGGAAAGTTCCTGCACTTGAGAAGATCAACTTGCAGCCTCTGACACAGAGAGAGAGGAAAACGGTGCATGTTGTTATGTTCTCGGAACTGGCAAAGACGGAGGACATTCACATCTGGCTTAACCAGTACTGCACCGTCCACCATGGAACTGAGGTTAGAGATGTTGACGGTATAAAAACAGGAGCAAGGAAATTCGAGGTTCGCTTACTACCGGACAATGTAAATGGAGGCTTAAGGCACCTGCCCTCTACAATCCGGCTGGGCGCCTGCAATGGCTATGTTTTTTATGTGGGACAACCAAAGGTGTGTCGGCGCTGTGGTGCTGTGGGACACCTGGCATCGTCCTGCACTGTGAAATGCTGCAAGACCTGTGGCAAACAGGGACATTTAGCCTCTGACTGTTCAATGCTGCCAAAGTGCAATTTATGTGGCTCGGAAGGACACGTTTTTAAGAACTGCCCTCACGCCTACGCCAATAAACTCAAAATGAGAAAGGATGAGGCAGTGCTTGTTTCAGCCAAACCGGCCCGAAAAGCCAAAGCAAACAACAAGTCAAACAAAGAACCCTTGTTGGACAAAGAGTCTCAGCCTCCAGCCAGGATCAGTCCTGCTGTGGCTCCGGGGCCGGTGGAAGAGAAATCCACTACGCTCCCACAACCGCAGACTGCACCAGACAAGCACGAGGGTTTGAAAACCCCCGAGAACAGCGAGGACCCCTCCCCCACTCCTGCTCCTCAGAACGAGGGCCAGTGTGGGGCCCCCCGGTGGAGCGGGTCCAGCGACGATACCCAGGATTCAGCGGAGCTGCTTTTCTCAGACTCTGCAAGTGCTACAGATGCCCTCCTCTCCTCCATCCAGTCCGTCACGGAGGATCTGCAACAGCTGGTGGGTGAGGGGGAAGAGGAGACTGGTGCATCGGCTGCACCCCTTTCCCCTCAGTGCTCCCAGGAGCTGGACTTGAGGAAAAGGAAAAATGACTCTGTTTTCTCCCCGAGCGAGGAGGAAGGAGAGCATGGCGATGGGGACAGCTGGAACCCTTCCACCCCTCTTTCTACCCCCTTCCTTGAAATGGACTCCGTGAACGCTTTTACTGCTGCCACCCTGATGAAGGCTCATTCAGAGGATGGCTGGCAGGAAATTGGTAAGAAGAAAAAGAAAGAGAAGGTAACAGGTGAGACCGAAGAGAAATGTGTTTTGTAAAGTCTGGTTCCACTTTCTTATGTAAAATGGCTCTAAACATAATTTCTCTTAACACCAGAGGTATCAATGACAGAGTTAAATGCCAGTCTGTCTTTGATTACCTCCAGCAGAGAGAGGGAGATGTGTTGATGTTGCAGGAGTGTGCTTTAGCCTATCAAGAGAGGTATAAAAGCTTTAAAGATAGGTGGGATAAAGGGCCTTCTGTTTGGTCAGGGGACAATAACAACAGAGCCTCTGGCGTGGCCATTCTTTTCAAAGGATGGGCTTTCAAATTGAAAAGTATTCAGAGGGTCATAGATGGCAGGTTGCTGTGTGTGGATGTGGAATGGGGGACCGTTAACCTGCGGCTAATCAATGTGTATTGTCCTACTGACGTGGGAGGAAGGGTGGAGCTACTCAAGGCACTCTCCCCCCTATTGTTAAGTAGCACAGACGTGATAGTGGGAGGGGATTTTAATTGTATCTTAGAGCACACAGACAGGCAGTCTAGCTCTCCGATAAAATTGGATTCCAGCTCACTGGCCCTGCAAAACTTAGTTCAAGACTTTAAACTCTCAGACACATATAGATGTATATATCCCACAACAGCAGGATATACATGGTCAGGGAGGAATAGCAGCTCCAGAATTGACTATTGCTTTGTCTCAGAGAGAGTGAAAGTTGTTGGGGTCACTCTTCAGCCTGTCTTCTTCTCAGATCATCAGGCTTTAGGGTGTAGAGTGGAACTCCAGGGCGGGACTGTCTTTGGCCCAGGCCTCTGGAAACTCAACACAAAGCTGCTAGAGAACGAGGGGGTAGTATCCCGCTACAAGGAGAAACTATCACAGTGGCTGTCCTTGCAGTGTCTGTACGGGTCAGTAGGAGAGTGGTGGGAGGAGGTGAAGATGAGGACAAAGGCCTTTTTCATGGCTGAGGGAAGGAAGGCTGCTGCCAGACGGAGAGGAGTGCTAGCCAGGAAACAGAGGCAGCTGCAGCGTCTCTACACGATGCTGCACAGTGGCTTCGATGTGCTCGAGGATATCACCCTTTTAAAAAAGGACATCCGGAGCATAGCCGAAGAAAGTAGTCGAGGAGTGCTGTTAAGAGGCAGAGTGCAGTTCTTGGAAGAAAATGAGAAGTGTACTCGCTTCTTTTTCAGGAAAGTGGTAGGCTCCAAGTCTGTCATGGAAAGTGTAGTTGATGAGGAGGGACGAGAGAGAACAGAGCCGAGTGCTATCCTCTCCTGCACCGAGGCCTTCTACTCAAGACTGTACAGCTCTACAGAGCTAAAGGATGAAGAAATTCATTTTTTTACCTCAAAGCTAGAAAACGTTTTGAGTGAAGAAGATAGGGAAGTACTTGAGAGGGATTTGACAGTAGAAGAGCTGAGACAGGCGATGGAGAGCTTACAGAAGGGGAAAACTCCAGGTGCTGACGGGCTCCCTAAAGAATTTTATTGCACCTTTTGGGATCTGCTTCAGGATCCGCTACTGCTCCTATTCGAGGAAAGCTATAAGACAGAATTGCTGCCTGACTCCTTAAGGGAAGGCACTATCTCTCTCTTGTTTAAGAAAGGAGCAAAAAATGACATAAAGAACTGGAGACCCTCAGCCTGTTAGGCTTGGACACTAAGATCCTGTCCAAAGCCCTTTTCCTGCACCTACAAAATGTAGTGGCCTCACTGGTAGGGAAAGAACAGACTTGTGGGATAGCAGGACGCCTGATGAGCGACAACCTGGCCTTGTTGAGGGATGTCTGTCTGTACTCTGAGGATCGCTCCCTCCCTCTTTGCATTTTAGGTGTAGACCTAGAAAAGGCCTTTGACCGCCTAAACCGGCAGTACTTAACATCGGGACTTGAGCACATGAAGTTTGGCCCCATCATGAGAAAGTGGATTAACCTGCTGTACACAGGTAGCAACAGCAGAGTCATGGTTAATGGCAATAGATCACGCCCCTTTGAAGTCTGTTCAGGGGTGAGGCAGGGCTGCCCATTATCCCCCTTGTTATGCGTTTTGGCTATGGAGCCCTTAGCCTGTGCCTTGCGCCAGGATCAGGCCATTAATGGGATACCAGTGCCTGGAAGTGGGGGAGGAGAGGTAAAGACATCTCTATACATGGATGACGTCACCCTGCTCCTCTCTGACAATGCCTCAATTAGCAGAGCTCTGCAGTGCTGTGATCGTTTCTCTTTGGCTTCCTCCGCAAAAATTAACACATCTAAGAGTGAGATTTTTTATCAGAACTGGAGGGAGCCAAAAGAAGGACATGATCTCAGGCTGCAAGAGAAGATAATTAATTTACAGGTGCCATTCCCCGGCATTGTGGCCATTGTCGGTGCTCACACGCGATAAGATAAGGCGGAGGAGAGCGGGGCATGCCCAGCGCCAGACATTCAAGGAGGGGGCAGTGTGAGGTGAGGTGAGGTGAGGTGAGGTGCGACACGCCGGAGCCCCGACGCAGCTAATGCAGAGCAACTGTTGGACTGGCATCGAAAGGACGTGTGCGCACGGAGCGAGCCTTCCCTGCGGCGGAGCGCGGGAACTTTCTCCCACCTCCCGCTGCAGGAGTTGTGTGCGCTGCAGCGGTGCCGAGAGAAAAGCACAGAAGGCAGCAGGCTCTGGAGAGCAGGTAAGAGACGGAGCCTTGTGGGCAGGCGAGCAGGCCCGTTTTTTGGAAATTGCTGAAAAGGTTTGTTCGGTGTGTGGCAGGCGCACGTCGCGAGCTTGCGTGGCGATCTGCCGGTCTGGAGTTATGCAAATGAGGCCGAATTGCATCCCGGGACATGCTGCGAATGCGCAATGGCGACTGCAGATGTGTAGGAAACGGCGCGCTCGTTTTCTCGTTTTGCCCACACTTTTGAGTGTTAGTGTGGCGTGTGAGTGTGCGAAAGAGTGGGCCCAGCAGGAGGCGGTGGCGTGCGGGGTGAGGAGGTGGCCTAGGCTGCGCAATTTGTGCTGTGGGTGCGGGCCTCTTGCAACTTGGTTTATTTGGTTTATTTATGGTTCGCATAAATAAAACCGGAAAAGAGGAATTTATTCTGCTTCCTGTGCGTGCAGTAGTTACAAAGTTGAACGTCTTTACACGATCTGCTGCAGTTTTCAGTGGGCGGGCTTTGTCAGATGGCTTTTAAAAACGCACTGTGTTTCGGCTCGGGAAACATCATGAGAAGTGTCCTGCATGTTTTCAGTGTATAGCTGTCTTTTAACGCATACAGAATTCATTCAAAATCATTGATTTCTCCAATTAACAAGGGTCCCTTAAAGGATGAGTCAAAGTAACGTCTAATCGGATTAGTTTCCTTTGAGCTGGTTCAGAGTTTGCTCAAGAGTTTACCTTTCACAGATGCGCAAAGAAGAATGTTGGGGGTGCATGCTTCAAGGCGCCTTACAGCTGTAGGGAGTGATTCGAGACGATTCGTGGCGTGTGCTCGTTCCCATATACCGTACGCCCCGGGGTGCAGTGCTAGGATGACGTACAATACTGCTTGGGCACGTAACGGCGTTATATGCAAGTGCGGGACGTGAGGGTTTTCGTTTGTTCGTTTTGTTTTGCTCTGCTTTGCTTTGTTCCGTGGTCAAGAGGCGTAAGGTAAGTTGTAATCCAGGGAGAACACTGGTGGCAAACAGTCCAAGGTGAGAGGTGAGGTCCAAAGTCGAAAAGGCAGAAGGGGAGTCCAATATCCAGAATAAAAGAAGTAATGGAAAAAACGCCAGGTAGAGCTCTCAAGGAGTAGACTCAATACCAGCGGGAAGCAGGTAAAGATGGTAAAAATAGCACTGCGTACCGCACGGTGGAGTGTGTGCAGGTGGGTTAACTCGTGCGGCGGCGTTTGTTAATAATCACCCGCTGCTGGTGCTGATTAGATTGCTTAAGAGTTGGTCTTAACTGCCTGGCGGTCATGACAAGCTCCTCTTTAAGCTGTGGTTTAGTTTTGCATTCATGTGTTTCTAGAGCAGTTATTTATGGGGGTGGGTGGGTCTTTCACAGAGGCTCAGGACAAATCCCCTGCATGAAAGTCTACTGTGTGCGTTCAAACAGTCACAGGTCAAGAGCCAGGCAGGAGGACAATGGACAGAAGAAGCAACAAACTAAAAATAAAAGAACGAATATGAAAAAGCCACCATCTTTTTCTTTTTGACATTTTCCGACTTTCATGCAAGCCAGGACAAAGTTGCTCGTAGCTACTTGTGGATTCAAATACTCTATCGAGTGCTTTGATGAGTTTTTGCAATTTGATTGTCGTCCTGTCAGCCTGTTTCTGTTTTTTTTTTCAATCTAGGGATGGAAAGTATGAGGGAAATGATGGAGCAATCAATAACCGCTCCGGAAAAATGGCAGAAAGAAATGGTCCGTCACTAAGGACATTTGTGAAGCAGAGGAGTGACATCACCACAAAGGCGACACATTCTGCTGATGGTTTTGGTGAATAATGATTGAGGCGCGTTAAGAGAAAGGTAGCTGTGTCAGCCTGCGTAGGCTGCAAAGGATCAAGCAAAGGTTTGCTCCATGCTGAAAAGAGAAGAAAAGAAGCACAACGTTTCGACTGTGGAGCCTTCTGCGCCATTTTCTTTAGCGGTGATGATGTTTACATTGGAAAAACTGAGACATGCGTCCCTGGGTGGGCTTGAACCACCAACCTTCTGGTTAATAGCCGAATGCGCTAACCGATTGCACCACAGAGACTGACGGCCGCTTGAGCTCCCTACATTTGCAGGTTTATGGTCAAAGAAAACAATCACTTGCGCTTCTTGCAGCCGGCAATCTTTTTCCACTGACAACCAAGAAATGGATTTCATCTTTCACAAGCTGTATGGATTTCTTCAAAAACAAGTTATTCCAGAAAGGAAATGAATTCTTGCATTAAACTGAACCAAGCTGTACATGTTTGTCTGAAATGAGACATTCGGCACAACAAGACACGGAGAGAGGCACCGCTGGTATTCAGACCCAGGATCGCCTGCTTACTAGGCAGGCACTTTAAGCCACTAGGGAACAGCGCCAGCAGAGCACCGCCCTTTTACAGACACTTGGACACATCTGTGTTCGGTGTGCACTTAACCTGCTCTCTGAGCCCGTTGCCTCCGTCCCATTTAATAGCAGAACTGACGCCAAGAGAAATGATGAGAAATGGCATTTATCGGGCACTTTTCATGTCCAAGGAGCTCAATGCCCTTGACACCTCCCATTCTTTGGCGACACCATTTTTTCTTTTGTTTAATTTCTATACTTATTGATAGAATAAAAACGATATGTCATGTACTGTAAGGGAAATGTCTCTTTTCATGGGGAAAGCTAGCACCAGCAAATGTTGTGTTTAGAAGAAGTGATTTAACATGACACGTGACCTAATTTACCGGAGCAAAAGCTCACCCAGCAAGCCCTGCTTTACTTCTACAGGAGAGAAGTACTGTAGAGTCTGCAAGATGTTCAGCTGGGTAGCTACGTCAGCATGCCTCGGCTGCAAAGGAACAAGTAATAGGTTTATTGCATGCTGAAAAGAGAAGAACGGAAACACAGTGTTTCGGCTGTGAGGTCTTCTCACACCTGAAGAAGCCTCACACCTGTAAAAGGCTCCACGGTTTTCTTTCTTCTCTTTTCAACATGGAATACACCTATTGTCTGCAAGATGTGACAATTTCATGGTGTTTTGGAAGAAAACCTTTTTTCTTTGAATTCAAAATCAATCGGAATTTCAGCACGACACATCAACACTTTTTCTGTTTTAAGGAGATGATATTTTAAACCTGATAAAAATAGTAGGAAACACAAGTTTCTTGCTGTGAAAATGTAGATGGGGAAGTGTACTACTAGTAGCAGTGTAGAGCTCTCTGTGGTTGAGTGCAAGCACATGTTCTATGGGCCAGTAGCGTAATGGATAATGCATCTGACTTCGGATCAGAAGATTGTAGGTTCGAATCCTGCCTGGCTCGTGTGGCTTTTAAACCTCTCAGGTTCCTCGGTAACAGGTTGCTGTCATGTATATGAACTATAGAAAAGCATTTGCCACAACCCGTAAATTAGCACGCAAGTGCGGGCTAGTTAACACAGAACTGTATGGAGATCATCTCCAGCTCCGAGCTCAATTGCAATGAAAAAACATGCAGAACAGAACTGGAGAGCAGCTGAATTTGTGCTCGGTAGGGTGGGGAGGACTCAGCATTGCTATTGTTCTAATTGGCATAAACTGCAGGGAATCTGAATCAGAACATGTCAGTTAGTTCGATCATTGCGTCAATATGTAGGCCACGTTAATATAGAATTATTAGTTTGTCTGTCTCGTCTTTGTATATAGCTGAATGTCCCTGACAATTTCATGTTAGTTTTTAAGAACGACATTGGTGCTAATATATACATATATAGCATATAAGGAACACGTAAAAGTTTAGTCCATGCTGAAAAGATAAGAAAACCGCCACAACGTTTCATCTTGGAATAAATCTTTACTTGTTGTTTTGCAGCCTACCCATTCTGACCTAACTCCTCCCTTGAAATTCCCTAACAGATAAGGGTACGTAACGGCTCATGCGATGCTCAGTTGCAATTTGTCCCAAAACAAACAAGAACAGCAGCTGAGGGTTTGAGTTTGAACATGCACTGTATTAAAGCAGCTTTTATTTCCATTGATAAATGCTAGATATTCCTACAGAGATTCTCCAGGTGTGTAAGCGATTCCTGTTTCTGTTTCTATTTCTGTTTCATATATATAAACAGTATATATATATATGTTACATGTGTCTCTGCAATAGTATAAATGTGTTATACACTATCAGGGGCTGCTTTTTTGGGCACCTCATCTACAACAAGGGATTTTTTTTCATTTATGTTTGTGGACCTTCACCATTTGAGGAAGTGAGTTAGATAAGAAAGTTACAGGTATGGTGAGCAATGACTGACAAAGGCACGTACTGCGTATTCCTTACAGAAGTGTAAGCAATTTGTTCTAAAAAACACCGGCTAAAGTCCAACATCGTTAGCAATCTTATTACTTAAACAGAATTAACATCAATAAACTGTAAGGTGCTGGTACATGCGAGTAGATTTGATCTTCTATTAAACAAAAATGCAATTACAGCTCTAAAAAGGTCAACCTAGACTTCTGTAACAGATCAGTTCAGATCATCGCTGTTCCTCTGACCTTGTGAGTCTTTGGAATTTTAATAATTGTATTTTGCTTGCCTTTCATGTGGTCTGTGTACAAGTCACTGTGGCGTATGCGGTCCTACACAGCCTTGCTATAGATGTGACGAGCCTCCGCTATGTTGCAATGGAGAACAGGTTCAGTAGGGAGCTGCCGAGAAAATTCAGCTGGAAAGCTCATTGCTGAAAAGCATCGGTATCTGTGTCCAGCTGCAAAGCGTCCTTCGTGGGTGCTGAAGAATCGATTTCACAGGCTGCGGGCCCAGACGATTTAGAGTGTTAAAGGTCCCAGCGAAAACGAAACGGCGCTGGTCCTTTTACACGCACGCACGCAACCAAATGCAAAGGACACCGTAGTCAGCAGGATTTGAACCTGCGCGGGGAGACCCCAACAGATTTCAAGTCCGTCACCTTAACCACTCGGCCACGACTACAGCGAGCACCACGGCCGCTGCCTTCTTGCTACAATCGAACAGGGAGTGCGAGGCGGCGGCGGCGGCGGAGGCAACTTTTTTCAAGTTCGCTCTCCGTTTAAGAAACCTTTTACGCCATACGTGCAAGCACACACACACACACCTCAGAGGACTTAAGGGTGGCTTCAAGTTGGAATGATAAAGTCTCCCCGTTCGGACATGAAAACAGAACGTTCTTAGACAGAAAGCAATCAACAACGGAGACATGTGGACGACGATTTTAGTCACTGCACTTTGAATAGCATTTTTACTCCAGTCACAGGAGATGCACCAATGGCCCTTGACCTACGCTCTTACCAATGCCTTGAACATTCAAACAAAACAGCCCTAAAGTCCTGCGGTTTAATATAACGCTGTTACGTGTCGAGGCAGTATTTGACTCCGTCCTACCGTTGAGACACGGGGCGTACAGATGCAGCTATTCAAAACAAGCGGGCGATACCACATTATTTTGCGGTGCGCTTTACGCAGTCTACCACGAGTTACCGTAAATTCTCCTATAAAACCGCAATTAAAATAATAGTATCCGGAATTTCTGCAAGGTGGAGCTAATAAAGCTCAACCTCTCATGTTTGAGCTGTCGCCATCAAAGTCTTTAACGAAGATATTACTAATAGTATTAATAATGAATGACCTTGGACAAGCTGTAAACTCAAAGTAGTGCCCTGGTCCACATTCTTTTTTTCATTGACTGTCTTTGTAAAAGTAACACCACAGCATTTCGCAATCACGCATTTGTTTCCAATCATGCAAAGTACAGTAATTTTTGAGAATCTCCGATTCACCATGCCTTTCACATGCTCATAAAAGAGATTGATTTAGGAACATAAACATATTACTGTATGCAAACTGTACTGTATACAGTATGTATATGTACATGTATATTTAATGTCTTTACTGTGCCCGTTTAAGCATTGAATATTTATATGGAATTTTACCACTGAAGGGAAATCTTAGTACCTGAGCATAAAAAGAATAGGAGCATACTGTAACACGTGTGAAGGCCATAAACGATATTAATTTTGGAACTTAAACATACAGTATATGGCTGGTCTCGGTACTTTAAAGAAAACATACACACCAGTATTCCATTTCTCCCTAAACATTTTAAGCATCGAAGTCTTTAACTAACGTGATACTGGAGTCAACAAGCTCCGGTACAAGAATTTGATTAAAAGGGAATATAATATGGAATCGCGTATTTAAAGAAATTAATAACGATATAATTATACTCATGTACCGCAACACAAGAATTGTTACATAATGTTTTGTAGGGCTTTTTCGACACTCTTTGTGTGACCTTGCTGGTGGTGCTGTGGGTTAGCTTCCTGACTCCTACATCACATGTTGTGTGTTTGAATCCTGCTGGAGCCGTTACTTTTTTTTTTTAATAAACATTTTTTTAAAAAAATACAATGTTTCCCTGGCTCAGAGATTAAATAAAACTTCACTTGCACCAAACAAATTTATATTTCTAATTATCATAACATGATCAAATTTAAGTCATTTTAATAACAATGAATAGTCACCTAGGCGTTACAATATAAACATTTATATTGATTTAAAACCCATAAATAAAGCTGATACTGTTTAGACTTTTAATTATTTAAAACTGTATTACAGCAGCACAATGCACAATGCAACGTAATAATAATAATAATAATAATCATAATAATAATAATCATAATAATAATTGCTTACATTTATATAGCGCTTTTCTGGACACTCCACTCAAAGTGCTTTACAGGCAATGGGGACTCCCCACCAATGTGCAGCATCCACACATAAATCGCTATCTTTGTCTTCCGTGTAATAATGTTCACCTCTCTGTCCAGCAATTTAACAATAGTAATAATAATGAACTTTATTGTATATGGCGCCTTAAAAGCTGGCTCCTCAAAGCGCTTTACAGGATAAAAACAATAACAACAATACTGTTAGGCTGGGCAAACGATTTTTTTTAAAGAAATACAAAATGAGATATAATGATGTGTTCCGGCTTAGACATTAATGAAGAGCATAACACGTGGGTGGCCAGCGGGAGTGCTGGCTGTGACGGATTAAACCGGTTTCACAGGTATTTTTACAGTAGAAGGGGACCAGATTTCCAGCGAAAGACACCTTCCCCCCTCAAAAACCAAGGAAGTACAGTACTTACTAGTTAAGAAAGCTAGGCTCCTCAACGAAATCGCTTTAACATGCTAATGCGATGGTGTTACAGTCCGGGCATGGCAAGCTTCTAATGTCAACCCGACTATGGCGAATGGAACCCTTCTTTTATTGGAAGAAAATGAACATATTCTAGTCCTAAATGAATTAATAGCAAACATGGTTTACATAAAAGACATTTTTCCAAGAAAGTTTAGCCTTTGTCACTAATGAAACCACTAAATAAAGACATAAATAAAGAAATCCCCTGGAGCAACATTCACAGGTTAGACAGGAGGTTCAGCTGGACGCTGAGACTACTGCGCTGTGGACACACCTGATCCCAGATGCCGATTCCCTCTGCTGTGACCCAGGGAACCTGCAGTTAGGTAACATTATTTCTCACAACTACCAGGTAGTGAGTGAGATTGACCTGATTGTTCCTGCCTCAACGGCAGGGTTGCCAATACACCCAGTCCCCCAGAAGGGACAGGGAATGAAAGCCGAGCCGGTTTTCTTACAGCCACCAGCTCAGTTTGTCAGTCTGAGTCTGACCAACAGTGGTTCAGCACCAACCACTGGAGCTGGATGGGCAAGCCACCCGACTGTTAGTGCAGAACATGGAAAAGGGGGGTGTCAGAATCCCCGCCTGCACTGACATGGGCCTGGTGGGTGATGGTGAGTTCAAAGACAGTGAACTAGCTATCCCAGTGCTGGGGCAGCTCCCTGAACCCCTAGAGAGGGAAGGGGGGAGCGAGCAGGTGTCCTACACCCACGCCCAGCGAACGATTGTAAACATGCCGATAGAGGGATTCCTCAATCAGGAAGTGTGCAGGGTGGACCTGAACAGTGAGAATGGAGTAACAATCCCAGATCCCTCAGGTGCTCCAGATGACCACTAAGCCAAGGGTCAGGCATGCTCCACCGCTGCACCACCCCCTGCAGGGTTCCTAGAGCACAGGCATGAACAAATCGAAAAAGCAGATGTCCTGGAAATGGAGGAGCAGCATCAGCAGCTGCGTCAGATCTCCTCAGATTTCCAGGATGTTGGTGCCCAAGATGCCACATGGCATACTGAGAAAGAGACCATGTACATGCTGCGCCAACTTAGAAAGGCAACAGTCACTCAGAAGGAGATGACTGGGATCAGCCACCCGAAAAGACTTTTGGGAGGACTGATTGCTGCCGCCACTGTTGTGTGTTTGCTATTTCTGATAGGTTTGCGTGCTACTGGCCCCAAGGAGGCCATAGTACAGCATGGTAACTTGACACTGTACGGTCTGGAACCAGACAACATAAGACCAAACTTGAGGTCGTGGATGCCTTCAGGTGCCACACTATTGAATTGGATAGAAATCCAAGAAACAGTAAGCCCTCACAAGGTACAGGTAGTTAGTTTGCTTTAATGGAACAAACCTCCAAACCACCCTGGCAGGTGCCCAACACAGGTGTCATGGTTCATCAGGGGGGCTGGGAACAGGAACCGGTGTTATTGTAACACTGCTGCTGGGAAGCTGGATCATGGCTGACAATGTACTCTGAATGCTGTACTCTTACATCAAGATGTACTCCGGGTAGCACAAATGAGTCAAAGGTAGCATTTCAAAAGAAAGGAAGTTACTTCTTCCCCAAATATCTGCCTACAGAGGTATCAGATACTGACAGTGAACTTCCTGATTTGTAATGCCTAGACTGAGATGATGTCTCCTACCGTGTTTATACATACTCCAGATGTTTTTCATCCTGTTTGTTCCCAATGCTGGTTCCGGTATGAATTCTCAAGGAGAAATGTGGACATTTAAGGTTAATGTTCTAATGACAGGGGACATCACTTAACTCTGTTTTGTTTTGAAGGCAACGTCTCAGGACCTCGTGACCTTCAAAAAGGGGGGATATGTAGAGGCAATGCTTGTTAATAAGACAGAAATAAGTGTTGCTGTGCTTTCCCAAATGAGGCCCCATCTCTCTCTTCATCTCTGTGGTGCAGCCACAGAGAAACTATTCATGCAGGCTGATTTAAAGATGTTTTCTTTTGATAAGGGACAGCTCCCAAAGGGGGATGCACTTAGCTAAGCCTGGCTATCATGATCAATGGTCATCCATTGGCGCCTATCTGTCTAGGGAGTGCCAGATGGACATCTGGATTGCATTCCTAGGTGTCAGGAGTAAGTGACTCATATCTCACCTTGATCAACCAGTCAGGGACTGGTAGGGCAATGTAACCCATGTGGGACTCTGATGCCCATTAAACTTTCAGCCAATGACAAGCCAAAGTTCCTCCAGGTAAAAACAGGCAACAGAGAGCCTGGAGAACTTGAACTTGAACTTGAACTTTATTGCCATATGTAACCGGTACTGGTACAATGGAATTCTTACTTACAGAAAGTCTCTCGATTGTAAAACAAGTGTAAAAAACAAAACAAAGTGCAACCAGTGCATCAAGACAATGTACAAACAAACAATAGACAATGTGCAGGAGAACTAGTAGGACTATTCCAGTAGGAGAATTCTAAGGAGAATTCCAGGGGTGCAAGACAATTCCATGGCAGGACGGCCCAGGAGCAGAAGGCTCCCAAGGGCAGGACATTCTCACAGCACGCCTCCTGACCATCCTGAGACTCAGCCCGGACAACCACGGAACGGCCAGTGTGTCCGAGTGCCAGTACTTTCCTCTGTTCTAAGAGTCGAGAGTGGAGGTTGCCACGAGTAACCAGAGGATCCACCCGAGGTTAGCATCAGCAGCAAGCCTCGTGAACAGGTCGGAACTGTGGACAGCTGAATAACTAATCAGAACAAGCGCTTCATCAGGAACGAACCGGTCCTCTTCCTGACCTACTGGGACCCACAGTCATATTTTCTCCTGTGCATAAACTTTGCTAGTTAAAGCCAACACTAACTAGCCGGTCAGTGAGCATCAGCAGCGCACTGTCGCAAACCGCACAGCACAACCTGGCACCAAGCCAGACAGCGCGGATTGGACAGCAACAAGCCTGCAACTGCTTCTTTGAGTCCGCAGGAGATCTGAATCCCCAGAGATTGGATGAGTATTCAACTTCAATGCATTACAGCTCGAGAATTCAATTGTCATCCCAACCAGTTGATACCAATTTAATTCCTAAGAGTTATGTACTTGTTTTGAGTATTCAATGTAGAAGTTATAACCAAGTTCATTTACGAAACGGTCTAAATGAATGATATACTGAACATATGTCCTCTTGATATATGATACTCTTTGTAACTGACTGAATATATACCTTTTGTATTCTGATAAACCTCTTGATAAGATCTGTTTGGTTTACATGCATATTCTATGTATTAATAAATGTATCCTCGTGTATTAGTACCTATGTGTGTGCGTTGTTTGAGTTATATCGCATGGTTGGATTCTAAGGCCACCCAAAGAATCATTTTATGATTTACTGCTACAATTAATAATTGTCCCAGTTAATGCCCAAACCCTACAGAACTGGTGCCTTCAGAGAGCACGCTACAATCTATACAAGTACGATTCTAGAAATGCTCACCAGATTACGTTTTAAGAAGGAACTGTGCCTCAGGTTCCGCCGAGATCTTAACTCGGATGGCAGGATTCAGAGCCCGGAGTGTGGACTGATGGCGCACGGAGGGTCCACATACTGTGGATCCCGCAGTGATCTTCCGCGTGTTCAAACCGCCAGCGTGTGACTCCCCTGTCCCCGTGACCTCATTACTCTGCTCTCGCCTCTGTGCAGCCGAGCCCGACTCATGGTAAAGTGGAAAAAAATATGCCCTCAACGTGAGATTTACTCTGGAGCGAGGATAGATGTTACCTTTTTATCGTTGAACAGGATGTATGTGATGTGGCGACTAGGTTCAATTTTGATTCCTGCGGCGATTCCTGTGTCTACCACTAATGTAAGAGCTATTTCAAGTGTGGCGTGGTGCGGCTTTTCAAATGCTCAACAGGATGACTTCGCATGCACGCGTGCTTTCATGCAGTCGTTTGTGAAACCATGTCTGCTTACGTGCAAACGGGCGTGGTTTCATGTATGCAAAAAACTTTCCTGGGCTTTTCTGAAGCACATAAAATTATTTGGAGATATACATTTGTCTTGTTTTCCTCTTAGGCTCTAGAATTGATAACTTTTTTTTCATTTTTGGCCTTTTTCTTCGTTTTCCAGAAAGTGGTTGCAAGCCCAATATCATGCGAAGAAACTTCAGGATTCGGGGATCAGTCAATGGATTTTGTTCAAAGTTGGATTGTTGCTCTCTGTGGACCAAGAGATGTTGTTCTATAATGTTTTTTTTTTCAAATTTAAAAATATCATTTTTTCATGGAGCTTTGAAGGGGATGGATTCACCCTCCTTTAGCCAGGACAGAGCTCCAGGAGCCTGGGTAGGATTCTAGCTTTCTCCCCTTGCAGGCACCTGGCACAGAAGACATCATTTTTTTCCTTAAAATCTTTTTTTTTTGTGTTCCTTGTTGTTCCAAACTTAATTTTAATCACTTTTAATTAGAGATTTTATTAAAAATAGTGCAAAAAATGACAAATTTCACACAAAATAATGTAATATAAAACGGATGTTTTTAACTTTATTGTAGTGTTTTAGAAACTAATATGTCTTCAAAAATGGTTGTTTTTCACTCCTAGGAATGAAAGCTGTTGTTAAATGATGTTTATTTTCAAATTTTGAAAAAATAAAAGGATTCTAGCTTTCTCCCCTTGCAGGCATCGGACACAGAGAACCTCATGGTTTTCCAAAAAATCATTTGTTATGTTCCCTGGTGTTCCAAACTTAGTTTTAATCAATTTTAATTTGTTATTATGTTAAAAACAGGGTAATAAGTTTCTAATTGGACTATAAATAATGTCATATTGTCTGCTATAAAACTGATGTTTTCAACTCCATTGTAGAGATTCTAGAATCAACTAATAGAGAATTAAAATAAAAAAGGGCATAAGAAGACATTACCAACAACGACCACAAGATGGAGATGTTGTCTAGACATTACCAACAACGACCACAAGATAGAGATATTGTCCAAAGAGCCAAGAAGGGCAAAGCCGCGATAAGGAGATTGCGGTCAGAATGCACATCCGGATCCCAAACAAATCTCTAGTAAAATATGATCATTTGTGAAACAGGCAAATGAGTGTCTGCTACAATATGATTGCTACATATCTGCATTTGTTGGTTTTTAAGGAGTAAGAGTGCAGGCGGTTTAAACCTGCGATCCAGTGTGTTGAAGTATTTCACAACACTACCCCTAGCACATCTGGAAATAATTCCTCATAATGATTATTGCCCTGGGCATGTACCAAAAAATCAGTGAGCATATACATATATCGCTGTGTTGAAGCTAGAGACACAGAATAAGTGCAAACACATCCTAAATACAGTGTTCCTGCACCTTGACCTCATCCAGAATGTATCGTTTTTTGAAAGCGATTGCTGTCAGAATGCACAACTGAATCCCAAACAGAATCTCTAGTCAAATATGATCATTTGTGAAACAGGCAAATGAGTCTCTCAGGTGCCCATTGCTCATTTTCAGACACATTTATGCAATACTTTCACCATGCGTTGAGCAATAGGGATTAAAGATACCAGAGGTAAGGTTTAAAAGTGATTCTGAGGTGCAACACATCAGCGAAACAGCTAGGCATCTGAAATGCGGGGTTTGAGAGCCCTTCAGGGAACACCGTACCCTAAAGGTACCAGAAGTCCACTAGTATAAGCATTAAGTCACTGTCAGCCCTGTTGCAATGTGATTGCTACATATCTTCATTTCTTTGGTTTTTAAGGAGTAAGAGTGCAGGGGGTCTAAATCTGCGATCCAGTGTGTTGAAGTATTTCACAACACTACCTGTAGCCCGTCTGGAAATAAATCCTCATTCTGATTATTGACCTGGGCATGTACCAATAAATCACTGAGCATATATATATATCACTGTGTTGAAGCTAGAGACCTGTATGTAATATGATGCTAAAATGTCATTTTCACATATATTAATGTATGAAATGATTGCTTATGCTTTATAAACAAATCTAATTAAAATAAAATCTTAAGTTTTGTATTTATCTTGTACCATAGAACATGATTTTCTTTGTATTTCAAGCCCACAAAGTGTCCAAATGACGCACTACATGATAAAAGGAAGATTATCACATGCATATCTGTATAATCTTCCTCATGAATATGCATTCCTTCCATTACCTTTTAATTTTTAAAATGAACTCAAGTTGTGTATAATGTAATAATTTAAGTAGAATAGATTCAAATAATATAATGATCCAGTGTGTTGCACTACTTCACTGCTTCACTGCTCTATGCCGTCTGGAAATAAATCCTCAGACTGCTTACTGCCCTGGGCTTGTACCAATAAATTACAGGAGCACATCTATATATCACTGCGTTGAAGCAGGAGACACACAATCACTGCAAACACATCCTAAATACAGTGTTCCAGCACCTTTGACCTCATCCAGAACGTATCATTTCTTGAAAGGGATTGCTGTCCGAATGCACATCTGAATCCCAAACAGAATCTCTAGTAAAATACGATCATTTGTGAAACAGGCAAATGACTGTCTCAGGGGCCCATTCCTCATTCGCGCTTCTTTGCTTGCACCGGAACACACCGACTGGAGGCGGACAACGTAGTCGGCAGGATTCGAACCTGCGCAGGGAGACCCCAAAGGATTTCTAGTCCATCGCCTTAACCACTCGGCCACGACTACAGCAAGCCCCATCCCCACTGCGTTCTTGCTATAATCTTACCCGGCGGAAGCCTATTTCAAAGTTGTTCTCCGTTTCAAAAAACATTTCCAAAATACAAGCCTTGCAGCCAGACACGCCTCAGAGGACTTAAGGGTGGCTTCATGTCGGAATGATAAAGTCTCCCCGTCCGGACATGAAAATGCCACTTTGTTACACACAAAATAAGAATCAACAACAGAGAAATGCCCACAACAGCTATACACAGAAAACATGCAGGACACTGCTCATGATGTTTCCCGAGCCGAAACAGTGCGTTTTTCCAAGCCATTTGACAGAGCCCGCCCACTGAAAACTGCAGCAGATCGTGTAAAGACGTTCAACTTTGTAACTACTGCACGCACAGGAAGCAGAATAAATTTGTCTTTTCAAACTGTCAAAGGTTTGCTTTGCGAATGCTGCAGGACATCGCACAATCTCTTTTGAACGGGGACAAACCATTTCTTATGGGGCGCATTAAGTACAGACGTTTAAAAAGCTCCACTCATGCCGACGATGCAGCATGAAGAAGCGCAACCTAACGTTTGACAGACAAAAGCCGGGCGCCGCTACGAGCAATATGAAACCAAACTGACAGCACACGGCGTTTCGCGCTGACTCAAAAGTGATCTCGACAGACGCTGTTCTCTGCATAACGCTGAAAGAGCTAAAGAGCGTTTCTGTTGAGACGTAACAAGCTCGTTTCTTTCTACCATGATGTTACCATGACAAAATCTGTCTTTAAACACCTTCCTCATTCTCTGACGAGACTGTCAAAAATTGCTTTCGCCGATTGCATTGCAAACCAGCGGAAGCGGGGTATTGGGAAAAGTTTTCAACTAGCAATAATCGCGCCTCGGCTAAACCTCACAGGCTATGATACTGCCACTGCGCAAAGCTGACGGTTGCCAGGCAACCGCGGGGATCCTATGGAAATCGTTATCAATCGTCTCATGGCATGTCGTTGCTGAAATGCTTCATATTTCTGTTTGCTCTCTTTGACCAGCCCAGCTGCGCCCCACCCGAAGGCAGGGAAGCACAAAAATTGCATGGAATTCATGCTCCTCTCCACGGAAATCTTTAGTAAAAGGCGAAAGATTTGTACGAGATGAAGAGAAACCAGAGTGTGTGGCTGCACAGCTGCAGGAGCCCAGGCCGCCTTCAAAGCCTCTGCCCTTCCGGTCGTGGTTGGCAATGCACCTGGCCTTACAAATGAGCCAGTGGGGCCCATTCAGCTCCGGGCTCATCGCCTGCGGCTCTCGGCTTGCGGGCGTGCCCAATCCGTGCGATAACTCGGAAAACACCCGGCCACAGTGTGCAGGAAACGACGCACTCTGGGAAGCCGCTATGCAAAGCTAGGTCCCAAGATCACCTGCGGCCGGACACTTCCCGCCCCCCAAAGAAAAGAGCGCCAATCAGACGGCCGGAGACCGAGGACTCGCAGAGCAGACAGCCACAATCGCCATAATAAGAGCCTAACCCTAACCCTCGGAAATCTGTGGCGTTTAGCGTGACATAGTCTTGCAGGCATCGTGCTGTCTCACTGCAATACTATACCGCTGGAGGAAACAGTCCATCTGGCCATGAAACTCATTTGAACGTCTAGCTACAGCAACTAACTATATCATGATTTATTCAGGATGTGCGGAATTAGCACGTCCCGGAGACAGCTTCCGAAATCGTGAGCATTCTCTGGTGGTAGGGGCGTTCAAGATGGCGCTCAGGGGTGGGAGGTAAAGTTTAGTGGTTGAGGAGTTTTTTTTTAGTTTTTCATGACCTGAATGTTAATTTTTGCTTTTTTTGACTACTGAAAAATAAGGACTTAACAGTAGTTGTTTAAACTTCAGTTATAACTGAAAGAAAAAAAAACAATTTTTTTTAGATTTAAGAATTTCAATATGAGTAACACTGAGAAAAGAAAAGAGAGTGCTGGGTCTTCGAAGAAGAAATCTAAGATACCTCAATCGTATATGTATAGCACTACAAGAAAATTGATGGCAACTAAAGGGAAAAGTGAAGCAGCTGGAGGGGACGTGGAAAGAGTGCTGGAGATGCGCTCGTACGCGAGCGCTCGCAGCCCAAGTGAGACTCAGAGGAAGAGCCGGAGTCCCTGCCCAGCACACCTGTGAAAACCCCGGCAGCCAAGAGAGGAAGGGGCGAGCTGACGCTGGAGGAGCTCCAGACCAACATCTTCAACATGATGGCACAGAGCATGGGTGAGCTGAAGGAAATGATTCGATCTAATACAGTCGCAATCGAAAGTCATAAAAAGTCCATGGACTGTGTGTTTAAAGAGGTTGAAGACTTAAAGAGTGAAGTAAAAGTTCTTAAACAAGTAAATACCGAACAAGAAAAGCATATTAAAGAACTTGAATTGAAAGTGAACGATGTAGATAGATACCGTCGACGATGGAATTTAAAATTATTTGGAGTTAAAGAGGAACGTGATAAGGACCTTGTTGCAACAGTGAAGGGTATCTGTAAAAGGACCCTGCCGGACCAGGAGGACGTAATATCGGCCATTGACTTTGTTCACAGGCTCAGGAGAGCGAACATGTCTGAGCGAACTGAGCAAGTGCGCCCCAGATCGATTATAATACAGTTCACCAAGAGGACGGCGAGGGACATGCTGTGGCGAGCGGCGAGGGGGAATGAGTATTTGAATGGGAACAAACTGAGGTTTGCAGAGGACCTGTCTGCCGCGGACAGGAGTACCAGGAACCAGCTGTGGCCCCAGGTTGAAGCTGCCAGAAGAGAGGGGAGGAGAGCCTACTTTGTGGGAGCGAGGGCCTTTGTGGACGGGAAGGAGATTTGCTCCCAGTGACTGCTCAGTTAACGATTATGTTTGGTTTTATTTGTTATACCAGTATATACTAGTGTTTCTTTAGTGTTAGTTTGGAATGGTGTAGTTAAGTGTTAAGGACTGTTATAGTTCTGGTTCTTTGAAAAACTCAATAGTTTAGACAGTCTTAGAGTTAGTTATTTGCTTTTGTGTATGTCTTTTTCATGAATGCCAGAGGTACTCGAAATGTTGTTAAAAGAAAAACTGTGTGCTGAGTTTTATTTTTTACAGGAAACGCATGCATGTTGAAACTAAAGTTTATAAATAATTGAGAAATATTAAAGCAAGGAAAATATGATACGTGTAAAATATACAATTTGATCACATAATTACTTAATTACCTCTGGTAGTTAAATGCTTTTTTCTTCTGTGTTTTTTTTCTCTTGTACATGACTCTGATCCTCTTGTTGTATTTGTATTTGTAAATTCTATGTTTAATAAAAAAAATTTTTTAAAAAGCATTCTCTGGTGGTGTCCTGCAGGCTTCCTGCGGGCGTGCGTTGGTGGTATAGTGGTGAGCATAGCTGCCTTCTAAGCAGTTGACCCAGGTTCGATTCCTGGCCAATGCAGTGGTGAATGTTTTCAGATGCTGTCATGAGCCTTGGATTGTGACTAGCAAAGCGAAGCCTTTTGAAAGAGCTAAAGCACTGCAAAACGGAATTGAGGGAGAATCTTACAGGGGATTCTGAGCGGTGTCTGCATACACGCAGTCCGATACGGGTGCTGAAAGCTTGAGCTACTCTCAATGTCATGCTGCCTTTCCCCGGAGTAAATCTGTTACATTGAAAGAATGCTTCTCGCAGGTTCAAAAAGGGACCCTTTGTTAATTGTAGAAATCAATTATTTCGAATGAATTCTGTATGCGTTAAAAGACAGCTATACACAGAAAACATGCAGGACACTGCTCATGATGTTTACCGAGCCGAAACACAGAGCGTTTTTTCAAGCCATTTGACAAAGCCCGCCCACTGAAAACTGCAGCAGATCGTGTAAAGACGTTCAACTTTGTAACTACTGCACGCACAGTAAGCAGAATAAATTCCTCTTTTCAAACTGTCAAAGGTTTGCTTTGCAAACGCCGCAGGACATCGCACAATCTCTTTTGAACAGGGACAAACGATTTCTTATGGTGCGCAGTAAGTACTGTTACTGTCACTGCTCGATACCGACGTTGGCCTACTATACCATGTTCAGCCACCGCTAGAAAATGTACGGCTCTAGCACCAGAGCAAACAACAGGAGGGCCGACGTCGAACAGGCACACGTGTCAGACATGGAGAGCGATGAGAATGGGATTCGAACCCATGCGTGCAGAGCACAATGGATTAGCAGTCCATCACCTCAACCACTCAGACACCTTGTCAGCGAAACTGGGCTGTCCGGACATGGGTTGGCGCGCTCCAGATGATCTTTTTCTTTTTTTTCCCCTCGTACTCGAGGGTCATTTTCCTGTTCCACATGCGATTTCAACATTTTCCTTGGGAGATGTCAAGCCAGCAAGCCACTGCTGTGGTTCAGTGGCCAGTGTGGAGTTCAGTGGCCCTGTTGTACACAGAAAGCACATTGAGCTCCTTGGACATGAAAAGTTCCAGATAAAAGCCATTTGTCATCCTTTCTCTTGGTGTCGATGTTGCTATTGTATGTAAAGGTGGCAACTTGCTCAGCGAGCAGGCGGAGCACACACCGAATGCAGATGTGTCTGAGTGGTGTGTCCAAGTGGCTGCAAAAGGACAACCCTCCCGGGGCGCCGTGGCTTAGTTGGTTAAAGCGCTTGTCTCTTAAACAGGAGATCCTGAGTCCGAATCCCAGTGGTGCCTTCTTTGTTCTGTCTTCTCGAACAGAACTGGTCCTAACAGACAACCGCCTACAGCTAGACTTAATTAAATGCAAGTATTCATTTCCTGTCTTTAACGCGACTTGTTTTTCTTAAAATGGATGGAACTTGCAAAACATGAAATACAAACATTGCTAATCAGCGCTAGCGGCTGGCAAAAAAAAAGAAGTCAGCAATGTTTTTTTTCTTTAACCTTTACCATGCTAATGGAGAAGAGTTAAACGACCGAGTCTATGCAGCTTAAACGGTGCTCATGTCGGGTTCTTAGCTGAAAGGGTGGTAAATCATGCTCACCCCAGTCCTTAATCTTTTAAAGAGGATACAAAATTGAACCTAGTCGCCACATCACATACATCCTGTTCAACGATAAAAAGGTGACATCTATCCTCGATCCAGAGTAAATCCCACGTTGAGGGCATCTTTTTTTTTCACTTTACCGTGAATCGGGCTCGGCTGCACAGAGGAGAGAGCAGCGCAATGAGGTCACGGGGACAGGGGAGTCACACGCTGGCGGTTTAAACACGCGGAAGAAAACTGAGGGATCCACAGTATGTGGACCCTCCGTGCGCCATCAGTCCACACTCCGGATTCTGAATCCTGCCATCCAAGTTAAGATCTCGGCGGAACCTGAGGCGCAGTTCCTTCTTAAAACGTAATCTGGTGAGCATTTCTAGAATCGTACTTGTATAGATGCAGCCTTTAATGTGTTGCTAGGTTAAAATTGATGACTTCTTGAACTTCAGTAGGCAACTGCCCTCTTGATTTCGGATTTAATTTCTTTATTACAGGGGCGCTTTTATGAAGACAGAGTCATGTTCAGGTACTTTGCTTGATGGAGGAAGCATATTTCGGACTCTGTGATCTGCTCACCTGGAAAGGTCTGCTGTACTACTACAAGAGAGAAGTAGAGTCTGGAAGAATGGACAATTTTATGATGCTTTGGAAGATAATGTTTTTTTTTCTTTGAAATCGAAATGAATCAGAATATCAGTCCAAAAGACAAACTCTTGGTTTGGTTTAAAGAGATATGGTTTTAAAACAGACAAGATGTAGAAAGGTGTTTCTCACTTTTGGAAAAGAATGGACCGGGGGTAATATTTTACTAGTTGCAGTGCTGATCTCACTGGGTTACAGTCCTGCAGTGTCCCACCAGGGCCAGTGGCGCAATGAATAACGCGTCTGACTACGGATCAGGAGATTGCAGGTTCGACTCCTGCCTGGCTCGGGTCGTTTTTAAACGCATCGGGCTACTCCCTAAGTAGTCTGTGCTACTTACTGCATTGTAATCGTACCCAGTAAGAGATTTCCTTCATGTAAATGAACTGCACCTGACAGCTTTAGAAAAACACCTGGGCTCAGTACGGTGCTGAGAGCTCAGCGTTGCTGTTCTAATTAGCACGCACTGCATCGGCTATGAGCCCGAACCTTTCAATTATTCCGATCAGTAAGTCAACACGTAGTCCACATGAACGGTAGAAATATTCTCTTGTCTGTCTCTTGTTTGTATAGAACTGAATGTCCCTGACAATGTACTGTTAGTTTTAATTGAAGAACGGCATTTGTGTTCAAATATACCAGACAAGTTTACGTAACTGCTCATGCGACACTCAGTTGTAATTAGTCAAGAAATAAAGTCGAACAACAGCTGCGGGTTTGATTCTGAACGTATGAGATTGCAGCGCCTTTTACTTTCATTGACAAATGATAGAGATTCGAAGAGAGATCCTTCAGACCAGCAAGCAAACCCACGGCTATTTCGGTTTTCTATCTAGGCAACGTTGGTGTCTGCAATAGCATACATGAAAGCGTGATGCAATTTCTGTGGCTACATTTGTTGCACGTCATGCACAGTAAGAGTGTTTCTAACACCAAATAAAAAGTCAACAATTAGCGATCACGCCTTCTCCTCAGTTAACCCACTGAAACCCTTGCTGTTAACAGTTCTTTACTGCGTGCTTTACCAGCACCTACATATCGTGTCGGTTCTTTCAGCTTTATTCATTAGGTTTTCAAAGGCATAAGTAGAGCACCAGAGGTGCGAATGCAAGATGCGTGGTTATCTGAAGAATTGATTTCCACGGCAGCGGGTCCAAACGATTTCGCGTTGTTATAGTACCAGGAAAGGAGAAGCGGCACTTCGCCTCTGCCGCGCAGGCACAAGGCGACGTGCAGCAGACGCCGGAGTCGGCAGGTTTCGAACCTGCGCGGGAAAGCCTCAACGCATTTCGAGCCCATCACCTTAACCACTCGAGCACGACAAATGCGAGCTCAACGCCGCCGCATTCCTCCTATAATCAAACACGGACTGCGAGGTGGCTGCGGAAACCTTTTTAAAGTTGGTCTTCGTTAAAAAAAATACCTTTCACAAGATTCGTGCCGGCAGACAGACACGCCTCAGAGGGTTTAAGGCTGGCTTCACGTTCAAATGGTAAAGTCCCCCAGTCCGGATGTCAAAATGCAACTTTGGCAGACAGAAAAAACATCAACAAACCAAAAATGTGGACAAGGATTTTACAAGCTGCACCACACTGCACTTTCAAAAGCATTTACATTCGTGTTAGACGCAGGAATTGCCTTTGATTTGCGCGCTTACGAACGCCATGGAAAACGAAACAAAACTAAAGCCCTCAGCTCCTGCACTTGATTATAATCCCGTTACGTGTCGAAGCAGGAATTTACGTCATCCTACCACTGCAACACGGGGAATAGAGGGAAATGAGCACAAGCTACGAATTGTCTCTAATCAGTCCCTACAATTGTAAGACGCCTGGAAGCGTGCACCCCCATCATTAATCTTTGCGCATCTGTGCAAGGTAAACTCTGGAGCAGTCTCTGAAACGGCTCAAAGGAAACACGTGATTGATTCCATGTGCATCTGGGGTTCATTTCTTATTTACATTTAATTCAAGGGAAAGGCTTGGGTCAGTTTCAGACGGCCTCCAACAGCGAGATTCAAGCGCCCCACCTTCAGCCCAATCTGCGGCGCCAGAACGCCAACGGCTCCTCTGGTCTCCGATGTGCGGTTGTGACCCCGTAACCTAAAGTGTTGGTGGCAGACAAATGGAGACTAACAGGTGATGTCCTAGGACATGACTACATTGTGACACTCGGTGGGGATGGTGACCATTGCTTGGAAAAGAGTGCGAGGCCCCTTTAGAAAAACATTTTGTTAACAGGCATTCTGCCTCAGCCTAAACACCTATAGCTTGCAAAGCGCATGCTATTAGACAGGCACCTCTGCAAGACCTTAAGAGTCTCTTAAACTAGTGATAGTAAGGTGTTCCCAATGGGCGATGTTTGGCTTTCAAATCATCTCTCTGTGGAAGCGCCGCGATGCAGCTGTTTAAGGCTTAGAAGCAGCTGACTGTTTCACTACCTAGCTGATTACTGTCAGTCAGGGAGCTCAGAGGTGAAAAGCCTGTCTGAGAGACAATTCGCCGTCGATCAGTTCAATATGTTCCGTACCAGCTCGGCGCACCTGAGATCATCTTGGTAGCCGTGTAGCTCAGATGAGTGAGAGCGTGTGTGTGTGTGTACCACCGTGATTGGATTCCGGTCCTTCTCAGGTCACAGTAAACCTTCTGCTGCCTAACTTTCCTAATTTTGGGGATCCCTTTGAAAAAGCAAAGGAAAAAAAAAACTGGCTCTTCATCAGCGTGATCGACCCAACCCAGTGTGCCCCAGTGGCCTAATGGATAAGGCACTGGCCTCCTAAGCCAGAGATTATGGGTTTGAGTCCCATCTGGGGTGCTCCTGTCCCATTTTGAGCATACAAATGTCCTTGTGATTTGCAAAGCTGCAACCCCACCTTACTCAGTGAGCGTCTCTGCTTTTCTCTCACATACAGTTGGGAGAAAAACTTTTGTAAACAGCCCTTCGGAATGATGTGGATTTCTGCATGAATGGCTCCTAACATGTGATCTTATCTTTATCTAAGTCATAATAATTAATAAAGAGAGTCTGATTTAACAAACAACACACGCCCAACATTTGACATTGCTGTTTCTTTATTGACCAAATGGTTTAAACAATCAAGGTCATTGATGGAAAAAGTATGTGAACCCTTATATTAAGGAGCTAGTGGAACCTCCTTTATGACAAAAACCTCAACCCCTACTTTCTGTAGCGGCTGGTCAGACCTGAGCAGCAGTTAGGAGGTATTTTGGCCTATTCCTCTATGAAAAACTGTTTCAGTCATGTAAATTTTTGGGATGTCTTGCGCTGAACGGCCTGCTTCAGATCACGCCACAGTACTTCAATGGGATTGGGGTCAGGACTCTTACTTGGCCATCCCAAAATACGGAATTTCTTCTGTTTCAGCCACTCTGTTGTTGATGTACTCCTTTAACTTTCAACTTTTGTCACATCTGTCCACAGAACATTGTTCCAGGAGTTGCTGTGGAACATCCATGTGGTCTTTAGCAAACTTGAGAGGGGCAGTGGTGCTTTTTTTGGGGGGGAGAGCAGTGGTTTCCTCCGTGGTGACCTCGCATGATCACCACTCCTGTTCAGATTTCTTCTTATGGTGGACTCATGAACACAGACGTAAGACAAAGTCAACCACCTGTTCGCTAGATCCCATCCCCACTCAGCTAGTCAAAGATTCCCTCGAAGGACTGGCAGGACCTATAATTAGTATGATGAATGCATCGCTTGCGTCAGGCGTTGTACCTGATCAATTTAAGGTAGCGGTTGTTAGACCGCTCCTTAAGAAGTCAAATTTGGATCCACAAGTTCTTAACAACTACAGGCCTGTCTCAAAGGTCCCATTTCAATCTAAAAGTCTTGGGAGAATAGTTGTTGCCCAACGTCAATCGTATCTGGATTCAAATAATATACTTGAGAAATTTCAGTCTGGTTTCTGAAACTGCATTAACAAGAGTCGTAAATGATATTCTCTTAGCTACTGATGCGGGGAATGAAACAGTGCTTGTGCTTCTAGATCTTAGAGCTGCCTTTGACACGGTTGACCTCTCTGTTTTGTTACACAGGCTTGAGTTTGAGGTTGGCTTATCTGGAACCGTCTTTCAGTGGTTTACTTCACATTTAACTCATCGTTTTCATTATGTTCAAATATCTAATAATTGTACTGCTTCATCAATGTCACCAGTTCAATTTGGGGTACCAGAAGATCAGTGCTGGGACCAATATTGCTCTCTCTCTCTACATGCTGCTGCTAGGTAGGATAATATGAAAAAATAATATGAACTTTCATTCATATGCTGATGACACTCAAATAAACATTTTGTTTACACCAAACGACAACTCGTCTATTATCAGTTTAGTTAAATGCATTAAGGAAGGAAATACTTGGATGTGTGAAAACTTTTTGTTACTCAACTCTGAGAAAAATTAGGATCTGTTGATCGGAGGCAACAATACTGATAGGACTACTATAACTTCAGCACTTAACTCAGAGGATTTAAACATTTGCCTCAAAGAGACAGCACGTAACCTAGGCGGCATATTAGACACAAGGCTCTTAACAACTTGCATTGTTAAGTGCCTTGGGACAACCTTGTTGTGAAAGGCGCTATATAGAAATACATTGATTTGAATTGAATTGACAATGTAAAATGTTGTGTGTGTTGTTTGTTAAACAAGACTGTCTTTATTTATCAAAAAATAAAAGGAATTTGCTAGGAATGCAAACGTTAGGTTGCGCTTCTTCATGCTGCATCGTCGGCATGAGTGGAGCTTTTTAAACGTCTGTACTTACTGTGCCCCATAAGAAATCGTTTGTCCCCGTTCAAAAGACATTGTGCGATGTCCTGCAGTGTTCGCAAAGCAAACCTTTGACAGTTTGAAAAGAGGAATTTATTCTGCTTCCTGTGCGTGCAGTAGTTACAAAGTTGAACGTCTTTACACGATTTGCTGCAGTTTTCAGTGGGCGGGCTTTGTCAGATGGTTTGGAAAAACGCACTGTGTTTTGGCTCGGGAAACATCATGAGCAGTGTCCTGCATGTTTTCTGTGTATAGCTGTCTTTTAACGCATACAGAATTCATTCGAAATCATTGATTTCTTCAATTAACAAGGGTCCCTTAAAAGATGAGTCAAAGTAACGTCTAATCGGATTAGTTTCCTTAGAGCTGGTTCAGAGTTTGCTCAAGAGTTTACCTTTCACAGATGCGCAAAGAAGAATGTTGGGGGTGCATGCTTCAAGGTGCCTTACAGCTGTAGGGAGTGATTCGAGACGATTCGTGGTGTGTGCTAGTTCCCATATACCGTACGCCCCGGGGTGCAGTGCTAGGATGACGTACAATACCGCTTGGGCACGTAACGGCGTTATATGCAAGTGCGGGACGTGAGGGTTTTCGTTTGTTCATTTTGTTTTGCTCTGCTTTGCTTTGTTTCGTGGTCAAGAGGCGTAAGGTAAGTCGTAATCCAGGGAGAACACTGGTGGCAAACAGTCCGAGGTGAGAGGCGAGGTCCAAAGTCGAAAAGGCAGAAGGGGAGTCCAATATCCAGAATAAACGAGGTAATGGAAAAAACGCCAGGTAGAGCTCTCAAGGAGTAGACTCAATACCAGCGGGAAGCAGGTAAAGATGGTAAAAATAGCACTGCGTACCGCACGGTGGAGTGTGTGCAGGTGGGCGTTTGTTAATAATCACCCGCTGCTGGTGCTGTTTAGATTGCTTAAGAGTTGGTCTTAACTGCCTGGTGGTCATGACAAGCTCCTCTTTAAGCTGTGGTTTAGTTTTGCATTCATGTGTTTCTAGAGCAGTTATTTATGGGGGTGGGTGGGTCTTTCACAGAGGCTCAGGACAAATCCCCTGCATGAAAGTCTACTGTGTGCGTTCAAACAGTCACAGGTCAAGAGCCAGGCAGGAGGACAATGGACAGAAGAAGCAACGAACTAAAAATAAAAGAACGAATATGAAAAAGCCACCATCTTTTTCTTTTTGACATTTTCCGACCTTTCATGCAAGCCAGGACAAAGTTGCTCGTAGCTACTTGTGGATTCAAATACTCTATCGAGTGCTTTGATGAGTTTTTGCAATTTGATTGTCGTCCTGTCAGCCTGTTTCTGTTTTTTTTCAATCTAATGATGGAAAGTAAGAGGGAAATGATGGAGCAATCAATAACCGCTCCGGAAAAATGGCAGAAAGAAATGGCCCGTCACTAAGGACATTTGTGAAGCAGAGGAGTGACATCACCACAAAGGCGACTTATTCTGCTGATCGTTTTGGTGAATAATGATTGAGGCGTGTTAAGAGAAAGGTAGCTGCGTCAGCATGCTTAGGCTGCAAAGGATAAAGCAAAGGTTTACTCCATGCTGAAAAGAGAAGAAAAGAAGCACAACGTTTCAGCTGTGGAGCCTTCTGCGCCATCCTCTTTAGCGATGGTGATGATGTTTACATTGGAAAAACTGAGACACGCATACTGGAGGGGCTTGAACCACCAACTTTTCAGCACCACAGAGTCTGACAGTCTTTTGTGTGCCCTACATTTGCAGGTTTTTGGTCAAAGAAAACAATCACTTGCGCTTCTTGCAGCCGGCAATCTTTTTCCACTGACAACCAAGAAATGGATTTCATCATTCACAAGCTGTATGGATTTCTTCAAAAACAAGTTATTCCAGAAAGGAAATGAATTCTTGCATTAAACTGAACCAAGCTGTACATGTTTGTCTGAAATGAGACATGCGGCACAACAAGACACGGAGAGAGGCACCGCTGGTATTCAGACCCAGGATCGCCTGCTTACTAGGCAGGCACTTTAAGCCACTAGGGAACAGCGCCAGCAGAGCACCGCGCTTTTACAGACACTTGGACACATCTGCGTTCGGTGTGCACTTAACCTGCTCTCTGAGCCCGTTGCCTCCGTCCCATTTAATAGCAGAACTGACGCCAAGAGAAATGATGAGAAATGGCATTTATCTGGCACTTCTCATGTCCAAGGAGCTCAATGCCCTTGACACCTCCCCAAGGCGACAGAGCTGTGCATTCTTTGGCGACAACATTTTTTCTTTTGTTTTATTTCTATACTTATTGATAGAATAAAAACGATATGTCATGTACTGTAAGGGAAATGTCTCTTTTCATGGGGAAAGCTAGCACCAGCAAATGTTGTGTTTAGAAGAAGTGATTTAACATGACACGTGACCTAATTTACCGGAGCAAAAGCTCACCCAGCAAGCCCTGCTTTACTTCTACAGGAGAGAAGTACTGTAGAGTCTGCAAGATGTTCAGCTGGGTAGCTACGTCAGCATGCCTCGGCTGCAAAGGAACAAGTAATAGGTTTATTGCATGCTGAAAAGAGAAGAACGGAAACACAGTGTTTCGGCTGTGAGGTCTTCTCACACCTGAAGAAGCCTCACACCTGTAAAAGGCTCCATGGTTTTCTTTCTTCTCTTTTCAACATGGAATACACCTATTGTCTGCAAGATGTGACAATTTCATGGTGTTTTGGAAGAAAACCTTTTTTCTTTGAATTCAAAATCAATCGGAATTTCAGCACGACACATCAACACTTTTTCTGTTTTAAGGAGATGATATTTTAAACCTGATAAAAATAGTAGGAAACACAAGTTTCTTGCTGTGAAAATTTAGATGGGGAAGTGTACTACTGGTAGCAGTGTAGAGCTCTCTGTGGTGGAGTGCAAGCGTAAGTTCTATGGGCCAGTGGCGTAATGGATAACGCGTCTGACTTCGGATCAGAAGATTGTAGGTTCGAGTCCTGCCTGGCTCGTGAGGCTTTTAAACCTCTCAGGTTCCTCGGTAACAGGTTGCCGTTATGTATATGAACTATAGAAAAGCATCTACCACAACCCGTAATTTAGCACGCAAGTGCGGGCTAGTTAACACAGAACTGTATGGAGATCATCTCCAGCTCCGAGCTCAATTGCAATGAAAAAACATGCAGAACAGAACTGGAGAGCAGCTGAATTTGTGCTCAGTAGGGTGGGGAGGACTCAGCATTGCTATTGTTCTAATTGGCATGAACTGCAGGGGATCTGAATCAGAACACGTCAGTTAGTTCGATCATTGCATCAATATGTAGGCCACGTTAATATAGAATTATTACTTTGTCTGTCTCGTCTTTGTATATAGCTGAATGTCCCTGACAATTTCATGTTAGTTTTTAAGAACGACATTGGTGCTAATATATACATATATAGCATATAAGGAACACGTAAAAGTTTAGTCCATGCTGAAAAGATAAGAAAACCGCCACAAGGTTTCATCTTGGAATAAATCTTTACTTGTTGTTTTGCAGCCTAGCCATTCTGACCTAACTCCTCCCTTGAAATTCCCTAACAGATAAGGGTACGTAAGGGCTCATGCGATGCTCAGTTGCAATTTGTCCCAAAACAAACAAGAACAGCAGCTGAGGGTTTGAGTTTCAACATGCACTGTATTAAAGCAGCTTTTATTTCCATTGATAAATGCTAGATATTCCTACAGAGATTCTCCAGGTGAGTAAGCGATTCCTTTTTCTGTTTCTATTTCTGTTTCATATATATATACAGTATATATACAGTATTGTACTATTATTATATAATTCGTTACACTGTGGCTGTGTTGTGTGTGTTAAGCTGCTTTTGCACTGCAATTTCCCTCACGGGATCAATAAAGTATCTATCTATAAGAAGACATTACCAACAACGACCACAAGATGGAGATATTGTCTAGACATTACCAACAACGACCACAAGATGGAGATATTGTCCAAAGAGGCAAGAAGGGCAAAGCCGCGATAAGGTAAAATCATTTTTTGTAAGAGATTGCTGTCAGAATGCACATCCGTATCCCAAACAGAATCTCTAGTAAAATATGATCATTTGTGAAACAGTCAATTGAGTGTCTGCTACAATATGATTGCTACAGGTGCAGCCATTCAAAATGTGCGGGCGTACGCTGTACGCAGTCTACCACAAGTTACCGGTAAATACCGCGAGTTACCGGTAAATACCGCTAGCAAAATAATAGTATCCAGAATTTCCGCAAGGTGGAGCTAATAAAGCTCAACTTCTCATGTTTGAGCTGTAGCCATCAAAGTCTTTAATGAAAATATTACTAATAGTATTAATAATAAATGACCTTGGACAAGCTGTAAACTCAAAGTATTGCCCTGGTCCACATTATTTTTTTCATTGACCGTCTTTGTAAAAGTAACACCACAGCATTTCGCAATCACGCATTTTTTTCCAATCATGCAAAGTACAGTAATTTTTGAGAATCGATTCACCATGCCTTTCACATGCTCATAAAAGAGGTTGATTTAGGAACATAAACATATTACCGTACGCAAACTGTACTGTATACAGTTTGTATATGTATATGTATATGTATATTTAATGTCTTAACTGTGCCCGTTTAAGTATTGAATATTTATATGGAATTATACCACTGAAGGGAAATCTTAGTGCCTGAGCATAAAAAGAATAGGAGCATACTGCAACGCGTGTGAAGGCCATAAACGATATTAATTTTGGAACATAAACATACAGTATATGGCTGGTCTCGGTACTTTAAAGAAAACATACACGAAACATGGTTTCATTATGACCAGAATCGGTCTTGAGATATTTTTAACTTGATTTACAGTATTTGAGAGGTATGTCTTGACACCGATTCTACGTAAATACTCCTCACGTATATGTTTCTAGGTTTATATTATGCATTTCATACAGTCAAATTGCTTTTGAGCAACTGATAAGAAGCGCAAAACAGTATGCCCAGGGCGTTTTAGTTTTCGTTTTGTTTTAATGCAGTGCAGTGGATTGATTAGAGATATCAAGTACATACAAGTCATTTTTTAAATGTTGTAGTTCGTCTTGTAAAAATGTTACGAGTACATCATCTGTCAACAATTACACAGGTTCTGTTTCCATATTGCGGTTTTTGGTTACGTAATATTATTTTCTAATTTCACGTTGTGAATATATGATTTGGGCAAACAGAGCCGCAAAGAAGTACATTATGGGTTGTTGTTGTTTTTTTGCAGTTTTATCTAAAATAAGCGATGCTTAAACCTTTGTCTGATTCTTGTGAAACTATCCACACGACAGTTACCTAGGAGTTGACTTCAGTGATGTCACTGATGGGATGTTTCTAAAAATCCATCCTCTGTAAAACATCTTCTCTAGATGTTCTGCATATGTATTCGCTAATGAAGCTGTGTGTTCTGAACCTGGTTCTCTACATTTCTGTATGAACCAGCTTAGAGGGCTAAAGACAGCTTGTGTTTAAATTGAGTGTAAGGTAATTTATGCTTCTAAACTCATGGTCAGCATTTATTATTGTACTGTGCTGTAAACTTCTTCTGTGCCTAATTACATTATTTTATAGTCGATAATGTTTCTGTAGTGCTTTTTCAGCCCTCAGCATGTGTCTGCGCTGGTGGTGCTGTGGGTTAGGTTCCTGACTCCTATGTCACATGGTCTGTGGTTGAATCTCATGGAACTATGACTTTAATTTTTAACAAACATTTCTTTGAAAAAATGAAACATTTCCCTTGGTCAGAGATTAAATAAAACCTCACTCACATCAAAACAAATTTATATTTCTAAATATCACAACATGATCGAATTTACGTCTTTTTAATAACAATGAATAGTCACCTATGCGTTACAAAATAAACATTTATATTGATTTGAATCGCGTTTTGATTTAAATCGTAAACGGGTGTTTAAATATATGTGTTTAAAGGCGATATACTGTATAAAAGCGCTGATTCTTATGGAATGTGTTTGGCCGGGGATTCAAAAATTTTTTTTTTTAATCGCGTATCTAAGGAAAATTGCAGTATAACTTTGTTCATGCACAAACAGTGGCATGTTACATTATAATTTGGGTGTCTCCTCTTGCCAGAAAGCTCTAAATTGCATTTTGAGTGCGGTTTTTGACTTTTTCTAAATTGCAACCCATAAATAAAGCTGATACAGTTTAGACTTACTGTATTCTAAACTGTATTACAACATCACATTGGACAATGCAACGTAAATTGCAAAAATGCACTTGGAATCTGTCCAAGCCCTACTACGAAAATTATTTAAACTGCGACACTTATCATTCATCTTTAAATAAACTTTATTTTATATAGCGTTTTAAGCAAATAGGTAATTAGATTGCTCATAAACCTAATCGCTTTTTCTACATAAACACAGCGTGATTGCTCTCTGAAAATGCTTTTTTCTTTATATTTAGGCTCAGATTTCAACTATAGATCGTATTATTATAAACTTTCTTGGAAAAATGTATTTTATGTAAACCATGTTTGCTATTAATTCATTTAGGGCTAAAATACGTTCATTGTCTTCCAATCGAGTCGAGTTGACATTGGAAGCTTGCCACGCCGGGACTGTTACACCAACGCATTAGCATGTTGAAGCGATTTCATTGAGGAGGCCATCTACTAGTTAACACTGTACTTCCTACTTTGAAAATACCTGTGAAATTGGTTTAATTCGTCACAGCCAACACTCCGGCAGAGAGGGGGGTTGTACTCGTTAATGTCTGATGACATACAAGTGGAAAGATTACAGATTTTAATCGTCTTTTTTCTGAACCAGGGAAAATCTGATCATGTTTCTCTATAACAATAATAAAAAACTTTATTTTCAATTATTTTACATATCCCGCTTGCACATCGCATGACTTTAATAAATCTATTCTTTATTAATACTAAATAAATAATACTAAAAATACTACAGCAAAGAGGTCACTTGATTTTTGGAATAATTCCAAATAGCACAATGATCCACTGGCATCCCTGAAGTCTGTTTAGTGCATAATCTTCCAAATACAATCACTAAGCAATTATAAGAATTATACCATCCTATTTCTTTGTGATGTCCTGTAAAAACTAAACCTATTTTTATAAGGCTTTTACTCAAAAGATTTCCAAACACACAAAGCATTTGTGAAGTACTATAGTATTTCTAAAGGTTACTGGTACAACATCAATCATTAAAGCTTAACAATAAAGTTTAGATTGCTGATTATGGACTAACTACATTAACTAACTGCAATGCAACAGTATACATTTTACAAGAATATCTGGTTGAATTCTTGCATTTGTAGCCAATTTAATGCGAGAGAAATAAGCCAATTTAATTATTTCACAAAAAATAATGTAATATAAAATGGATGTTTTTAACTTTATTGTAGTATTTTAGAAACTAATATGTCTTCAAAAATGGTTGTTTTTCACTCCTAGGAATGAAAGCTGTTGTTATATAATGTTTATTTTCAAATTTTGAAAAATCAAAGGATTCTAGCTTTCTCCCCTTGCAGGCATCGGACACAGAGAACCTCATGGTTTTCCTAAAAATCATTTTTTATGTTCCCTGGTGTTCCAAACTTAGTTTTAATCAATTTTAATTTGTTATTATGTTAAAAACAGGGTAATACATTTCTAATTGGACTATAAATAATGTCATATTGTCTGCTATAAAACTGATGTTTTCAACTCTATTGTCGAGATTCTAGAATCAACTAATAGAGAATTGAAATAAAAAAAGAGCATAAGAAAACATTACCAACAACGACCACAAGATGGAGATATTGTCTAGACATTACCAACAACGACCACAAGATGGAGATATTGTCCAAAGAGGCAAGAAGGGCAAAGCCGCGATTAGGTAAAATCATTTTTTGAAAGAGATTGCTGTCAGAATGCACAACTGAATCCCAAACAGAATCTCTAGTCAAATATGATCATTTGTGAAACAGGCAAATGAGTCTCTCAGATGCCCATTGCTCATTTTCAGACACATTTATGCAATACTTTCACCATGCGTTGAACAATAGGGATTAAAGATACCAGAGGTAAGGTTTAAAAGTGATTCTGAGGTGCAACACATCAGCGATACAGCTAGGCATCTGAAATGCGGGGTTTGAGAGCCCTTCAGGGAACACCGTACCCTAAAGGTACCAGAAGTCCACTAGTATAAGCATTAAGTCACTGTCACCCCTGTTACAATGTGATTGCTACATATCTTCATTTCCTTGGTTTTTAAGGAGTAAGAGTGCAGGGGGTCTAAATCTGCGATCCAGTGTGTTGAAGTATTTCACAACACTACCTGTAGCCCGTATGGAAATAAATACTGATTCTGATTATTGCCCTGGGCATGTACCAATAAATCACTGAGCATATATATATATATCACTGTGTTGAAGCTAGAGACCTGTATGTAATATTATGGTGCTAAAATGTCATTTTCACATATATTAATGTAATAAATGATTGCTTATGCTTAATAAACAAATCTAATTAAAATAAAAGCTTAAGTTTTGTATTTGTCTTGTACCATAGAACATGATTTTCTTTGTATTTCAAGCCCACAAAGTGTCCAAATGATGCACGACATGATATAAGGAAGATTATCACATGCATATCGGTATTATCTTTCTCATGAAAATGCATTCCTTTTATTACCTTTTAATTTTTAAAATGAACTCAAGTTGTGTATAATGTAATAATTTAAGTAGAATAGAATCTAATAATATAATGATCCAGTGTGTTGCACTACTTCACTGCTTCACTGTTCTATGCCGTCTGGAAATAAATCCTCAGACTGCTTACTGCCCTGGGCTTGTACCAATAAATTACAGGAGCACATCTATACATCACTGCGTTGAAGCAGGAGACACACAATCACTGCAAACACATCCTAAATACAGTGTTCCAGCACCTTTGACCTCATCCAGAACGTATCATTTCTTGAAAGGGATTGCTGTCCGAATGCACATCTGAATCCCAAACAGAATCTCTAGTAAAATACGATCATTTGTGAAACAGGCAAATGACTGTCTCAGGGGCCCATTCCTCATTCTCAAGACACATGTATGCAGTACGTACACCATGCATTGAGCAATAGGGATTAAAGAGACCACAGGTAAGGTTAGAAGTCATTCTGACTATATTCTAAAATATTGGACTCATATTCTTATGATGGCAGACATGATGCTGCGTTTAAAACCGGGGTTAATGGACATTATATGACTGTCAATTCTGTTTTGTTTTGGAGACTCTTGGCTGCCTATATGGTACAGTGCAGCGTGAAGGAAACATTTTCCAAAACTGTGTCAGCTCAAAAGTTGTAAGAGAACCTCTCCAGCTGCTTTAACTCTCTTCATTTTTGTATATTAATTGCCTGTCGGCACTATGTGGCAGCATTGCATGACAACCCATCTCACCACGGAAAGGAACCTAACAGCTTTGGTAAGAGAGGAGAAAAGGACCTGGCCAGTAAGGGGCTCGAACCCGCGACTTTGGCGTTATTAGCACCATGCTCTAACCAACTGAGCTAACCGGCCTCACGACAGTGGTCCTCTCTGTGCAGCGCCTTTTACTTCCATTGACAAATGATAGAGATTCGAAGAGAGATCCTTCAGACCAGCAAGCAAACCCACGGCTATTTCGGTTTTCTATCTAGGCAACGTTGGTGTCTGCAATAGCATACATGAAAGCGTGATGCAATTTCTGTGGCTACATTTGTTCCACGTCATGCACAGTAAGAATGTTTCTAACACCAAATACAATGTCAACAATTAGCGATCACGCCTTCTCCTCAGTTAACCCACTGAAACCCAAGCTGTTAACAGTTCTTTAATGCGTGCTTTACGAGCACCTATATATTGTGTCGGTTCTTTCAGTTTTATTCATTAGGTTTTCAAAGGCATAAGTACAACACCAGAGGTGCGAACGCAAGATGTGTGGTTATCTGAAGAACTCATTTCCATGGCAGCGGGGCCAAGCGATTTAGCGTTTTTATAGTACCAGGAAAGGAGAAGCAGCACTTCGCCTTTGCCGCGCAGGCATAAGGAGACGTGCGGCAGACGCCATAGTCGGCAGGATTCAAACCTGCGCGGGGAGTCCCCAACGGATTTCGAGTCCATCGCCTTAACCACTCGGCCACGACTACAGCGAGTTCGCCATCGCCGCATTCCTCCTTTAATCTAACACGGAGTGCGACGTGGCTGCGGAAACCTTTTCAAAGTCGCTCTCCGTTAAAAAAAAATAAATACCTTTGACAAAATACGTGCCGGCAGACAGACACGCCTCAGAGGGTTTAAGGCTGGCTTCACGTTCAAATGATAAAGTCTCCCCGTCCGGATGTCAAAATGCAGTTTTGGCAGACAAAAAAAACAGCAACAAACCACAAATGTGGATAAGGATTTTACAAGCTGCACCACACTGCACTTTCAAAAGCATTTACATTCCTGTTAGACACAGGAATTGCCTTTGATTTGCCTGCTTACAAACGCCATGGAAAACGAAACAAAACTAAAGCCCTCAGCTCTTGCACTTGATTATAATGCCATTACGTGTCGAAGCAGGAATTTACGTCATCCTACTACTGCAACACGGGGAATAGAGGGAAATTAGCACACGCTACGAATCGTCTCAATCACTCCCTAGAGTCGTAAGGCGCATTGAAGGGTGCACCCCCATCATTAATCGTTGTGCCTCTGTGAAAGGAAAGCTCTTGAGCAGTCTTTGAAACAGCTCGGATGAAACACTTGATTGCTTCCATGTGCATCTGGAGTCCATTTCTTATTTTCACTTCACGCCGCCCAAAGCATTTCTAAAACAGGAGATTCGCATTTGGGAATGCGCCCTGCCCTACAAATAAAACAGGTCTACGGGTCTGAAACCTGCTCCACGGAAAACAGCTCTGTTGCGCATTTGATCAAAGGGAGAGTCGCTGTTCTTACTTTTTGATGACATAACACCCAAAGGGGCTTCTTTGGAGCTGTATTCCTACCAGCATCCTAAAGTTTCTTGGCGGTATCCTTTACAGTCCTCTGTTCGGTCGACAAGGACAGAAGGGGGCAGCTTTCCTCACACATACAGTGCAATGTACTGTACTGTTCCCGTTCATTGAATTCGCAGTTCTGCATCAGACCTCTATCTCGTTACATTAGCTTGGATTTAAGCCACGAAGCAGGCTTCTACTGTATAAACGTCTAGAGGAATCACAAACTATTTGAGAGGCCATCATCCCAGGGGGAACTGACAAAGTCTATCCCTAAACACCTAGTGCAGTCTCTCGAGAGACTGTCAAAAATCGCTTTCTCCGTTTGCGTTGCAAGTAAGTGAAAACGCGGTATCAACCCAGAGCCACTTGGCAGCACGGGCATGTAAATACTGTTACTGTCACTGCTCGATACCGACGTTAGCCTACTATACCATGTTCAGCCACCGCTAGAAAATGTACGGCTCTAGTACCGGAGCAAAGAACAGGAGGGCCAACACCGAACGGGCACAAGTGTCAGACAAGGAGAGCGACAAGGATGGGACTCGACCCCATGTGTGCAGAGCACAATGGATTAGCAGTCCATCGCCTTAACCACTCGGCCACCTCGTCAACAAAACTGGGCTGTCCTGACATGGGTTGGCGCACTCCAGTTGATCTTTTTCTTTTTTTTCCCTCATACTCGAGGGTCATTTTCCTGTTCCACATGCGATTTCAACATTTTCCTTGGGAGATGTCAAGCCAGCAAGCCACTACTGTGGTTCAGTGGCCAGTGTGGAGTTCAGTGGCCCTGTTGTACACAGAAAGCACATTTTGCTCCTTGGACATGAAAAGTTCCAGATAAAAGCCATTTGTCATCCTTTCTCTTGGTGTCGATGTTGCTATTGTATGTAAAGGTGGCAACTTGCTCAGCGAGCAGGCGGAGCACACACCGAATGCAGATGTGTCTGAGTGGTGTGTCCAAGTGGCTGCAAAAAGACAGCACTCCCAGGGCGCTGTGGCTTAGTTGGTTAAAGTGCCTGTTTAGTAAACAAGAGATCCTGGGTCTGAATCCCAGTGGTGCCTTTTTTTGTTCTGTGTTCTCGAACAGAACTGGTCATTATGGACAACCGCATACGTCTAGACTTAATTAAATGCAAGTATTAATTTCCTGTCTTGAACGACTTGTTTTTCTTAAAATGGATGCAACTTGCAAAATATGAAATACAAACCTCGCTAATCAGCGCTCGCAGCTGGCAAAAAAAAAAGAAGTCAGCAATGTTTTTTTCTTTAACCTTAAGCCTGCTAATGGAGAAGAACCTAGTCGCCATATCACATACATCCATTTCAACGATAAGAAGGTAACAACTATCCTCACTCCAGTGTAAATCTCACGTTGAGGGCATATTTTTTTCCACTTTACCATGAGTCGGGCACAGCTGCACAGAGGCGAGAGCAGAGCAATGAGGTCACGGGGACAGGGGAGTCACACGCTGGCGGTTTGAACACGCGGAAGATCACTGAGCGCCATCATTCCACACTCCAGACTCTGAATCCTGCCATCCGCGTTAAGATCTCGGCGGAACCTGAGGCGCAGTTCTTTCTTAAAACGTAATCTGGTGAGCATTTCTAGAATCGTACTTGTATAGATGCAGCCTTTAATGTGTTGCTAGGTTAAAATTTATGACTTCTTGAACTTCAGTAGGCAACTGCCCTCTTGATTTCGGATTTAATTTCTTTATTACAGGGGCGCTTTTATGATGACAGAGTCATGTTCAGGTACTTTGCTTGATGGAGGAAGCTCATTTCGGACTCTGTGATCTGCTCACCTGGAAAGGTCTGCTGTACTACTACAAGAGAGAAGTAGAGTCTGGAGGAAGGGACAATATGATGAAGGGACAATATTATGATGCTTTGGAAGGTAATGTTTTTTTTTCTTTGAAATCGAAATGAATCAGAATATCAGTGCAAAAGACAAACTCTTGGTTTGGTTTAAAGAGATATGATTTTAAAACAGACAAAATGTAGAAAACAGGTGTTTCTCACTTTTGGAAAAGAATGGACCGGGGGTAATATTTTACTAGTTGCAGTGCTAAGCTCACTGGGTTACAGTCCTGCAATGTCACACCAGGGTCAGTGGTGCAATGGATAATGTGTCTGACTATGGACTAGGAGTTTGGAGGTTCGACTCCTGCCTGGCGCTGGTTGTTTTTAAACACATCAGCCTACTCCCTAAGTAGCCTGTGCTACTTACTGCATTGTAAGAGCGATTGTGAGCGGTTTTGTTTTCTCTCTTTGACCAGCCCAGCTGCGCCCCACCCGAAGGCAGGGAAGCACAAAAATTGTATGGAACTCATTCATGCTCCTCTCTATGGAAATCTTTAGTAAAAGGCAAAAGATTTGTACGAGATAAAGAGAAACCAGAGTGCGTGGCTGGACAGCTGCAGGAGCCCAGGCCGCCTTCAAGCCCTCTGCCCTGCCGGTCGTGGTTGGCAATGCACCTGGCCTTACAAACGAGCCAGTGGGGCCCGTTCAGCTCCGGGCTCATCGCCTGCGGCTCTCGGCTTACCTGGCAGGGGAGATACCTTGATCAGCCTGTAGTTGGTGTAGTTGGATTGTTTTCTTGTTTTCTGGAAGCAGTGTTTGTTTTGCAGTTTGAGATGGCAACCTTTGGATCCCGCAAGAATGCTGTACGTTTTGAGCTTTTGGATGACCTCTTCATGGATCGTATGCAGTTAGGCAGAAAAGTGTTACAGAAGGAACTTGGCTTTGAACCTCGGCACTTGGATTTCATCTTCGCTCTCCCAGGTCAGAAAGCATTTGAGGTTGTTTTTGCTACCTATTTTCTGTTTGAACAATGTGTGGATGTGTTTGAGGCAAAAAGAGGGAAAGTTCCTGCCCTTGAGAAGATCAACTTGCAGCCTCTGACACAGAGAGAGAGGAAAACGGTGCATGTTGTTATGTTCTCGGAAATGGCAAAGACGGAGGACATTCACACCTGGCTTAAGCAGTACTGCACAGTCCACCATGGAACTGAGGTTAGAGATGTTGACGGTATAAAAACAGGAGCAAGGAAATTCGAGGTTCGCTTGCTACCGGACAATGTAAATGGAGGCTTAAGGCACCTGCCCTCTACAATCCGGCTGGGCGCCTGCAATGGCTATGTTTTTTATGTGGGACAACCAAAGGTGTGTCGGCGCTGTGGTGCTGTGGGACACCTGGCATCGTCCTGCACTGTGAAATGCTGCAAGACCTGTGGCAAACAGGGATATTTAGCCTCTGACTGTTCAATGCTGCCAAAGTGCAATTTATGTGGCTCGGAAGGACACGTTTTTAAGAACTGCCCTCACGCCTACGCCAATAAACTCAAAATGAGAAAGGATGAGGCAGTGCTTGTTTCAGCCAAACCGGCCCGAAAAGCCAAAGCAAACAACAAGTCAAACAAAGAACCCTTGTTGAACAAAGAGTCTCAGCCTCCAGCCAGGATCAGTCCTGCTGTGGCTCCGGGGTCGGTGGAAGAGAAATCCACTACGCTCCCACAACCGCAGACTGCACCAGACAAGCACGAGGGTTTGAAAACCCCAGAGAACAGCGAGGACCCCTCCCCCACTCCTGCTCCTCAGAACGAGGGCCATTGTGGGGCCCCCACCGGTGGAGCGGGTCCAGCGACGATACCCAGGATTCAGCGGAGCTGCTTTTCTCAGACTCTGCAAGTGCTACAGATGCCCTCCTCTCCTCCATCCAGTCCGTCACGGAGGATCTGCAACAGCTGGTGGGTGAGGGGGAAGAGGAGACTGGTGCATCGGCTGCACCCCTTTCCCCTCAGTGCTCCCAGGAGCTGGACTTGAGGAAAAGGAAAAATGACTCTGTTTTCTCCCCGAGCGAGGAGGAAGGAGAGCATGGCGATGGGGACAGCTGGAACCCCTCCACCCCTCCTTCTACCCCCTTCCTTGAAATGGACTCCGTGAACGCTTTTACTGCTGCCACCCTGATGAAGGCTCATTCAGAGGATGGCTGGCAGGAAATTGGTAAGAAGAAAAAGAAAAAGAAGAAGGTAACAGGTGAGACCGAAGAGAAATGTGTTTTGTAAAGACTGGTTCCACTTTCTTATGTAATATGGCTCTAAACATAATTTCTCTTAACACCAGAGGTATCAATGACAGAGTTAAATGCCAGTGTGTCTTTGATTACCTCCAGCAGAGAGAGGGAGATGTGTTGATGTTGCAGGAGTGTGCTTTAGCCTATCAAGAGAGGTATAAAAGCTTTGAAGATAGGTGGGATAAAGGGCCTTCTGTTTGGTCAGGGGACAATAACAACAGAGCCTCTGGCGTGGCCATTCTTTTCAAAGGATGGGCTTTCAAATTGAAAAGTATTCAGAGGGTCATAGATGGCAGGTTGCTGTGTGTGGATGTGGAATGGGGGACCGTTAACCTGCGGCTTATCAATGTGTATTGTCCTACTGACGTGGGAGGAAGGGTGGAGCTACTCAAGGCACTCTCTCCCCTATTGTTAAGTAGCACTGACGTGATAGTGGGAGGGGATTTTAATTGTATCTTAGAGCACACAGACAGGCAGTCTAGCTCTCCGATAAAATTGGATTCCAGCTCACTGGCCCTGCAAAACTTAGTTCAAGACTTTAAACTCTCAGACACATATAGATGTATATATCCCACAACAGCAGGATATACATGGTCAGGGAGGAATAGCAGCTCCAGAATTGACTATTGCTTTGTCTCAGAGAGAGTGAAAGTTGTTGGGGTCACTCTTCAGCCTGTCTTCTTCTCAGATCATCAGGCTTTAGGGTGTAGAGTGGAACTCAAGGGCGGGACTGTCTTTGGCCCAGGCCTCTGGAAACTCAACACAAAGCTGCTAGAGAACGAGGGGGTAGTATCCCGCTACAAGGAGAAACTATCACAGTGGCTGTCCTTGCAGTGTCTGTACGGGTCAGTAGGAGAGTGGTGGGAGGAGGTGAAGATGAGGACAAAGGTCTTTTTCATGGCTGAGGGAAGGAAGGCTGCTGCCAGACGGAGAGGAGTGCTAACCAGGAAACAGAGGCAGCTGCAGCGTCTCTACACGATGCTGCACAGTGGCTTCGATGTGCTCGAGGATATCACCCTTTTAAAAAAGGACATCCGGAGCATAGCCGAAGAAAGTAGTCGAGGAGTGCTGTTAAGAAGCAGAGTGCAGTTCTTGGAAGAAAATGAGAAGTGTACTCGCCTCTTTTTCAGGAAAGTGGTAGGCTCCAAGTCTGTCATGGAAAGTGTTGTTGAGGAGGGACGAGAGAGAACAGAGCCGAGTGCTATCCTCTCCTGCAGCGAGGCCTTCTACTCAAGACTGTACAGCTCTACAGAGGTAAAGGATGAAGAAATTCATTTTTTTACCTCAAAGCTAGAAAACGTTTTGAGTGAAGAAGATAGGGAAGTACTTGAGAGGGATTTGACAGTAGAAGAGCTGAGACAGGCTATGGAGAGCTTACAGAAGGGGAAAACTTCGGGTGCTGACGGGCTGCCTAAAGAATTTTATTGCACCTTTTGGGATCTGCTTCAGGATCCGCTACTGCTCCTATTCGAGGAAAGCTATAAGACAGAATTGCTGCCTGACTCCTTAAGAGAAGGCACTATCTCTCTCTTGTTTAAGAAAGGAGCAAAGAATGACATAAAGAACTGGAGACCCCTCAGCCTGTTAGGCGTGGACGCTAAGATCCTGCGCCTACAAAATGTAGTGGCCTCACTGGTAGGGAAAGAACGGACTTGTGGGATAGCAGGACGCCTGATGAGCTACAACCTGGCCTTGTTGAGGGATGTCTGTCTGTACTCAGAGGATCGCTCCCTCCCTCTGTGCATTTTAGGTGTAGACCTAGAAAAGGCCTTTGACCACCTAAACCGGCAGTACTTAACATCGGTACTTGAGCACATGAAGTTTGGCCCCATCATGAGAAAGTGGATTAACCTGCTGTACACAGGTAGCAACAGCAGAGTAATGGTTAATGGCAATAGATCACGCCCCTTTGAAGTCTGTTCAGGGGTGAGGCAGGGCTGCCCATTATCCCCCTTGTTATTCGTTTTGGCTATGGAGCCCTTAGCCTGTGCCTTGCGCCAGGATCAGGCCATTAATGGGATACCAGTGCCTGGAAGTGGGGGAGGAGAGGTAAAGACATCTCTATACATGGATGACGTCACCCTGCTCCTCTCTGACAATGCCTCAATTAGCAGAGCTCTGCAGTGCTGTGATCGTTTCTCTTTGGCTTCCTCCGCAAAAATTAACAAATCTAAGAGTGAGATTTTTTATCAGAACTGGAGGGAGCCAATAGAAGGACATGATCTCAGGCTGCAAGAGAAGAGAATTAAGGTCCTGGGGGTGTATTTTGGAGAAGAGATGGGAACAGTAAATTGGCAGAACAAATTGCCAATCTTAAACAAAAAACTGATGCAATGGAAGGACCGAGACCTCACCATGACAGGGAAGGTGCTGGTCATCAAAGCCGAGCTCTTGTCTGTCTTGAATTTTCTGGCTTCTACCTTCCCAATCCCACACCGTGTTGCGGCGGTGCTGAGGAGATTGATGTTTCAATTTCTATGGGGTGGGAAGCAGGAAAGACTCAGAAGGGAAATAATGTACAGGCCACTACCCTCAGGGGGGAAGTCTGTCCCAGATATTGCTACGAAGCTGCTGTGCATTTTCCTGGCCTCTGTGCTGAGAGGCTTTGCAACAGCACCTGCAGCGCGTACCTGGACTTATTTTTCCAGGCTCTGGGTAGGTAGGGAGGTGTTCAGAGTGTGGGGTGTCAGACCCAAGCTGGACGTCCCACTCTCTGACACATGCCCTGCAATTTATGGGACAGTTAAAAGTTTTCTAAGATCTCACCCAATTGGCCATATTCCCCTCCGAGATGTCAGGGTCCAAAAACTGGAAGATTTCGTTGCACCCCAGAATAATAGGCAGACCCCTGTGGGCATTTTAACATCAGCCCAAACAAGGAAGGTGTGGAAACACACATCCTCTAAGTTTCTGTGCAACATTCACAGAGATTTAGCCTGGAGTGTCGTCCACCAGTGCTTACCGGTACGAACTTTCTTGTACCGTAGGGGCCTCACCCCCAGCCCTCGTTGCGTTAGGGTGGGCTGCGGCGAGGAGGAGACTGTGACCCATCTCCTGTGGTCCTGTTTTTTTGCTAAGGCCTTCTGGGCACAGTTTGAAGATTGGTTGCAGGCTCTCTCGCCCCAATTTACCCTGACCGCTGCTTTCGTCATATACGGCATCTCTCCTGTCAAACTTCCTCCTGACGTGTTTGACAGGATCTGGGCCGTGGTGAACAGTGGGAAAGACGCCCTGTGGAGAGTGAGGAACATGGGGCTGTTCAAAGGCATCGAGGTCCCAGTCAAGGCAGCAGGTAGCCTGGCCCTGTTCATCACCCGAGAGAACTATTACCTCAGAGATCTGTGGAGAGAAGGGAGGGAGGAAGCAGAAAATCTGTGGGAAATAGAGAGCATAGGTCAATATCTCAAGAGACTGTGAAAAACATTATCATGTTTAAGTAAAGAATGTGATTTGCACCAGAAAAAAATAAATTGTTACTATGTAACTGTTACCGTGTCAAAATGTAATGAGATGTGATCATATATACTGTTTTAAGTATGTATATTAATGTAAAGCTTTCTGATTTGTGATGTCCTGTATTTTATTGTGAAAAGAAAATAAAGTTCTTAAAAATCGAAATCGGTTCACCCAGGGCGAGGCTCGGCCATTGCACTCCGGCTGTGCTGACCCCTGCGAATTCCCCAAATGAGGGAATCTCGACTGCATAATTTCTGGTAGTGGGGGACTGCGTTCGCGCTCTCCCCTGATGTGCTTGGTCCAAAATCAGATACGGGAGGGTTAGGACACCACGAGCTGCGTGGCTGCGGAAGGATCCCGGTTCGACAGGAGTGGACGCCGCTGCTGGTTCTCGCTGGCTTTTAGTTAGGGGTCCGGAGAAGCATCTCAAGCTAGTTCCACTACTCCTTCCGGACGTTCATTCCCTTTTCAAAGTCAGTCGTTTTGCTGTAGTCTGCGTTCTTTAGGCTGATTATCGAGGTTAGCCTTTATTTGGTCATGGGGGGCCTCGGTACTATATGCTGAGTCTAAAGACAGTTTCACACGTTTTCTGATTGCTCGGTTCTGTACCAGTGCAGACATGTCAAAACACTGAAAAACTTTTAGATATCCAGATATTTTTCTTTACTTGCTGCTGAAATTGCACATAAAACCAAACTGTTTCCTAAGTTTAAAAGGTAAGGATTGCAATTACCACCAATGTCTGGCTAAAACTATCCTTTTAATTTGCTTTTGACATGCAATAATTAAGAGAGTTTAGCATTTAGAAAGTGTATTATCACAATCTCCAAACTTGACCATCAATTTGTTATGTACTGTATATGGAATAGAAAAAACTGCAAAATTGGTAAAAATTCGTAATCGAGGAAACAACAAACCAACACATTTCCTACATTTCAAATGCATCCTAGAGCACAGTAAAGGCATTAGAAAAAATCCAGGTGTTGTCCAACACTAACCCTAACCCTAGTTCGGGCCCTTACGAACCACACCTCCACAACCTTGCCTACAAATACAGTGCCCAAAATGTAACCCAGATGACTCCAAATCAGCCAGAAACATTCAAAGTTGCACATTTAAAGTATTTTAATGTGTCACCTGTGAAAAACTTTCAGATATCCAGATCTTTTTCTTTACTTGCTGCTGAAATTGGAAATAAAACCAAACTGTTTCCTAGGTTTAAAAGGTAAGGATTGCAATTACCACCACCGTCTGGCTAAAACTATCCTTTTAATTTGCTTTTGACATGCAATTATTAAGAGAGTTTAGCATTTAGAAAGTGTATTATCACAATCTCCAAACTTGACCATCATTTTGATATGTACAGTATATGGAGTAGAAAAAACTGTAAAATTGGTAAAAATTCGTAATCGAGGAAACAACAAACCAACACTTTTCCTGCATTTCAAATGCATCTTAGAGCACAGTAAAGGCATTAGAAAAAATCCAGGTTGTTTTCCAACCCTAACCCTAACCCTAGTTTGGGCCCTTACAAACCACACCTCCACAACCTTGCCTACAAATACAGTGCCCAAAATGTAACCCAGATGACTCCAAATCAGCCAGAAACATTCAAAGTTGCACATTTAAAGTATTTTAATGTGTCACCTGTGAAAAACGTTCAGATATCCAGATCTTTTTCTTTACTTGCTGCTGAAATTGCACATAAAACCAAACTGTTTCCTAAGTTTAAAAGGTAAGGATTCCAATTACCACCAATGTCTGGCTAAAACTATCCTTTTAATTTGCTTTTGACATGCAATAATTAAGAGAGTTTAGCATTTAGAAAGTGTATTATCACAATCTCCAATCTTGACCATCATTTTGATATGTACAGTATATGGAGTAGAAAAAACTGCAAAATTGGTAAAAATTCGTAATCAAGGAAACAACAAACCAACACTTTTCCTGCATTTCAAATGCATCCTAGAGCACAGTAAAGGCATTTAAAAAAATCCAGGTGTTGTCCAACACTAACCCTAACCCTAGTTCGGGCCCTTATGAACCACACCTCCACAACCTTGCCTACAAATACAGTGCCCAAAATGTAACCCAGATGACTCCAAATCAACCAGAAACATTCAAAGTTGCACATTTAAAGTATTTTAATGTGTCACCTGTGAAAAACTTTCAGATATCCAGATCTTTTTCTTTACTTGCTGCTGAAATTGCAAATAAAACCAAACTGTTTCCTAGGTTAAAAAGGTAAGGATTGCAATTACCACCAATGTCTGGCTAAAACTATCCTTTTAATTTGCTTTTGACATGCAATAATTAAGAGAGTTTAGCATTTAGAAAGTGTATTATCACAATCTCCAATCTTGACCATCATTTTGATATGTACAGTATATGGAGTAGAAAAAACTGCAATATTGGTAAAAATTCGTAATCAAGGAAACAACAAACCAACACTTTTCCTGCATTTCAAATGCATCCTAGAGCACAGTAAAGGCATTTAAAAAAATCCAGGTTGTTTTCCAACCCTAACTCTAACCCTAGTTTGGGCCCTTACAAACCACACCTCCACAGCCACAGTGAAGGTGTGAGCCTGGCCGGCACCCGGATGGGAGATTCCCCCCCGGAAAAGCTCCGGTTGCTGCTGCTCCTGCAAGAGATATGACTGGGACCAGCAGGGAGCGCTCACCCTGCGGGCTGTGTGGCTCTCTTAAGCCCCAGCCTCCTGATGGCGACACTCTGCTGCACAAACAGGCGCCATCCTTCGGGGGAGGCGTCAAACCGAGGTCCCGACCCTCCTTGGCCATTAGGAAACCCCAGGGCGTCTCTCAAAAAGAGACGCCGGGGGTGTCCCTCTGGTGTTAGTGCTCCCCTTTACCCATCAGTCGGGGTCTCCTCCTAATCCCCGTCTCACCTGTAACAATCAATGACGAGGCCCCCCTGTCCGTGAGATTTAGTACTCGCGCAAGAGACCGGGGGCAGAGCGCAAACGCGGTCCCCCGCCCCCCACAAATTGTGCGCTCCAGGTTCCCTCTCGGGGCCCTGCAACACAGCGGAAGGGCAGCGAGAAGGAGCCTCTTGCTCTGACGCCGCAAGGCCACAAGAGGGCGGCGTGTTGGACCGGTGCGCTTTACGTGCTGAAATAAACACGCGACAGCCCCGAAATGTTTCCAGAGTGCTGTGCACTGGAGGTTTTTGTCTGGTGAAGACTTGCCTGGTGCTCCTCCGTGCAGATTGTTTGTCCTCCTCCAGTGCGGGACGAGCCAACACAAGGGAGCGCATTCGCCAACATCCAGGCACGCAATGCGATTTGGAAAGCAGCTCCTTTCCAAAGAGTTGCACACGAACGATCCTTCAGTCCCGCTCAGGGGCACGGAGCCCCCGCCACACACAGCTTCAAGTAGCGAGTCAGGCGCCGGAGCTTTCGCTTACGGCCACACCACCCTGAACATGCCTGATCTCGTCTGATCTTGGAAGCTAAGCAGGGTTGGGCCTGGTTAGTACTTGGATGGGAGACTGCCTGGGAATACCAGGTGCTGTAAGCCTTTGCTCTCCTGACCAGCAGGGGTCGCCGTTGGTGCCGTAGGCTTTGGGAGGAAAACCTGCAGGATGGAAAGGTGATCTATAGCCTCATCTCTAAAGATGTTTTGTTGCTGTGGCATGTGTGTGACCCACATTCAAAGAAAAAAAACCCGTCTGTAAAACGAATATCGAAGCTGCCTCTAAATCTGCAAATGAAGATGAGTCGATAAACCACTCGTTTTTCGTATAACTAGACATATATTCATTTGTTACCGATTTCATTCATTGAGCACGGATACAATAGAGGTACAGCCATTCACTGTTTGACATGTCTGCACTGGTACAGAACCGAGCAATCAGAAAACGGGTGAAACTGTCTTTAGACTCAGCATACAGTACCGAGGCCCCCCATGACCAAATAAAGGCTAACCTCGATAATCAGCCTAAAGAACGCAGACTACAGCAAAACGACTGACTTTGAAAAGGGAATGAACGTCCGGAAGGAGTAGTGGAACTAGCTTGAGATGCTTCTCCGGACCCCTAACTAAAAGCCAGCGAGAACCAGCAGCGGCGTCCACTCCTGTCGAACCGGGATCCTTCCGCAGCCACGCAGCTCGTGGTGTCCTAACCCTCCCGTATCTGATTTTGGACCAAGCACATCAGGGGAGAGCGCGAACGCAGTCCCCCACTACCAGAAATTATGCAGTCGAGATTCCCTCATTTGGGGAATTCGCAGGGGTCAGCACAGCCGGAGTGCAATGGCCGAGCCTCGCCCTGGGTGAACCGATTTCGATTTTTAAGAACTTTATTTTCTTTTCACAATAAAATACAGGACATCACAAATCAGAAAGCTTTACATTAATATACATACTTAAAACAGTATATATGATCACATCTCATTACATTTTGACACGGTAACAGTTACATAGTAACAATTTATTTTTTTCTGGTGCAAATCACATTCTTTACTTAAACATGATAATGTTTTTCACAGTCTCTTGAGATATTGACCTATGCTCTCTATTTCCCACAGATTTTCTGCTTCCTCCCTCCCTTCTCTCCACAGATCTCTGAGGTAATAGTTCTCTCGGGTGATGAACAGGGCCAGGCTACCTGCTGCCTTGACTGGGACCTCGATGCCTTTGAACAGCCCCATGTTCCTCACTCTCCACAGGGCGTCTTTCCCACTGTTCACCACGGCCCAGATCCTGTCAAACACGTCAGGAGGAAGTTTGACAGGAGAGATGCCGTATATGACGAAAGCAGCGGTCAGGGTAAATTGGGGCGAGAGAGCCTGCAACCAATCTTCAAACTGTGCCCAGAAGGCCTTAGCAAAAAAACAGGACCACAGGAGATGGGTCACAGTCTCCTCCTCGCCGCAGCCCACCCTAACGCAACGAGGGCTGGGGGTGAGGCCCCTACGGTACAAGAAAGTTCGTACCGGTAAGCACTGGTGGACGACACTCCAGGCTAAATCTCTGTGAATGTTGCACAGAAACTTAGAGGATGTGTGTTTCCACACCTTCCTTGTTTGGGCTGATGTTAAAATGCCCACAGGGGTCTGCCTATTATTCTGGGGTGCAACGAAATCTTCCAGTTTTTGGACCCTGACATCTCGGAGGGGAATATGGCCAATTGGGTGAAATCTTAGAAAACTTTTAACTGTCCCATAAATTGCAGGGCATGTGTCAGAGAGTGGGACGTCCAGCTTGGGTCTGACACCCCACACTCTGAACACCTCCCTACCTACCCAGAGCCTGGAAAAATAAGTCCAGGTACGCGCTGCAGGTGCTGTTGCAAAGCCTCTCAGCACAGAGGCCAGGAAAATGCACAGCAGCTTCGTAGCAATATCTGGGACAGACTTCCCCCCTGAGGGTAGTGGCCTGTACATTATTTCCCTTCTGAGTCTTTCCTGCTTCCCACCCCATAGAAATTGAAACATCAATCTCCTCAGCACCGCCGCAACACGGTGTGGGATTGGGAAGGTAGAAGCCAGAAAATTCAAGACAGACAAGAGCTCGGCTTTGATGACCAGCACCTTCCCTGTCATGGTGAGGTCTCGGTCCTTCCATTGCATCAGTTTTTTGTTTAAGATTGGCAATTTGTTCTGCCAATTTACTGTTCCCATCTCTTCTCCAAAATACACCCCCAGGACCTTAATTCTCTTCTCTTGCAGCCTGAGATCATGTCCTTCTATTGGCTCCCTCCAGTTCTGATAAAAAATCTCACTCTTAGATTTGTTAATTTTTGCGGAGGAAGCCAAAGAGAAACGATCACAGCACTGCAGAGCTCTGCTAATTGAGGCATTGTCAGAGAGGAGCAGGGTGACGTCATCCATGTATAGAGATGTCTTTACCTCTCCTCCCCCACTTCCAGGCACTGGTATCCCATTAATGGCCTGATCCTGGCGCAAGGCACAGGCTTAAGGGCTCCATAGCCAAAACGAATAACAAGGGGGATAATGGGCAGCCCTGCCTCACCCCTGAACAGACTTCAAAGGGGCGTGATCTATTGCCATTAACCATTACTCTGCTGTTGCTACCTGTGTACAGCAGGTTAATCCACTTTCTCATGATGGGGCCAAACTTCATGTGCTCAAGTACCAATGTTAAGTACTGCCGGTTTAGGCGGTCAAAGGCCTTTTCTAGGTCTACGCCTAAAATGCACAGAGGGAGGGAGCGATCCTCTGAGTACAGACAGACATCCCTCAACAAGGCCAGGTTGTCGCTCATCAGGCGTCCTGCTATCCCACAAGTCTGTTCTTTCCCTACCAGTGAGGCCACTACATTTTGTAGGCGCAGGATCTTAGTGTCCACGCCTAAGAGGCTGAGGGGTCTCCAGTTCTTTATGTCATTCTTTGCTCCTTTCTTAAACAAGAGAGAGATAGTGCCTTCTCTTAAGGAGTCAGGCAGCAATTCTGTCTTATAGCTTTCCTCGAATAGGAGCAGTAGCGGATCCTGAAGCAGATCCCAAAAGGTGCAATAAAATTCTTTAGGGAGCCCGTCAGCACCCGGAGTTTTCCCCTTCTGTAAGCTCTCCATAGCCTGTCTCAGCTCTTCTACTGTCAAATCCCTCTCAAGTACTTCCCTATCTTCTTCACTCAAAACGTTTTCTAGCTTTGAGGTAAAAAAATGAATTTCTTCATCCTTTAACTCTGTAGAGCTGTACAGTCTTGAGTAGAAGGCCTCGGTGCAGGAGAGGATAGCACTCGGCTCTGTTCTCTCTCGTCCCTCCTCATCAACTACACTTTCCATGACAGACTTGGAGCCTACCACTTTCCTGAAAAAGAGGCGAGTACACTTCTCATTTCCTTCCAAGAACTGCACTCTGCTTCTTAACAGCACTCCTCGACTACTTTCTTCGGCTATGCTCCGGATGTCCTTTTTTAAAAGGGTGATATCCTCGAGCACATCGAAGCCACTGTGCAGCATTGTGTAGAGACGCTGCAGCTGCCTCTGTTTCCTGGCTAGCACTCCTCTCCGTCTGGCAGCAGCCTTCCTTCTCTCAGCCATGAAAAAGGCCTTTGTCCTCATCTTCACCTCCTCCCACCACTCTCCTACTGACCCGTACAGACACTGCAAGGACAGCCACTGTGATAGTTTCTCCTTGTAGCGGGATACTACCCCCTCGTTCTCTAGCAGCTTTGTGTTGAGTTTCCAGAGGCCTGGGCCAAAGACAGTCCCGCCCTGGAGTTCCACTCTACACCCTAAAGCCTGATGATCTGAGAAGAAGACAGGCTGAAGAGTGACCCCAACAACTTTCACTCTCTCTGAGACAAAGCAATAGTCAATTCTGGAGCTGCTATTCCTCCCTGACCATGTATATCCTGCTGTTGCGGGATATATACATCTATATGTGTCTGAGAGTTTGAACTAAGTTTTGCAGGGCCAGTGAGCTGGAATCCAATTTTATCGGAGAGCTAGACTGCCTGTCTGTGTGCTCTAAGATACAATTAAAATCCCCTCCCACTATCACGTCTGTGCTACTTAACAATAGGGGAGAGAGTGCCTTGAGTAGCTCCACCCTTCCTCCCACGTCAGTAGGACAATACACATTGATTAGCCGCAGGTTAACGGTCCCCCATTCCACATCCACACACAGCAACCTGCCATCTATGACCCTCTGAATACTTTTCAATTTGAAAGCCCATCCTTTGAAAAGAATGGCCACGCCAGAGGCTCTGTTGTTATTGTCCCCTGACCAAACAGAAGGCCCTTTATCCCACCTATCTTCAAAGCTTTTATACCTCTCTTGATAGGCTAAAGCACACTCCTGCAACATCAACACATCTCCCTCTCTCTGCTGGAGGTAATCAAAGACACACTGGCATTTAACTCTGTCATTGATACCTCTGGTGTTAAGAGAAATTATGTTTAGAGCCATATTACATAAGAAAGTGGAACCAGTCTTTACAAAACACATTTCTCTTCGGTCTCACCTGTTACCTTCTTCTTTTTCTTTTTCTTCTTACCAATTTCCTGCCAGCCATCCTCTGAATGAGCCTTCATCAGGGTGGCAGCAGTAAAAGCGTTCACGGAGTCCATTTCAAGGAAGGGGGTAGAAGGAGGGGTGGAGGGGTTCCAGCTGTCCCCATCACCATGCTCTCCTTCCTCCTCGCTCGGGGAGAAAACAGAGTCATTTTTCCTTTTCCTCAAGTCCAGCTCCTGGGACCACTGAGGGGAAAGGGGTGCAGCCGATGCACCAGTCTCCTCTTCCCCCTCACCCACCAGCTGTTGCAGATCCTCCGTGACGGACTGGATGGAGGAGAGAAGGGCATCTGTAGCACTTGCAGAGTCTGAGAAAAGCAGCTCCGCTGAATCCTGGGTATCGTCGCTGGACCCGCTCCACCGGTGGGGGCCCCACACTGGCCCTCGTTCTGAGGAGCAGGAGTGGGGGAGGGGTCCTCGCTGTTCTCTGGGGTTTTCAAACCCTCGTGCTTGTCTGGTGCAGTCTGCGGTTGTGGGAGCGTAGTGGATTTCTCTTCCACCGACCCCGGAGCCACAGCAGGACTGATCCTGGCTGGAGGCTGAGACTCTTTGTCCAACAAGGGTTCTTTGTTTGACTTGTTGTTTGCTTTGGCTTTTCGGGCCGGTTTGGCTGAAACAAGCACTGCCTCATCCTTTCTCATTTTGAGTTTATTGGCGTAGGCGTGAGGGCAGTTCTTAAAAATGTGTCCTTCCGAGCCACATAAATTGCACTTTGGCAGCATTGAACAGTCAGAGGCTAAATGTCCCTGTTTGCCACAGGTCTTGCAGCATTTCACAGTGCAGGACGATGCCAGGTGTCCCACAGCACCACAGCGCCGACGCACCTTTGGTTGTCCCACATAAAAAACATAGCCATTGCAGGCGCCAAGCCGGATTGTAGAGGGCAGGTGCCTTAAGCCTCCATTTACATTGTCCGGTAGCAAGCGAACCTCAAATTTTCTTGCTCCTGTTTTTATACCGTCAACATCTCTAACCTCAGTTCCATGGTGGACGGTGCAGTACTGCTTAAGCCAGGTGTGAATGTCCTCCGTCTTTGCCATTTCCGAGAACATAACAACATGCACCGTTTTCCTCTCTCTCTGTGTCAGAGGCTGCAAGTTGATCTTCTCAAGGGCAGGAACTTTCCCTCTTTTTGCCTCAAACACATCCACACATTGTTCAAACAGAGAATAGGTAGCAAAAACAACCTCAAATGCTTTCTGACCTGGGAGAGCGAAGATGAAATCCAAGTGCCGAGGTTCAAAGCCACGTTCCTTCTGTAACACTTTTCTGCTGAACTGCATACGATCCATGAAGAGGTCATCCAAAAGCTCAAAACGTACAGCATTCTTGCGGGATCCAAAGGTTGCCATCTCAAACTGCAAAACAAACACTGCTTCCAGAAAACAAGAAAACAATCCAACTACTCCAACTACAGGCTGATCAAGGTATCTCCCCTGCCAGGTAAGCCGAGAGCTGCAGGCGATGAGCCCGGAGCTGAACGGGCCGCACTGGCTCGTTTGTAAGGCCAGGTGCATTGCCAACCACGACCGGCAGGGCAGAGGACTTGAAGGCGGCCTGGGCTCCTGCAGCTGTCCAGCCACGCACTCTGGTTTCTCTTCATCTCGTACAAATCTTTTGCCTTTTACTAAAGATTTCCATGGAGAGGAGCATGAATGAGTTCCATACAATTTTTGTGCTTCCCTGCCTTCGGGTGGGGCGCAGCTGGGCTGGTCAAAGAGAGAAAACAAAACCGCTCACAATCGCTCTTACAATGCAGTAAGTAGCACAGGCTACTTAAACACATGAATGCAAAACAGCATTTTTCAGCTGATTTAAAATGTACCTAAAGGAGAAGCATTATTGAAGACCATCAATTACCAAGAGCTTTTGTCAAAGGTTTTGGTGGTCATTTTGAATGACCACAGAGCGCTGTGACCTCGTTTTTACATCTCATCCAAAAGACAGCGCCCTTTTACAACACAGCATCTCGGTCACTATACTGGGGCATTGGGACCCGCACAGACCTCAGGGTGAGCGCCCCCCCGCCGGCACCATTAACACCGCTTCCAGCTGGAAGCTTTGTTTTTCCCTGTAGCTCACCCTTATCCGGGTACTGACCTGGCTCACACCTGCTTAGCTTCAGTGGGTTTTCAGTTGCGAGTTGCAAGGGGATGCAAGTGATGGAGCCGCTCGCTGCAAAAGCCACTGCACTGGCCAGGAATCGAACCCGAGCCTCCCACGTGGCAGGCGAGAATTCTACCACTGAACCACCAATGCTCAGTGCCTAGGCCTTCAAAAAAGACGCTTTTTTGGTGCACTGTGCAAAACGCATCGACATCTGCTTCCAGCTGCAAAATGCCATTCGCGGACGCTGAAGAACTTATTTCCAAGGCAGCGGGTACAAGCGATTGGGCGTTTTAAAACCACCAGGAACAGCAAAGAGGCGCGCTTCTTTGATTGTGCCGAAACACACCGACTGGAGGCGGACAACGTAGTCGGCAGGATTGGAACCTGCGCGAGGAGACCCCAATGGATTTCTAGTCCATCGCCTTAACCACTCGGCCACGACTACAGCAAGCCCCACCGCCGCTGCGTTCTTGCTACAATCTTACCTGGATCGCGAGGCGCCAGCGGAAGCCTATTTCAAAGTCGTTCTCCGTTTCAAAAAAACATTTCCAAAATACAAGCCTTGCAGACAGACACGCCTCAGAGGACTTAAGGGTGGCTTCATGTCGGAATGATAAAGTCTCCCCGTCCGGACATGAAAATGCCACTTTGTTACACACAAAAAAAGAATCAACAACAGAGAAATGCCCACAAGCATTTGAAAAGCCGCACCACGTCGCACTTGAAATAGCTCTTATATTAGTGGTAGACGCAGGAATCGCCTTTTTATTTACGCTCTTACCAACGCGATGGAAAGCAAAACAAAGCAAAGCAGAGCAAAACAAAACAAAACAAACAAACGAAAACCCTCACGTCCTGCACTTGCATATAACGCCGTTACGTGTCCAAGCGGTATTGTACGTCATCCTAGCACTGCACCCCGAGGCGTACGGCATATGGGAACGAACACACGCCACGAATCGTCTCGAATCACTCCCTACAGCTGTAAGGCGCCTTGAAGCGTGCACCCCCAACATTCTTCTTTGCTCATCTGTGAAAGGTAAACTCTTGAGCAAACTCTGAACCAGCTCTAAGGAAACTAATCCGATTAGACGTTACTTTGACTCATCTTCTTACGCTCAGTGCCGGATTGCTCAAACTCCAGCTAGGGTTAGGGTTAGCATTCCCACGCTACTTAGACACTTTGTTTACGCTCAGTGCTGGATTTTGGGAACTTCAGGACGAGTGGGAATTTTCTCCTATCTGTCCATTCTGTTTTGTTTTGGAGACTCTTGGCTGCCTATGTTGTTCAGTGCAGCGTGAAGGAAACATTTTCCAAAACTGTGTCAGCTCAAAAGTTGTAAGAAAACCTCTCCAGCTGCTTTAACTCTCTTCATTTTTGTCATTTAATGTGACACTCGATGTATAACTGGAGCCTCACATATGCAAATGGTGAGGCTCCAGTTCGACACCCAGTTCGACACCACTTTACAGTATATGACAAAAGCATGGCAGACTGTGCCGGACCAGCTGGTAACTTCCGCTTATTTTGACCATATTAATCATTGGAAATCTTCCCACTTGCATTTGTGACACCTGATTTTGGCTCCACCTAAGACACTCTTAAATCTTCAAACACTTTTCTCTTCTCCCGCAACACACTTGTCTGTCGGCACTATGTGGCAGCGTTGCATGACAACCCATCTCACCACGGAAAGGAACCTAACAGCTTTGGTAAGAGACTAGAATCACCTGAAGAACTGCTTTCCATGGAAGCAGGACCAAGCGATGTAGCATTTTTATAGTACCAGGAAAGGAGAAGCGGCACTTCGCCTTTGCCGCACAGGCACAAGGTGACGTGCGGCAGACGCCGTAGTCTGCAGGATTCGAACCTGAGCGGGGAGTCCCCAATGGATTTCAAGTCCATTGCCTTAACTATTCGGCCACGACTACAGCGAGCTCGCCGCCGCCCCATTCCTCCTATAATCTAACACGGAGTGCGAGGTGGCTGCGGAAACTTTTTTAAAGTCGCTCTCTGTTAAAAAAAAAATAACTTTCACAAGATACATGCCGGCAGACAGACACGCCTCATAGGGTTTAAGGCTGGCTTCACGTTCAAATGATAAAGTCTCCCCGTCCGGATGTCAAAATGCAACTTTGGCAGACAGAAAAAACATCAACAAACCACAAATGTGGACAAGGATTTTACAAGCTGCACCACACTGCACTTTCAAAAGCATTTACATTCGTGTTAGATGCAGGAATTGTCTTTGTTTTGCGCGCTTACGAACGCCATAGAAAACGAAACAAAACAAAAGCCCTCAGCTCCTGCACTTGATTATAATGCCGTTACGTGTCGAAGCAGGAATTTACGTCATCTTACCACTGTAACATGGGGAATAGAGGGAAATGAACACACGCTACGAATCGTCTCAATCACTCCCTAGAGTCGTAAGGCACATTGAAGGGTGCACCCCCATCATTAATCGTTGGGCCTCTGTAAAAGGAAAGCTCTTGAGCAGTCTTTGAAACAGCTCGGATGAAACACTTGATTGCTTCCATGTGCATCTGGAGCCCACTTCTTATTTTCACTTCACGCCGCCCAAAGCATTTCTAAAACAGGAGATTCGCGTTTGGGAATGCGCCCTGCCCTACAAATAAAACAGGTCTACGGGTCTGAAACCTGCTCCACGGAAAACAGTTCTGTTGCGCTTTTGATCCAAGGGAGATTCTCTGTTCTTACTTTTTGATGACATAACACCCAAAGGGGCTTCTTTGGAGCTGGATTCCAACCAGCATCCTAAAGTTTCTTGGCGGTATCCTTTACAGTCCTCTGTTCGGTCGACAAGGAACAGAAGGGGGCAGCTTTCCTCACACATACAGTGCAATGTACTGTAGTGTTCCCCTTCATTGAATTCGCAGTTCTGCATCAGACCTCAAACTCGTTTCCTTAGCTTGGATTTAAGCCACGAAGCAGGCTTCTACTGTATAAACGTCTAGGGGCACAAACTATTTGAGAGGCCATCATCCAATTGGGAACTGACAAAGTCTATCACCTAAACATCTAGCGAAGTCTCTCGAGAGACTGTCAAAAATCGCTTTCTCCGTTTGTGCTGCAAGTAAGTGAAAACGCGGTCTCAACCCAAAGCCACTTGGCAGCAGCGGCACGTAAATACTGTTACTGCCACTGCTCGATACCAACGTTAGCCTACTATACCATGTTCAGCCACCGCTAGAAAATGTAAGGCTCTAGTACTGGAGCAAACAAAAGGAGGGCCAACGTCGAACAGGCACACGTGTCAGACATAGAGAGCGACGAGGAATTGATTCAAACCCATGCATGTAGAACACAATGAATTAATAGTCCATCGCCTTAACCACTCGGCCACCTTGTCGACGAAACTGGGCTGTCCAGACATGGGTTGGCGCGCTCCAGATGATCTTTTTATTTTTTTTCCCTCGTACTCGAGGGTCCTTTTCCTGTTCCACATGCGATTTCAACATTTTCCTTGGGAGATGTCAAGCCAGCAAGCCACTGCTGTGGTTCAGTGGCCAGTGTGGAGTTCAGTGGCCCTGTTGTACACAGAAAGCACATTGAGCTCCTTGGACATGAAAAGTTCCAGATAAAAGCCATTTGTCATCCTTTCTCTTGGTGTCGATGTTGCTATTGTATAAAGGTGGCAACTTGCTCAGCGAGCAGGCGGAGCACACACCGAATGCAGATGTGTCTGAGTGGTGTGTCCAAGTGGCTGCAAAAGGACAACTATCCCGGGGCGCCGTGGCTTAGTTGGTTAAAGTGCTTGTCTCTTAAACAGGAGATCCTGAGTCCGAATCCCAGTGGTGCCTTCTTTGTTCTGTCTTCTTGAACAGAACTGGTCCTTACAGACAACCGCCTACGGCTAGACTTAATTAAATGCAAGTATTCATTTCCTGTCTTTAACGCGACTTGTTTTTCTTAAAATGGATGCAACTTGCAAAACATGAAATACAAACATTGCTAATCAGCACTAGCGGCTGGCAAAAAAAAAGAAGTCAGCAATGTTTTTTTTCTTTAACCTTAACCCTGCTAATGGAGAAGAGTTAAACGACCAAGTCTATGCAGCTTAAACGGTGCTCATGTCGGGTTCTTAGCTGAAAGGGTGGTAAATCACGCTCACCCCAGTCCTTAATCTTTTAAAAGGATACAAAATTGAACCTAGTCGCCACATCACATACATCCTGTTCAACGATAAAAAGGTGACATCTATCCTCGATCCAGAGTAAATCCCACGTTGAGGGCATATTGTTTTCCACTTTACCATGAGTCGGGCTCAGCTGCACAGAGGCGAGAGCAGAGCAATGAGGTCACGGGGACAGGGGAGTCACACGCTGGCGGTTTAAACACGCGGAAGAAAACTGAGGGATCCACAGTATGTGGACCCTCCGTGCGCCATCAGTCCGCACTCCGGACTCTGAATCCTGCCATCCAAGTTAAGATCTCGGCGGAACCTGAGGCGCAGTTCCTTCTTAAAACGTAATCTGGTGAGCATTTCTAGAATCGTACTTGTATAGATGCAGCCTTTAATGTGTTGCTAGGTTAAAATTGATGACTTCTTGAACTTCAGTAGGCAACTGCCCTCTTGATTTCGGATTTAATTTCTTTATTACAGGGGCGCTTTTATGAAGACAGAGTCATGTTCAGGTACTTTGCTTGATGGAGGAAGCATATTTCAGACTCTGTGATCTGCTCACCTGGAAAGGTCTGCTGTACTACTACAAGAGAGAAGTAGAGTCTGGAAGAATGGACAATTTTATGATGCTTTGGAAGATAATGTTTTTTTTTTCTTTGAAATCGAAATGAATCAGAATATCAGTGCAAAAGACAAACTCTTGGTTTGGTTTAAAAAGATATGGTTTTAAAACAGACAAAATGTAGAAAACAGGTGTTTCTCACTTTTGGAAAAGAATGGACCGGGGGTAATATTTTACTAGTTGCAGTGCTGATCTCACTGGGTTACAGTCCTGCAGTGTCATACCAGGGCCAGTGGCCCAATGGATAACGCGTCTGACTACGGATCAGGAGATTGCAGGTTCGACTCCTGCCTGGCTCGGGTCGTTTTTAAATCCATCGGGCTACTCCCTAAGTAGTCTGTGCTACTTACTGCATTGTAATCGTACCCAGTAAGAGATTTCCTTCATGTAAATGAACTGCACCTGACAGCTTTAGAAAAACACCTGGGCTCAATACGGTGCTGAGAGCTCAGCGTTGCTGTTCTAATTAGCACGCACTCCATCGGCTATGAGCCCGAACCTTTCAATTATTCCGATCAGTAAGTCAACACGTAGTCCACATGAACGGTAGAAATATTCTCTTGTCTGTCTCTTGTTTGTATAGAACTGAATGTCCCTGACAATGTACTGTTAGTTTTAATTGAAGAACGGCATTTGTGTTCAAATATACCAGACAAGTTTATGTAACTGCTCATGCGACACTCAGTTGTAATTAGTCAAGAAATAAAGTCGAACAACAGCTGCGGGTTTGATTCTGAACGTATCAGATTGCAGCGCCTTTTACTTCCATTGACAAATGATAGAGATTCGAAGAGAGATCCTTCAGACCAGCAAGCAAACCCACGGCTATTTCGGTTTTCTATCTAGGCAACGTTGGTGTCTGCAATAGCATACATGAAAGCGTAATGCAATTTCTGTGGCTACATTTGTTGCACGTCATGCACAGTAAGAGTGTTTCTAACACCAAATAAAAAGTCAACAATTAGCGATCACGCCTTCTCCTCAGTTAACCCACTGAAACCCTTGCTGTTAACAGTTCTTTACTGCGTGCTTTAAGAGCACCTACACATCGTGTCGGTTCTTACAGCTTTATTCATTAGGTTTTCAAAGGCATAAGTAGAGCACCAGAGGTGCGAACGCAAAATGTGTGGTTATCTGAAGAATTGCTTTCCATGGCAGCGGGGCCAAGCGATTTAGCGTTTTTATAGTACCAGAAAAGGAGAAGCGGCACTTCGCCTCTGCCGCGCAGGCACAAGGCGACGTGCGGCAGACGCCGGAGTCGGCAGGTTTCGAACCTGCGCGGGGAAGCCCCAACGCATTTCGAGCCCATCGCCTTAACCACTCGAGCACGACAAATGCGAGCTCCCCGCCGCCGCATTCCTCCTATAATCAAACACGGACTGCGAGGTGGCTGCGGAAACCTTTTTAAAGTTGCTCTCCGTTAAAAAAAATACCTTTCACAAGATTCGTGCCGGCAGACAGACACGCCTCAGAGGGTTTAAGGCTGGCTTCACGTTCAAATGATAAAGTCCCCCAGTCCGGATGTCAAAATGCAACTTTGGCAGACAGAAAAAACATCAACAAACCACAAATGTGGACAAGGATTTTACAAGCTGCACCACACTGCACTTTCAAAAGCATTTACATTCGTGTTAGACGCAGGAATTGCCTTTGATTTGCGCGCTTACGAACGCCATGGAAAACGAAACAAAACTAAAGCCCTCAGCTCCTGCACTTGATTATAATCCCGTTACGTGTCGAAGCAGGAATTTAAGTCATCCTACCACTGCAACACGGGGAATAGAGGGAAATGAGCACAAGCTACGAATTGTCTCTAATCAGTCCCTACAGTTGTAAGACGCCTGGAAGCGTGCACCCCCATCATTAATCTTTGCGCATCTGTGCAAGGTAAACTCTGGAGCAGTCTCTGAAACGGCTCAAAGGAAACACGTGATTGATTCCATGTGCATCTGGGGTTCATTTCTTATTTACATTTAATTCAAGGGAAAGGCTTGGGTCAGTTTCAGACGGCCTCCAACAGCGAGATTCAAGCGCCCCATCTTCAGCCCAATCTGCGCCGCCAGAATGCCAACGGCTCCTCTGGTCTCCGGGGTGCGGTTGTGACCCCGTAACCTAAAGTGTTGGTTGCAGACAAATGGAGACTAACAGGTGATGTCCTAGGACATGACTACATTGTGACACTCGGTGGGGATGGTGACCATTGCTTGGAAAAGAGTGCGAGGCCCCTTTAGAAAAACATTTTGTTAACAGGCATTCTGCCTCAGCCTAAACACCTATAGCTTGCAAAGCGCATGCTATTAGACAGGCACCTCTGCAAGACCTTAAGAGTCTCTTAAACTAGTGATAGTAAGGTGTTCCCAATGGGCGATGTTCGGCTTTCAAATCATCTCTCCGTGGAAGCGCCGAGATGCAGCTGTTTAAGGCTTAGAAGCAGCTGACTGTTTTACTACCTAGCTGATCACTGTCAGTAAGGGAGCTTAGAGGTGAAAAGCCTGTCTGAGAGACAATTCGCCGTCGATCAGTTCAATATGTTCCGTACCAGCTCGGCGCATCTGAGATCATCTTGGTAGCCGTGTAGCTCATATGAGTGAAAGCGTGTGTGTCAGGACTCTTACTTGGCCATCCCAACATACGGAATTTCTACTGTTTCAGCCACTCTGTTGTTGATGTACTCCTTTGTTTTTGTCATGCTGCATGACCCAGCGTCTTTCGAGTTTTAGATCACAGGCAGACACCCTGACATTCTGCTGTAGAATTTCCTGATACATCTTGGAATTCATCGGTCCCTCGATGATTGCAAGCCGTACAGCCTCCGCCATGCTTCCCAGGTGGGATGAGGTTTTGGAGTTGGTATGCGGTGTTTTGTTATCTCCAAACATAACGCTGTGCACATTTACCAACAAGTTCAACTTTTGTCACGTCTGTCCACAGAACATTGTTCCAGGAGTTGTGGAACATCCATGTGGTCTTTAGCAAACTTGAGAGGGGCAGTGGTGGTTTTTTTTGGGGGGAGAGCAGTGGTTTCCTCCGTGGTGACCTCGCATGATCACCACTCCTGTTCAGATTTCTTCTTATGGTGGACTCATGAACACAGACGTAAGACAAAGTCAACCACCTGTTCGCTAGATCCCATCCCCACTCAGCTAGTCAAAGATTCCCTCGAAGGACTGGCAGGACCTATAATTAGTATGATGAATGCATCGCTTGCGTCAGGCGTCGTGCATGATCAATTTAAGGTAGTGGTTCTTAGACCGCTCCTTAAGAAGTCAAATTTGGATCCACAAGTTCTTAACAACTACAGGCCTGTCTCAAAGGTCCCATTTCAATCTAAAAGTCTTGAAAGAATAGTTGTTGCCCAACATCAAATGGATTCAAATAATATACTTGAGAAATTTCAGTCTGGTTTCTGAAACTGTATTAACAAGAGTCGTAAATTATATTCTCTTAGCTACTGATGCGGGGAATGCAACAGTGCTAGGAATGCAAACTTTAGGTTGCGCTTCTTCATGCTGCATCATTGGCATGAGTGGAGCTTTTTAAACGTCTGTACTTACTGCGCCCCATAAGAAATCGTTTGTCCCTGTTCAAAAGAGATTGTGCGATGTCCTGCAGCATTCGCAAAGCAAACCTTTGACAGTTTGAATAGAGGAATTTATTCTGCTTCCTGTGCGTGCAGTAGTTACAAACTTGAACGTCTTTACACGATCTCCTGCAGTTTTCAGTGGGCAGGCTTGGTCAGATGGCTTGGAAAAACGCACTGTGTTTCGGCTCGGGAAACATCATGAGCAGTGTCCTGCATGTTTTCTGTGTATAGCTGTCTTTTAACGCATACAGAATTCATTCGAAATCATTGATTTCTCCAATTAAGAAAGGTCCCTTAAAGGATGAGTCAAAGTAACGTCTAATCGGATTAGTTTCCTTAGAGGTGGTTCAGAGTTTGCTCAAGAGTTTACCTTTCACAGATGCGCAAAGAAGAAAATTGGGGGTGCATGCTTTAAGGCGCCTTACAGCTGTAGGGAGCGATTCGAGACGATTCGTGGCGTGTGTTCGTTCCCATATGCCGTACGCCTCGGGGTGCAGTGCTAGGATGACGTACAATACCGCTTGGGCACGTAACGGCGTTATATGCAAGTGCGGGACGTGAGGGTTTTCGTTTGTTCGTTTTGTTTTGCTCTGCTTTGCTTTGTTTTGCTTTCCATCGCGTTGGTAAGAGCGTAAATAAAAAGGCGATTCCTGCGTCTACCACTAATGTAAGAGGTATTTCAAGTGCGACGTGGTGCGGCTTTTCAAATGCTTGTGGGCATTTCTCTGTTGTTGATTCTTTTTTTGTGTGTAACAAAGTGGAATTTTCATGTCCGGACGGGGAGACTTTATCATTCCGACATGAAGCCACCCTTAAGTCCTCTGAGGCGTGTCTGTCTGCAAGGCTTGTATTTTGGAAATGTTTTTTTGAAACGGAGAACGACTTTGAAATAGGCTTCCGCCGGCGCCTCGCGATCCAGGTAAGATTGTAGCAACAACGCAGCGGCAGCGGGGCTTGCTGTAGTCGTGGCCGAGTGGTTAAGGCGATGGACTAGAAATCCATTGGGGTCTCCCCGCGCAGGTTCGAATCCTGCCGACTACGTTGTCCGCCTCCAGTCGGTGTGTTCCGGCGCAAGCAAAGAAGCGCGCCTCCTTGCTGTTCCTGGTGGTTTTAAAACGCCCAATCGCTTGTACCCGCTGCCTTGAAAATAAATTCTTCAGCATCCGCGAATGGCATTTTGCAGCTGGAAGCATATGTCGACGCTTTTTGCACAGAGCACCAAAAAAGCGTCTTTTTTGAAGGCCCAGACACTGAGCATTGGTGGTTCAGTGGTAGAATTCTTGCCTGCCACGCGGGAGGCTTGGGTTTGATTCCCGGCCAATGTAGTGGCTTTTGCAGCGAGCAGCTCCATCACTTGCATCCCCTTGCAACTCACAACTGAAAACCCACTGAAGCTTAGCAGGTGTGAGCCAGGTCAGTACCCGGATGAGGGTAAGCTACAGGGAAAAACACCGCTTCCAGCTGGAAGCGGTGTTAATGGTGCCGGCGGGGGGGCGCTCACCCTGAGGTCTGTGCGGGTCCCAATGCCCCAGTATAGTGACGGAGACGCTGTGTTGTAAAAGGGCGCTGTCTTTCGGATGAGATGTAAAACCGAGGTCATAGTGCTCTGTGGTCATTAAAAATGACCACCAAAACCTTTGACAAAAGCTCTTGGTAATTGATGGTCTTCAATAATGCTTCTCCTTTAGGTACATTTTAAATCAGCTGAAAAATGCTGTGAAATGGGGGGACTCTTCAGGCCAGTGTAGGATTTGGGTTACAAGAACCATGAAACTGCACGAGAAAGCCCGTACACTGAATTACACGGCTTTCTATTCAAAGGAGGGCAAAAGAAATTCCCTGAGTTCGATTATTTGCAGCACAGAGAGGACCACCGTCGTGAGGCCGGTTAGCTCAGTTGGTTAGAGCATGGTGCTAATAACGCCAAGGTCACGGGTTCGATCCCCGTACGGGCCAGGTTCTTTTCTCCTCTCTTACCAAAGCTGTTAGGTTCCTTTCCGTGGTGAGATGGGTTGTCATGCAACGCTGCCACATAGTGCCGACAGACAAGAGTGTTGCGGGAGAAGAGAAAAGTGTTTGAAGATTTAAGAGTGTCTTAGGTGGAGTCAAAATCAAGTGTCACAAATGCAAGTGGTTGGATTTCCAATGTTTAATATGGTAAAAATAAGCAGAAGTTATCTGCCGGTCATGGCACAGTCTGCCATGCTTTTGTCAGATACTGTAAAGTGGTGTTGAACTGGAGCCTCACCATTTGCATATGTGAGGCTCCAGTTATACATCGAGTGTCACATTAAATGACAAATATGAAGAGAGTTAAAGCAGCTGGAGAGGTTTTCTTACAACTTTTGAGCTGACACAGTTTTGGAAAATGTTTCCTTCACGCTGCACTGTACAACATAGGCAGCCAAGAGTCTCCAAAACAAAACAGAATTGACAGATAGGAGAAAATTCCCACTCGTCCTGAAGTTCCCAAAATCCAGCACTGAGCGTAAACAAAGTGTCTAAGTAGCGTGGGAATGCTAACCCTAACCCTAGCTGGAGTTTGAGCAATCCAGCACTGAGCGTAAAAAGATGAGTCAAAGTAACGTCTAATCGGATTAGTTTCCTTAGAGTTGGTTCAGAGTTTGCTCAAGAGTTTACCCAGTGGGCATTGATTCGTCGAATATACGTATATTCACGGCGAAAATACGGCTATACGTATATATACGTCGCCTCGACGTATAATCAACGTCGAATTGCAACCGTAAAATCGACGACATTAATAAACGCATATATAACGTCGAAAACACATCTAACACAGTGCCTGAGGCTTTTTACTGTATGTATCGTGTGTGCCGCAACTAGGAGTATACGGCACTCTGCACAGTGTACGAAGTAAATGATTTTCGCAGTAATTAATTTACACGTGTATAATAAATATAGTAAATATAATAAATTAATTACTGCGAAAATAATTTTCTTCGTAAATCCTGCAATCCAGATGATTGGGGTATTGGTGCATGGCTACAGTCTGTGCTAGGAACATGGAGAGGGTCTCTGGTTCAATACATATTTGTGGGTCTGGTATTATTCGTTATGATCATATCGTTAATATCCTGTTTGAAAAACATGTGGACTAAAGCTGCTGCTTCTGTGCTAATTGTACGCCCTGAAGGGATCATGAAGGTCAAAAAATGATTTCATGGGAAAGGTTCTCTTATCTAGTGGCAGAACCTGATGGGTAGAACAATATAGCTTTAAGGGGGGTTACCCTTGGGAGTGATTCCCCTAGATGCAAATGATTATTGTGGTTTATTTGTTCATAATAAGATGTTTTGCAGGAACGGAACAAAGAGAAATTTTACAACTTCAGCTAGAATTGTTCTGCAAAACGTCACAGCTGAGGCAGGGGAACAATGTGTAGATTTTTCTAAGAGTTATTACCCAGTTGTTGACCAATCTGTTGACCAATGTTGACCAAAAAAGCCTAGGATTATGCTGGGCTCCAGCCCACAGGGATTTACCTGTGCTGTAAGAACTAATGAGTGAATAAGGAGACTGGATTCTGGTGAAAGACTTCAGGAAAAAGAAATGGTGTTCACTCAGGTGGAGGGGGCTGTACCAGGTGCTGCTGACCACTGCCACTGCTGTGAAGGTCACAGAAATGGTGCCCTGGATTCATGCTTCCCACTGTAAAAAGGTCACAAACGAACTGAGCAAAGCGCAGGAGTGATGTCTCCACAAGGACAGATGGGGATAACCTGCTTGGGACTGATGTGCACAGCCTTTTTCCTTTTTATGTAGAAGCCTGTCACCACCCCAAAAGAGGAAGAATCTAAACACGAAGCCTCTTTGTATACAAACTGGCTGAATGAAACTGATAATGAGGGGGATATGAGTAATTTGTGGTATAAATTTATAAATCATACTGTAAAGTTAAAGAAATTTAATGCATCTTGTTATATATGTGCTTTAATGCCTCAGTCTACAGCCTCACCCATGCGACTTTTTATGAAATGTACTCTTTTATTAATATCACGTTAGACGCTATCAAACAAGAATTAAGGGGAGTTAGATTAATGGCACTTCAGAACAGGTTCGTGCTGGACCTTCAAAATGCAGCATCTGGAGGAGTCTATGCTTTAGTAGGAGACTCCTGTTGTACATATATTCCAGCTAATGACTATGATTACGGAAATCTTACGCTCGCTATTCAGCATTTGAAAGAACTAAAAGACAAGGTGAATAAAGAGAGAGGCATAAAAGATACACCGGCTTTTCTCTCCTGGTTAGAATCACTGTTTGGGCCAGGGGGAATGTTTTTCTTTTAAGTTACTAACACCGATTATAGGGGCTGTGATACTTGTCTTCCTGTTTTTATGTTGCTGTATGACATGTATTATTCCAATGCTTCGAAATATGGAAATATGGTACCTAGGGGGATAAACTGTTCATCCTTCCAGTCTGGAGAATTGGCAGCTGTCTGACGTCAGTAAGTGATCCTTAAAAATTAATAGTTCCATGACAGTGTGCATCACCAGAAAATCAATTTCAATGCATTAAAACTCTTGTTATCCTTCTGATCATTGAAGTGTCATTGCCCCAGCACTGTATACTCTTACTTTTGACGCCTGTCTGAAGTTGGATCCATTTCTAAGAATGGTGACTCACATATCCTCCTGCTCAACTTTGGCTCAACCACACAAACTATGAAGATAATCATCTGCTTTTGCTCCAAGATTTATGTTACTAGGCTCTCTCCTGGGGATCCTCGTGTTCAAACATTGCCCTTATTGTGGATGATCCATGACAGAATTCAGGGAATTCAGAATTCTGATACCTCAGCTCAGATTCTGACTGGGCAGACTGTCATTGCCTGGTGTGAATGTGTGCATATCTGTTTTTGTGCATGTTCTGTGGCCTGTTGTACAGTACATCACAAATGAAAGGGAAATGGAAAACTAAAATAAGACTCAAGTGTTTTATCTTTCATTAACAGTGTTTCATTAGTATCTGTGCTAGATCCTGTCATCCACTGCTTACCACGACAGGCTCTAGCACGGGATAGCAGCTAATACATTTAACAATCTCACTGCACAATGTTGTATATTCAAGGGCTGATCTTCTGTACTTTTTCTTTCACTTTTCATTTCCCAGAAACTCAGTCCTGCCAGGAATAATCTGAGAACAAAATCAATCTGAGTGAAAATCTAAGCAGAGGAAGATTGTTTTACAGAGTCAACAAGGTCTAATTCAAGGTCATCAGCACTAACAACATTCTCTCTGGAGACAGGCGATAAGAAAATTGAAAGTGTGTATTGTTACACAACAGCAGAGACTATGAGTTATGCTATCATGAGAGTGGTGATGGATTTTTTTCATTGCTTAGTTTTGCAGGTTCTGTACATTTGAACATTCAAAGTGACTAAAGTAAAGGAGTTTTCCCTTTTTACCACATAATTCCCAAAGATCAACATTAATATAAAGCCTAATTCCAGCCAAGATTCAATTACTGTCTCTCAGGCATCCCAGCAGTGGATTTCATGACTTCAGACAGCCATCTTTATCAGTGGAGAACTCAATGCTCTGAGGTTTACTGGCAGAGTCTCACACTGGGTAATATGTTGGTAAATAATGTCCTATGGAATTTTACTATTGATAAATTCTACTATGGAACTGCGATGTGTCCTGAAAAAATCTTCTATGATAGTGGTACAGTCCATCACACCCCACCTACAGCCTTTAAAAGAGAAAAAAAAACTGACAACAACAAAGTAAGTCTGTGGTGTAATCAACTAGGTCTTGCAAACATACTTAACCTCTTCCAGCTACCAACATTACAAATGCTGTTTACACATTAGATGGTTATTTTTTGGCTTCTGATATTATGATGGAAAAAGAGCCCTGGAATCTTTGTAGAAGGACAAAAGACGGAAAGAACAGGCAGTGTAACCATGGCGAAGAGAAGGGAAATATTGGAGAGAGCTTTTTTCATACACTTTTTATCATTGTTTTTCCAGCCCAACAATGATCAACAAATATGGGCAGGCGTCCTGTGCCAAATCCAATCTACCTTTCTTCCAAGCATACAGGAATGTCAGTGAATTAAATATTGACATATGAAAATACCCAAAAATATGCAATCACACATATGCAGTTTGAGCAAACATAAGACAATACCCAAGTACCACAAGCTACCAGGCATCATTAGCAGTTCAGGTGGGGAGCTGTGTCAGCATGCGTAGGCTGCAAAGGAACAAGTAATAGGTCTATTCCATGCTTAAAAGAGAAGAAAGAAAACACAACAATTCAGCCGTGGAGCCCTCACACCTGAAGAAGGCTCCACGGCCGAAACGTTGTGTTTTCTTTCTTCTCTTTTCATCTAGTGTCATTAGCCAGTTCCTGTCAAAATAAAATAGAAATGGATAACATTCTAGAGAGAGTTTGAAATACCAAGGTACAATTTAAACCATATTTCTTCCACTACAACCACAATATTTTGGAGAGATCGCTGAGCCTAACTGTTCTGGCATGTCCGTTAGCCTCCATCCTGCTTCAGCAATGAATGCAATGGGGCACATTCTGAGGGAGATGCGGTCAATCGGGTTGCAGGAAAACCACGCTATGCTTTTTTTTGAGATCCTGAAAAGGACAGAGGGGTCATGTATATGTGTGCAGCTGGATATGTAATTGCAGGTGGCGTAGCAAATTCTGCTGAAGCCCCACTGCCTGGTGTGGATGGTAGCTGTGCATGTTGCAGCAGAATTGTGCATGTGAGATCAAGGGGGCATGTCATGTGTTTGAGCACTTCACTCCCTTCCGGAACCACGTGATTCCCTGAGTCCCAAAAATTTGTAAGTTCTTTGGATGACCTGTGGACCGATCTTTCACGATGAAGAATTCCTTAAGAAGAATAGATCTCGGCCCACCATCCCAATGCCTCCATCTCAAAACAGCAACCTCCCACTGCCCTTAGTCTGCAAGGCAGTCCTTTCAAGTGCGATGATGACGCCGGGACCTTCGTTGCCTATTGTACGAGCTGAACTTTTGTGCTCATCAATTCAACGCTCTTTCCATCAACTCATCTTGTCTTTTGACGCTTTGTGTTTTGTGCTCCTTTGACTATCGGCATATCGGGTGACTGCAAACACTGAAGTTCTTGCTTACGGAGTGTGGAACAGTGTTTTCAAGTGATCGCTGTTCTGTCATGTTGACGCCGAGTGAATCTTTCTTTGGCAACATAGGCAGGCTGACAGCAAAAGTAATGTCAAATTTCTTGACTTATTTCTGAATGTGAATGTTCTTTAGAAAAGGGATGCGGCGTTGCTTCTCCCCCGTGTAAAGGTCAAGCATTCCAGACGTGGTTATGAGCGAACAGTTGCCGCAAGTGTTTGAAAAGAGCAAGAGAGGAAGCAGCCCCACCCCGTGTGAGGATCAAACTCAGGACCTTCAGATGATGAGACTGACGCGCTACTAACTACGCCAACGAGGCCAGCTGCAGTACACAGCCGGAAAGTTTGCCTCATATGGATTTCAGTCGCCCGTTCCCTAATCTTTAGACGCCCTCTGCTGGATGTTGCATTTGCCTTTTGATCTCACCGATACTTTTTTGGTCTATTTCTGTTGCGAGTCCGTCTTTCAGATCTCACCTAGCACAAGTTTCTCTGGCTGAAGTGACCTCTCTGCTTCAGCATCGTGCCCTCACTCAGCCATTAAAAACGTCACTCGGACTTCTGACATGCTGAAATGAAATGTCAAGAGAGAGTGGCGGAGACGCTTAAGGCAGAGAGAAGATGAAGAGGGGGCGTGGCTGCGAAATGATTGACAGCTGCATGACGCTCTCCATGCAAGGCGTGACCACAGGCTGCTCGCCTGCCCACAAGGCTCCGTCTCTTACCTGCTCTCCAGAGCCTGCTGCCTTCTGTGCTTTTCTCTCGGCACCGCTGCAGTGCACACAACTCCTGCAGCGGGAGGGGGGGAGAAAGTTCCCGCGCTCCGCCGCAGGGAAGGCTCGCTCCGTGCGCACACGTCCTTTCGATGCCAGTCCAACAAGTGCTCCGCATTAGCTGCGTCGGGGCTCCGGGGTGTCGCACCTCACCTCACCTCGCACTGCCCCCTCCTTGAATGTCTGCCGCTGGGCATGCCCCGCTCTCCTCCGCCTTATCTTATCGCGTGTGAGCACCGACAATGGCCACAATGCCGGGGAATGGCACCTGTAAAGTGTTAATTGGGGCACAGGAAAAGCCCGTCTTGTCTCGGGGGGGCCGGCTTCAGAGACAATACAGCAAACACAGCGGGGCGGGGGAAGAAGACGACACCACACATGCGGGTACATTCAGCTCCTGCGGGAATGAGACATTTGTCGGTCTTTTCAAGTGCCGAGAGCCGAGCAATCCTTCACTTGTATCGTTTCTCCCCGGTGACTAGATCTGGCCCTGCGACTCTCGACTGGGCTCACCCCCGGGGCAGCCCAGCAGGTGTGAGCCTGGCCGGCACCCGGATGGGAGATTCCACCCCGGAAAAGCTCCGGTTGCTGCTGCTCCTGCAAGAGGTGTGACTGGGACCAGTAGGGAGCGCTCACCCTGCGGGCTGTGTGGCTCTCTTACGCCCCAGCCTCCTGATGGCGACACTCTGCTGCACAAACAGGCGCCGTCCTTCGGGGGAGGCGTCAAACCGAGGTCCCGACCCTCCTTGGCCATTAGGAAACCCCAGGGCGTCTCTCAAAAAGAGACGCCGGGGGTGTCCCTCTGGTGTTAGTGCTCCCCTTTACCCATCAGTCGGGGTCTCCTCCTAATCTCCGTCTCACCTGTAACAATCAATGACGAGGCCCCCCTGTCCGTGAGATTTAGTACTCGCGCAAGAGACCGGGGGCAGAGCGCGAACGCGGTCCCCCGCCCCCCACAAAGTGCGCGCTCCGGGTTCCCTCTCGGGGCCCTGCAACACAGCGGAAGGGCAGCGAGAAGGAGCCTCTTGCTCTGACGCCGCAAGGCCACAAGAGGGCGGAGGCGCCGCGCGCCCGGCCGACGTGTTGGACCGGTGAGCTTTACGTGCTGAAATAAACACGCGAAAGCCGCGAAATGTTTCCAGAGTGCTGTGCACTGGAGGTTTTTGTCTGGTGAAGACTTGCCTGGTCCTCCTCCAGTGCGGGACGAGCCAACACAAGGGAGCGCATTCGCCAACATCCAGGCACCTGACTCGCTACTTGAAGCTGTGTGTGGCGGGGGTTCCGTGCCCCCCGAGCGGGACTGAAGGATCGTTCGTGTGCAACTCTTTGGAAAGGAGCTGCTTTCCAAATCGCATTGCGTGCCTGGATGTTGGCGAATGCGCTCCCTTGTGTTGGCTCGTCCCACACTGGAGGAGGACAAAGAATCTGCACGGAGGAGCACCAGGCAAGTCTTCAGTGCACAGCACTCTGGAAACATTTCGGGGCTGTCGCGTGTTTATTTCAGCACGTAAAGCGCACCGGTCCAACACTTCGGCCGGGCGCGCGGCGCCTCCGCCCTCTTGCTGCCCCTGCAGCTGCTTCACTTTTCCCTTTAGTTGCCATCGATTTTTTTGTAGTGCTATACATATACGATTGAGGTATCTTAGAGTTCTCCTTCGAAGACCCAGCACTCTCTTTTCTTTTCCCAGTGTTACTCATATCGGACTTTTTAAACCTAAAAAAAAATCGTTTTTTTTTCTTTCAATTATAACTGAAGTTTAAACAACTAGTGTTAAGTCCTTATTTTTCTGTAGTCAAAAAAAGCAAAAATTAACATTCAGGTCATGAAAAACTCAAAAAAACTCCCCAACCACTAAACTTTACCTCCCACCTGAGCGCCATCTTGAACGCCCCTACCACCAGAGAATGCTCACGATTTCGGAAGCTGTCTCCGGGACGTGCTGATTCCACACATCCTGAATAAATCATGATATTGTTAGTTGCTGTAGCTAGACGTTCAAATGAGTTTCATGGCCAGATGGACTGTTTCCTCCAGCGGTATAGTATTGCAGTGAGACAGCACGATGCCTGCAAGACTATGTCACGCTAAACGCCACAGATTGTGTTTGTCCGTTCGTGTCAGTCGTCCCGCAGCCACGGGAAGTGGGACACAAACATGCTGCAATGCTTTCAAGACGTTAGGATTTGTTTGTGCAACATCCAAGAAGAGTACTTGTGGCTTGAATGTGAACTGTACTTGCCCGCCCCCTTTCCTCTGTAGTGTATGAGTTCCTCCCGGCATGCCCTTCGTCATTGTTCTGTCATCTTGTATTTAAAGTGTTGTATTTCTGCTGCTGAAAATAAGCAACGGTTTTCTCACAACGCCCTTTGTTCCCAACGGAGCCCTTGTCTGTCATGAAATTCTTCAAAACCTCAAGCTAGAAGAAGAAGAAGACGACAAATATGAAGCGTTATAGCAACGACATGCCATGAGACGATCGATAACGATTTCCATAGGATCCCCGCGGTTGCCTGGCAACCGTCAGCTTTGCGCAGTGGCAGTATCGTAGCCTGTGAGGTTTAGGTTCAGGTGGGTAACCTCCAGCAACCTTATTTACTGTATCTCTTGCAGTAAATGCCCAGCCATCTACATTGGGGAAACAGGAAGGAGACTCGGAGACCGCTTCAGAGAACACGTCAGGGCTGTGAAGATTAAAGATCTCTCCAAGCCCATTGTTTCTCATTTCACCTCTGACGGCCACGACCACTCTAATCTCTCCGTTTGTGTTCTCAAAGACGGTTTTCCGAACTCATACATCAGAAAGACCACCGACACTAAAATTATTCTGCAGCTAGGATCACACATTCTCCCTTCCCTTAACGACAGATTACTGTTCTTTTAAATTTTCTCCATTCATTGGAAGTTTCATTTCACACCTCTCTGCACCCATTCTGACTTCACACCTCTTGATTGGCCTCTCTTTCTGTCCCCTGCTCCCGCCTCTCACTCCTCCTCCCTCTCAACCTTTGTTCTCCCGCTACTTTACCTTTGCCTACTGCCCTGTCTCTCTCACACCTGAAGAAGGCTCCACGGCCGAAACGTTGTGTTCTCTTTCTTCTTTTTTTCAGCATGGAATAAACCTATTACTTGTTCCTTTGCAGCCTGTGAGGTTTAGCCGAGGCGCGATTATTGCTAGTTGAAAACTTTTCCCAATACCCCGCTTCCGCCGGTTTGCAATACAATCGGCGAAAGCAATTTTTGACAGTCTCGTCAGAGACTGAGCAAGGTGTTTAAAGACAGATTTGGTCACGGTGATATCATGGTAGAAAGAAACGAGCTTGTTACGTGTCAACAGAAACGCTCTTTAGCTCTTTCAGCTTTATGCAGAGAACAGCGTCTGTCGAGATTACTTTTGTGTCAGCGCGAAACGCCGTGTGCTGTCAGTATGATTTCATATTGCTCGTAGCGGCGCCTGGCTTTTGTCTGTCAAACGTTAGGTTGCGCTTCTTCATGCTGCATCGTCGGCATGAGTGGAGCATTTTAAACGTCTGTACTTACTGCGCCCCATAAGAAATCGTTTGTCCCCGTTCAAAAGAGATTGTGCGATGTCCTGCAGCGTTCGCAAAGCAAACCTTTGACAGTTTGAAAAGAGGAATTTATTCTGCTTCCTGTGCGTGCAGTAGTTACAAAGTTGAACGTCTTTACACGATCTGCTGCAGTTTTCAGTGGGTGGGCTTTGTCAAATGGCTTGGAAAAACGCACTGTGTTTCTGCTCGGGAAACATCATGAGCAGTGTCCTGCATGTTTTCTGTGTATAGCTGTCTTTTAACGCATACAGAATTCATTCGAAATCATTGATTTCTCCAATTAACAAGGGTCCCTTTTTGAACCTGCCAGAAGCATTCTTTCAATGTAACAGATTTACTCCGGGGAAGGGCAGCATGACATTGAGAGTAGCTCAAGCTTTCAGCACCTTTATCTGACTGCATGTATGCAGACACTGCTCAGAATCCCCTGTAAGATTCTCCTTCAATTCCGTTTTGCAGTGCTTTAGCTCTTTCAAAAGGCTTCGCTTTGCTAGTCACAATCCAAGGCTCATGACAGCATTTGAAAACATTCGCAACTGCGTTGGCCGGGAATCGAACCTGGGTTAACTGCTTTGAAGGCAGCTATGCGCAACACTGGCTCGCTCCAGAATAAATCTCACGTCGAGGGCATATTTTTTTCCATTTTACCGTGAGTCGGGCTCAGCTGCACAGAGGAGAGAGCAGAGCAAAGAGGTCACGGGGACAGGGGAGTCACACGCTGGCGGTTTGAATACGCGGAAGATCACTGAGGGATCCACAGTATATGGACCCTCCGTGCGCCATTAGTCCGCACTCCGGACTCTGAATCCTGCCATCCGAGTTAAGATCTCGGCGGAACCTGAGGCGCAGTTCCTTCTTAAAACGTAATCTGGTGAGCATTTCTAGAATCGTACTTGTATAGATGCAGCCTTTAATGTGTTGCTAGGTTAAAATTGATGACTTCTTGTATTTCAGTAGGCAACTGCCCTCTTGATTTCGGATTTAATTTCTTTATTACAGGGGCGCTTTTATGAAGACAGAGTCATGTTCAGGTACTTTGCTTGATGGAGGAAGCTCATTTCGGACTCTGTGATCTGCTCACCTGGAAAGGTCTGCTATACTACTACAAGAGAGAAGTAGAGTCTGGAAGAAGGAACAATTTTATGATGCTTTGGAAGATAATGTTTTTTTTTCTTATACTGAAAATGAAAGGTAGTTGTTTCTATATGGACTCAGTCTTTGGAATTTGTATATATATATTTCAGTGATCCCTCAGCCATTCCTTCTGTATTGTAATTCAATTTCTCTTTTAAAATTCCTTCCCCACTTCTAGGACCTGCAGTTGCTGAACTCCACAATGGCTTCTATTGGAAAGTCTGTGACTGAGACCAAGTAAGTGTTCACTTTTTTATGAAACCATTATTTATTTAGGAGCAATGAGCAATTCTTATATAAATGCAATAAAATCATTATGTTCAAGCTATGAGAGAGAAAATTAAGGATAATTTAAGAAATCAGTCTTAGCTTGTTTCTATACACAGATGGTATTATTTATTTTCAAAGGAAACCCGCGAGGATTCCCCTGGTGTGCAAGATGTGCCTGAATACTCTTGATCAGCTTCCTGCTCACTTGAAGAGGGCGTGTATGAAGCACGCCACGGCAGAAAAGATCAGGATGGCCTCTCAACAGGCGAGGGAGGACATGATGAATCACCTGAAGAACGGGGTCATCGTGGATTACCACAGAATAGAGATCGTGTCTGGTGAGGCAAACAGGATAGTGGTTGTAAGACTGCTAGAGTCCTTGGGCCTTTTTGTACATGGGAAGCCTGAAGACACATTGGCAAGGTGAGATATTTTTAATCTGTAAGGCTTCTGTAGTTTCTTTTTGAAATCATTGTTACAACATATTATGTAAAATCATGTTGAAAAGAATCTACCTGCATTCCAGCGGCCCTGAGCAAGAGGCCGCAGTCCAGGAGGAAGAGATGCCAGAGGCTGCTCTAGAAACTGAAACAGAAGCGGATAAGGAAGGGGAAGATGTGAGCTCTGAAGAACTCTATCAGCAGTAAGACTTTTTATTTTTCAGATGTATCTATTTTTTACTAAAATTCTAATTTGTCTTATAGGTATAAAATGTTTAAACCGGTGTTTTATATCCTTACAGGCCCTGAGTAGTTAAAAAGTATCAGCAGGCCGGAAGAGAGTGGCCCAAGCTGGACTCTATAGAAAGCACTCCCTGGATGCTCCTCTCCTGATTGGATTCAAACAGTACCTTACCAAGGATCTGGGAGTGGCAAATTATTCTCAGGAGGTATTTATTTTTTAAAGGCATTTAAAATTAAGCAATGGTATCTTCATTGTAAATGTTTTTATTTCTTAGCTTAAAATTCACCCATGTGAAATGATGTCAGCCATAAACATCATGACTCTATATTTCCTACCTGAATCTATTCTACTTAAATTATTACATTATACACAATTTGAGTTCATCTTAAAAAGTAAAAGGTAATGAAAGGAATGCATTTTCATAAGAAAGATAATACCGATATGCATGTGATAATCTTCCTAATATCATGTAGTGCATCATTTGGACACTTTGTGGGCTTCAAATACAAAGAAAATCATGTTCTATGGTACAAGATAAATACAAAACTTAAGCTTTTATTTTAATTAGATTTCTTTATAAAGCATAAGCAATCATTTATTACATCGCTTCTTGAATTAAATCTTTTGACAAGAGGAAAGACTTCTGTTACATTTAAACCCATGTTTAGCTGTGTTTTTTAGATTTAACTGAACCAATTTCTGTGTGTGATAATGTCCTTGAATTCTGACAACATCACACTAAATTACATGATATAAAACAGCTAATGTTTCTAGAGATAAAGTTTCTGAGATGCTTCTAATTACTTTTTATTACCAGGGACAGTTTAATTCACCTTGTACAGTACTGTAAGACCAAGATGCTTTTTTTAAAAGTTATTTAACATTTTATAGAACTTTGTCTACTATGGCAACATGATGTGCTCGGTGAAACTTGGAAAAATACTGCTTGGCCACTTATCTTAAGATAAAGATAGGATAAAGGTTTATCTTTTGCACCTACCTGACCCCCAGGGAAGGCCAATGCTTTCTAAGTTGATGGTTCCCTACAGTAGACTGTACTTTAATTTCAAAGGTAATGTATATTGACCCAAATCAGTTTTGGAATCCAATCTACTGACGAGATGGAGCACATCCTTTTTTCAGGATTTTAGCATCATACGTTTGGTATATTTAGTCCCTAATGCTGAAAGAAATGATCATAGAACATTTGGACACTTTGTGGGCTTGAAATACAAAGCAAATCATGTTCTATGGTACAAGATAAATACAAAACTTAAGCTTTTATTTTAATTAGATTTGTTTATAAAGCATAAGCAATCATTTATTACATTAATATATGTGAAAATAACATTTTAGCATCATATGTTTAGTATATTTAGTCCCTAATGCTGAAAGAAATGATCATAGAACATGACATCTAACCTTACCTGCGGTGTTTTTAATCCCTATTGCTCAATGCACGGTGAAAGCATTCCATACATGTGTCTGACAATGAGGAATGGGCCCCTGAGACAGTCATTTGCCTGTTTCACAAATGATCGTATTTTACTAGAGATTCTGTTTGGGATTCAGATGTGCATTCGGACAGCAATCCCTTTCAAGAAATGATACGTTCTGGATGAGGTCAAAGGTGCTGGAACACTGTATCTAGGATGTGTTTGCAGAGACTGTGTGTCTCCTGCTTCAACGCAGTGATAAACAGATGTGCTCCTTTAATTTATTGGTACATGCCCAGGGCAGTAAGCAGTCTGAGGATTTATTTCCAGATGGCATAGAGCAGTGAAGCAGTGCAAAACACTGGATCATTATATTATTAGAATCTATTCTACTTAAATTATTACATTATACTCAATTTGAGTTCATTTTAAAAAGTAAAAGGTAATGAAAGGAATGCATTTTCATAAGAAAGATAATACCGATATGCATGTGATAATCTTCCTTATATCATGTAGTGCGTCATTTGGACACTTTGTGGGCTTGAAATACAAAGAAAATCATGTTCTATGGTACAAGATAAATACAAAACTTAAGCTTTTATTTTAATTAGATTTGTTTATAAAGCATAAGCAATCATTTATTACATTAATATATGTGAAAATAACATTTTAGCATCATATGTTTAGTATATTTAGTCCCTAATGCCGAAAGAAATGATCATTTGTTTAACATGCACGGGTCTGTCTCAAACGATGCAGTACTCCTGAAGGGTCTCAAACCCTACATTTTGGATGCCTAGCTGTATCCCTCACATGTGGCACCTCAGAATGACTTCTAACCTTACCTGTGGTGTATTCAGTCCCTATTGCTCAATGCACGGTGTACATACTGCACACATGTGTCTTGAGAATGAGGAACGGGCCCCTGAGACAGTCATTTGCCTGTTTCACAAACAGGGACCTGGACCTGGACCTGGCCCGTACAGGGCTCAAACCCGCGACCTTGGCGTTATTAGCACCACGCTCTAGCCAACTGAGCTAACCGGCCTCACGACAGTGCTCCTCTCTGTGCTGCAAAAAATCAAACTCAGGGAATTTCTTTTGTCCTCCTTTGAATAGAAAGCCGTGTAATTCAGTGTACGGGCTTTCTCGTGCAGTTTCATGGTTCTTGTAACCCAAATCCTACACTGGCCTGAAGTGCCCCCCCATTTCACAGCATTTTTCAGCTGATTTAAAATGTACCTAAAGGAGAAGCATTATTGAAGACCATCAATTACCAAGAGCTTTTGTCAAAGGTTTTGGTGGTCATTTTGAATGACCACAGAGCGCTGTGACCTCGGTTTTACATCTCATCCAAAAGACAGCGCCCTTTTACAACACAGCATCTCCGTCACTATACTGGGGCATTGGGACCCGCACAGACCTCAGGGTGAGCGCCCCCCCGCCGGCACCATTAACACCGCTTCCAGCTGGAAGCTTTGTTTTTCCCTGTAGCTCATCCTCATCCAGGTACTGACCTGGCTCACACCTGCTTAGCTTCAGTGGGTTTTCAGTTGCGAGTTGCAAGGGGATGCAAGTGATAGAGCCGCTCGCTGCAAAAGCCACTACATTGGCCGGGAATCGAACCCGAGCCTCCCGCGTGGCAGGCGAGAATTCTACCACTGAACCACCAATGCTCAGTGCCTGGGCCTTCAAAAAAGACGCTTTTTTGGTGCTCTGTGCAAAACGCGTCGACATCTGCTTCCAGCTGCAAAATGCCATTTGCGGACGCTGAAGAACTTATTTCCAAGGCAGCGGGTACAAGCGATTGGCCGTTTTAAAACCACCAGGAACAGCAAAGAGGCGCGCTTCTTTGCTTGTGCCGAAACACACCGACTGAAGGCGGACAACGTAGTCGGCAAGATTGGAACCTGTGCGGGGAGACCCCAATGGCTTTCTAGTCCATCGCCTTAACCACTCAGCCACGACTACAGCACGCCCCACCGCCGCTGCGTTCTTGCTACAATCTTACCTGGATCGCGAGGCGCCGGCGGAAGCCTATTTCAAAGTCGTTCTCCGTTTCAAAAAAACATTTCCAAAATACAAGCCTTGCAGACAGACACGCCTCAGAGGACTTAAGGGTGGCTTCATGTCGGAATGATAAAGTCTCCCCGTCCGGACATGAAAATGCCACTTTGTTACACACAAAAAAAGAATCAACAACAGAGAAATGCCCACAAGCATTTGAAAAGCCGCACCACGTCGCACTTGAAATAGCTCTTACATTAGTGGTAGACACAGGAATCGCCTTTTTATTTACGCTCTTACCAACGCGATGGAAAGCAAAACAAAGCAAAGCAGAGCAAAACAAAACGAACAAACGAAAACCCTCACGTCCTGCACTTGCATATAACGCCGTTACGTGCCCAAGCGGTATTGTACGTCATCCTAGCACTGCACCCCGGGTCGTACGGTATATGGGAACGAGCACACGCCACGAATCGTCTCGAATCACTCCCTACAGCTGTAAGGCGCCTTGAAGCGTGCACCCCCAACATTCTTCTTTGCGCATCTGTGAAAGGTAAACTCTTGAGCAAACTCTGAACCAGCTCTATGGAAACTAATCCGATTAGACGTTACTTTGACTCATCTTCTTACGCTCAGTGCCGGATTGCTCAAACTCCAGCTAGGGTTAGGGTTAGCATTCCCACGCTACTTAGACACTTTGTTTACGCTCAGTGCTGGATTTTGGGAACTTCAGGACGAGTGGGAATTTTCTCCTATCTGTCCATTCTGTTTTGTTTTGGAGACTCTTGGCTGCCTATGTTGTTCAGTGCAGCGTGAAGGAAACATTTTCCAAAATTGTGTCAGCTCAAAAGTTGTAAGAAAACCTCTCCAGGTGCTTTAACTCTCTTCATTTTTGTCATTTAATGTGACACTCGATGTATAACTGGAGCCTCACATATGCAAATGGTGAGGCTCCAGTTCGACACACAGTTCCACACCACTTTACAGTATATGACAAAAGCATGGCAGACTGTGCCGGACCAGCTGGTAACTTCCGCTTATTTTGACCATATTAAACATTGGAAATCTTCCCACTTGCATTTGTGACACTTGATTTTGGCTCCACCTAAGACACTCTTAAATCTTCAAACACTTTTCTCTTCTCCCGCAACACACTTGTCTGTCGGCACTATGTGGCAGCGTTGCATGACAACCCATCTCACCACGGAAAGGAACCTAACAGCTTTGGTAAGAGAGTAGAATTACCTGAAGAACTGCATTCCATGGAAGCAGGACCAAGCGATGTAGCATTTTTATAGTACAAGGAAAGGAGAAGCGGCACTTCGCCTTTGCCACACAGGCACAAGGTGACATGCGGCAGACGCCGTAGTCGGCAGGATTCGAACCTGAGCGGGGAGTCCCCAATGGATTTCAAATCCATCGCCTTAACTACTCGGCCACGACTACAGCGAGCTCGCCTCCGCCGCATTCCTCCTATAATCTAACACGGAGTGCGAGGTGGCTGCGGAAACTTTATTAAAGTCGCTCTCCGTTAAAAAAAAAAACCTTTCACAAGATACATGCCGGCAGACAGACACGCCTCAGAGGGTTTAAGGCTGGCTTCACGTTCAAATGATAAAGTCTCCCCGTCCGGATGTCAAAATGCAACTTTGGCAGACAGAAAAAACATCAACAAACCACAAATGTGGACAAGGATTTTACAAGCTGCACCACACTGCACTTTCAAAAGCATTTACATTCGTGTTAGACGCAGGAATTGTCTTTGTTTTGCGCGCTTACGAACGCCATAGAAAACGAATCAAAACAAAAGCCCTCAGCTCCTGTACTTGATTATAATGCCGTTACGTGTCGAAGCAGGAATTTACGTCATCTTACCACTGCAACATGGGGAATAGAGGGAAATGAACACACGCTACGAATCGTCTCAATCACTCCCTAGAGTCGTAAGGCGCATTGAAGGGTGCACCCCCATCATTAATCGTTGCGCCTCTGTGAAAGGAAAGCTGTTGAGCAGTCTTTGAAACAGCTCGGATGAAACACTTGATTGCTTCCATGTGCATCTGGAGCCCACTTCTTATTTTCACTTCACGCCGCCCAAAGCATTTCTAAAACAGGAGATTCGCGTTTGGGAATGCGCCCTGCCCTACAAATAAAACAGGTCTACGGGTCTGAAACCTGCTCCACGGAAAACAGTTCTGTTGCGCTTTTGATCAAAGGGAGATTCTCTGTTCTTACTTTTTGATTACATAACACCCAAAGGGGCTTCTTTGGAGCTGGATTCCAACCAGCATCCTAAAGTTTCTTGGCGGAATCCTTTACAGTCCTCTGTTCGGTCGACAAGGAACAGAAGGGGGCAGCTTTCCTCACACATACAGTGCAATGTACTGTAGTGTTCCCCTTCATTGAATTCGCAGTTCTGCATCAGACCTCTAACTCGTTTCCTTAGCTTGGATTTAAGCCACGAAGCAGGCTTCTACTGTATAAACGTCTAGAGGAATCACAAACTATTTGAGAGGCCATCATCCCAGGGGGAACTGACAAAGTCTATCCCTAAACACCTAGCGCAGTCTCTCGAGAGACTGTCAAAAATCGCTTTCTCCGTTTGTGCTGCAAGTAAGTGAAAACGCGGTCTCAACCCAGAGCCACTTGGCAGCAGCGGCACGTAAATACTGTTACTACCACTGCTCGATACCAATGTTAGCCTACTATACCATGTTCAGCCACCGCTAGAAAATGTAAGGCTCTAGTACTGGAGCAAACAAAAGGAGAGCCAACGTCAAACGTAGAGAGCAACGAGGATGGGATTCAAACCCATGCGTGCAGAGCACAATGGATTAGCAGTCCATCGCCTTAACCACTCAGCCACCTCGTCGATGAAACTGGGCTGTCCAGACATGGGTTGGCGCGCTCCAGATGATCTTTTTCTTTTTTTTCCCTCGTACTCAAGGGTACTTTTCCTGTTCCACATGCGATTTCAACATTTTCCTTGGGAGATGTCAAGCCAGCAAGCCACTGCTGTGGTTCAGTGGCCATTGTGGAGTTCAGTGGCCCTGTTGTACACAGAAAGCACATTGAGCTCCTTGGACATGAAAAGTTCCAGATAAAAGCCATTTGTCATCCTTTCTCTTGGTGTCGATGTTGCTATTGTATGTAAAGGTGGCAACTTGCTCAGCGAGCAGGCGGAGCACACACCGAATGCAGATGTGTCTGAGTGGTGTGTCCAAGTGGTTGCAAAAGGACAACACTACCGGGGCACCGTTGCTTAGTTGGTTAAAGCGCTTGTCTCTTAAACAGGAGATCCTGAGTCCGAATCCCAGTGGTGCCTTCTTTGTTCTGTCTTCTCGAACAGAACTGGTCCTTACAGACAACTGCCTATGGCTAGACTTAATTAAATGCAAGTATTCATTTCCTGTCTTTAACGCGACTTGTTTTTCTTAAAATGGATGGAACTTGCAAAACATGAAATACAAACATTGCTAATCAGCGCTAGCGGCTGGCAAAAAAAAAGAAGTCAGCAATGTTTTTTTTCTTTAACCTTAACCCTGCTAATGGAGAAGAGTTAAACGACCGAGTCTATGCAGCTTAAACGGTCCACATGTCGGGTTCTTAGCTGAAAGGGTGGTAAATCACGCTCACCCCAGTCCTTAATCTTTTAAAAGGATACAAAATTGAACCTAGTCGCCACATCACATACATCCTGTTCAACGATAAAAAGGTGACATCTATCCTCGATCCAGAGTAAATCCCACGTTGAGGGCGTATTTTTTTCCACTTTACCATGAGTCGGGCTCAGCTGCACAGAGGCGAGAGCAGAGCAATGAGGTCACGGGGACAGGGGAGTCACACGCTGGCGGTTTAAACACGCGGAAGAAAACTGAGGGATCCACAGTATGTGGACCCTCCGTGCGCCATCAGTCCGCACTCCGGACTCTGAATCCTGCCATCCAAGTTAAGATCTCGGCGGAACCTGAGGCGCAGTTCCTTCTTAAAACGCAATCTGGTGAGCATTTCTAGAATCGTACTTGTATAGATGCAGCCTTTAATGTGTTGCTAGGTTAAAATTGATGACTTCTTGAACTTCAGTAGGCAACTGCCCTCTTGATTTCGGATTTAATTTCTTTATTACAGGGGCGCTTTTATGAAGACAGAGTCATGTTCAGGTACTTTGCTTGATGGAGGAAGCATATTTCGGACTCTGTGATCTGCTCACCTGGAAAGGTCTGCTGTACTACTACAAGAGAGAAGTAGAGTCTGGAAGAATGGACAATTTTATGATGCTTTGGAAGATAATGTTTTTTTTTTCTTTGAAATCGAAATGAATCAGAATATCAGTGCAAAAGACAAACTCTTGGTTTGGTTTAAAGAGATATGGTTTTAAAACAGACAAAATGTAGAAAACAGGTGTTTCTCACTTTTGGAAAAGAATGGACCGGGGGTAATATTTTACTAGGTGCAGTGCTGATCTCACTGGGTTACAGTCCTGCAGTGTCACACCGGGGCCAGTGGCGCAATGGATAACGCGTCTGACTACGGATCAGGAGATTGCAGGTTTCGACTCCTGCCTGGCTCGGGTCATTTTTAAATGCATCGGGCTACTCCCTAAGTAGTCTGTGCTACTTACTGCATTGTAATCGTACCCAGTAAGAGATTTCCTTCATGTAAATGAACTGCACCTGACAGCTTTAGAAAAACACCTGGGCTCAGTACGGTGCTGAGAGCTCAGCGTTGCTGTTCTAATTAGCACGCACTGCATCGGCTATGAGCCCGAACTTTTCAATTATTCCGATCAGTAAGTCAACACGTAGTCCACATGAACGGTAGAAATATTCTCTTGTCTGTCTCTTGTTTGTATAGAACTGAATGTCCCTGACAATGTACTGTTAGTTTTAATTGAAGAACGGCATTTGTGTTCAAATATACCAGACAAGTTTATGTAACTGCTCATGCGACACTCAGTTGTAATTAGTCAAGAAATAAAGTCGAACAACAGCTGCGGGTTTGATTCTGAACGTATCAGATTGCAGCGCCTTTTACTTCCATTGACAAATGATAGAGATTCGAAGAGAGATCCTTCAGACCAGCAAGCAAACCCACGGCTATTTCGGTTTTCTATCTAGGCAACGTTGGTGTCTGCAATAGCATACATGAAAGCGTGATGCAATTTCTGTGTCTACATTTGTTGCACATCATGCACAGTAAGAGTGTTTCTAACACCAAATAAAAAGTCAACAATTAGCGATCACGCCTTCTCCTCAGTTAACCCACTGAAACCCTTGCTGTTAACAGTTCTTTACTGCGTGCTTTACCAGCACCTACATATCGTGTCGGTTCTTTCAGCTTTATTCATTAGGTTTTCAAAGGCATAAGTAGAGCACCAGAGGTGCGAACGCAAAGGCGACGTGGCGGCAGACGCCGGAGTCGGCAGGATTCGAACCTGCGCGGGGAAGCCCCAACGCATTTCGAGCCCATCGCCTTAACCACTCAAGCACGACAAATGCGAGCTCGCCGCCGCCGCCGCATTCCTCCTATAATCAAACACGGACTGCGATTTGGCTGCGGAAACCTTTTTAAAGTTGCTCTCCGTTAAAAAAAATACCTTTCACAAGATTCGTGCCGGCAGACAGACACGCCTCAGAGGGTTTAAGGCTGGCTTCACGTTCAAATGATAAAGTCCCCCAGTCCGGATGTCAAAATGCAACTTTGGCAGACAGAAAAAACATCAACAAACCAAAAATGTGGACAAGGATTTTACAAGCTGCACCACACTGCACTTTCAAAAGCATTTACATTCGTGTTAGACGCAGGAATTGCCTTTGATTTGCGCGCTTACGAACGCCATGGAAAACGAAACAAAACTAAAGCCCTCAGCTCCTGCACTTGATTATAATGCCGTTACGTGTCGAAGCAGGAATTTACGTCATCCTACCACTGCAACACGGGAAATAGGGGGAAATGAGCACAAGCTACGAATTGTCTCTAATCAGTCCCTACAGTTGTAAGACGCCTGGAAGCGTGCACCCCCATCATTAATCTTTGCGCATCTGTGCAAGGTAAACTCTGGAGCAGTCTCTGAAACGGCTCAAAGGAAACACGTGATTGATTCCATGTGCATCTGGGGTTCATTTCTTATTTACATTTAATTCAAGGGAAAGGCTTGGGTCAGTTTCAGACGGCCTCCAACAGCGAGATTCAAGCGCCCCACCTTCAGCCCAATCTGCGCCGCCAGAACGACAACGGCTCCTCTGGTCTTTGGGGTGCGGTTGTGACCCCGTAACCTAAAGTGTTGGTGGCAGACAAATGGAGACTAACAGGTGACATCCTAGGACATGACTACGTTGTGACACTCGGTGGGGATGGTGACCATTGTTTGGAAAAGAGTGCGAGGCCCCTTTAGAAAAACATTTTGTTAACAGGCATTCTGCCTCAGCCTAAACACCTATAGCTTGCAAAGCGCATGCTATTAGACAGGCACCTCTGCAAGACCTTAAGAGTCTCTTAAACTAGTGATAGTAAGGTGTTCCCAATGGGCGATATTTGGCTTTCAAATCATCTCTCTGTGGAAGCGCCGAGATGCAGCTGTTTAAGGCTTAGAAGCAGCTGACTGTTTCACTACCTAGCTGATTACTGTCAGTCAGGGAGCTCAGAGGTGAAAAGCCTGTCTGAGAGACAATTCGCCGTCGATCAGTTCAATATGTTCCGTACCAGCTCGGCGCAACTGAGATCATCTTGGTAGCCGTGTAGCTCAGATGAGTGAGAGCGTGTGTGTGTGTACCACCGTGATTGGATGCCGGTCCTTCTCAGGTCACAGTAAACCTTCTGCTGCCTAACTTCCCTAATTTTGGGGATCCCTTTGAAAAAGCAAAGGAAAAAAAACTGGCTCTTCATCAGCATGATCGACCTCACCCAGTGTGCCCCAGTGGCCTAATGGCTAAGACACTGGCCTCCTAAGCCAGGGATTGTGGGTTTGAGTCCCATCTGGGGTGCTCCTGTCCCATTTTGAGCGTACAAATGTCCTTTTGATTTGCAAAGCTACAACCCCACCTTACTCAGTGAGCGTCTCTTCTTTTCTCTCACATACAGTTGGGAGAAAAACTTTTGTAAACAGCCCTTCGGAATGATGTGGATTTTTGCATGAATGGCTCCTAACATGTGATCTTATCTTTATCTAAGTCATAATAATTAATAAAGAGAGTCTGATTTAACAAACAACACACGCCCAACATTTGACATTGCTGTTTCTTTATTGACCAAATGGTTTAAACAATCAAGGTCATTGATGGAAAAAGTACGTGAACCCTTATATTAAGGAGCTAGTGGAACCTCCTTTATGACAAAAACCTCAATCCCCACTTTCTGTAGCGGCTGGTCAGACCTGAGCAGCGGTTAGGAGGTATTTTGGCCTATTCCTCTATGCAAAACTGTTTCAGTTCATGTATATTTTTGGGATGTCTTGCGCTGAACGGCCTGCTTCAGATCACGCCACAGCACTTCAATGGGATTGGGGTCAGGACTCTTACTTGGCCATCCCAAAATACGGAATTTCTTCTGTTTCAGCCACTCTGTTGTTGATGTACTCCTTTGTTTTTGTCATGCTGCATGACCCAGCGTCTTTCGAGTTTTAGATCACAGGCAGACACCCAGACATTCTGCTGTAGATTTTCCTGATACATCTTGGAATTCATCGGTCCCTCGATGATTGCAAGCCGTACAGCCTCCGCCATGCTTCCCAGGTGGGATGAGGTTTTGGAGTTGGTATGCGGTGTTTTGTTATCTCCAAACATAACGCTGTGCACATTTACCAACAAGTTCAACTTTTGTCACGTCTGTCCACAGAACATTGTTCCAGGAGTTGTGGAACATCCATGTGGTCTTTAGCAAACTTGAGAGGGGCAGTGGTGGTTTTTTTGGGGGGGAGAGCAGTGGTTTCCTCCGTGGTGACCTCGCATGATCACCACTCCTGTTCAGATTTCTTCTTATGGTGGACTCATGGACACAGACGTAAGACAAAGTCAACCACCTGTTCGCTAGATCCCATCCCCACTCAGCTAGTCAAAGATTCCCTCGAAGGACTGGCAGGACCTATAATTAGTATGATGAATGCATCGCTTGCGTCAGGCGTTGTACCTGATCAATTTAAGGTAGCGGTTGTTAGACCGCTCCTTAAGAAGTCAAATTTGGATCCACAAGTTCTTAACAACTACAGGCCTGTCTCAAAGGTCCCATTTCAATCTAAAAGTCTTGGGAGAATAGTTGTTGCCCAACGTCAATCGTATCTGGATTCAAATAATATACTTGAGAAATTTCAGTCTGGTTTCTGAAACTGCATTAACAAGAGTCGTAAATGATATTCTCTTAGCTACTGATGCGGGGAATGAAACAGTGCTTGTGCTTCTAGATCTTAGAGCTGCCTTTGACACAGTTGACCTCTCTGTTTTGTTACACAGGCTTGAGTTTGAGGTTGGCTTATCTGGAACCGTCCTTCAGTGGTTTACTTCACATTTTACTCATCGTTTTCATTATGTTCAAATATCTAATAATTGTACTGCTTCATCAATGTCACCAGTTCGATTTGGGGTACCAGAAGATCAGTGCTGGGACCAATATTGCTCTCTCTCTCTACATGCTGCTGCTAGGTAGGATAATATGAAAAAATAATATGAACTTTCATTCATATGCTGATGACACTCAAATAAACATTTTGTTTCCACCAAATGACAACTCTTCTATTATCAGTTTAGTTAAATGCATTAAGGAAGGAAATACTTGGATGTGTGAAAACTTTTTGTTACTCAACTCTGAGAAAAATGAGGATCTGTTGATCGGAGGCAACAATACTGATAGGACTACTATAACTTCAGCACTTAACTCAGAGGATTTAAACATTTGCCTCAAAGAGACAGCACGTAACCTAGGCGGCATATTAGACACAAGGCTCTTAACAACTTGCATTGTTAAGTGCCTTGGGACAACCTTGTTGTGAAAGGCGCTATATAGAAATACATTGATTTGAATTGAATTGACAATGTAAAATGTTGTGTGTGTTGTTTGTTAAACAAGACTGTCTTTATTTATCAAAAAATAAAAGGAATTTGCTAGGAATGCAAACGTTAGGTTGCGCTTCTTCATGCTGCATCGTCGGCATGAGTGGAGCTTTTTAAACGTCTGTACTTACTGTGCCCCATAAGAAATCGTTTGTCCCCGTTCAAAAGAGATTGTGCGATGTCCTGCAGTGTTCGCAAAGCAAACCTTTGACAGTTTGAAAAGAGGAATTTATTCTGCTTCCTGTGCGTGCAGTAGTTACAAAGTTGAACGTCTTTACACGATTTGCTGCAGTTTTCAGTGGGCGGGCTTTGTCAGATGGCTTGGAAAAACGCACTGTGTTTCGGCTCGGGAAACATCATGAGCAGTGTCCTGCATGTTTTCTGTGTATAGCTGTCTTTTAACGCATACAGAATTCATTCGAAATCATTGATTTCTCCAATTAACAAGGGTCCCTTAAAAGATGAGTCAAAGTAACGTCTAATCGGATTAGTTTCCTTAGAGCTGGTTCAGAGTTTGCTCAAGAGTTTACCTTTCACAGATGCGCAAAGAAGAATGTTGGGGGAGCATGCTTCAAGGTGCCTTACAGCTATAGGGAGTGATTCGAGACGATTCGTGGCGTGTGCTCGTTCCCATATACCGTACGCCCCAGGGTGCAGTGCTAGGATGACGTACAATACCGCTTGGGCACGTAACGGTGTTATATGCAAGTGCGGGACGTGAGGGTTTTCGTTTGTTCATTTTGTTTTGCTCTGCTTTGCTTTGTTTCGTGGTCAAGAGGCGTAAGGTAAGTCGTAATCCAGGGAGAACACTGGTGGCAAACAGTCCGAGGTGAGAGGCAAGGTCCAAAGTCGAAAAGGCAGAAGGGGAGTCCAATATCCAGAATAAACGAGGTAATGGAAAAAACGCCAGGTAGAGCTCTCAAGGAGTAGACTCAATACCAGCGGGAAGCAGGTAAAGATGGTAAAAATAGCACTGCGTACCGCACGGTGGAGTGTGTGCAGGTGGGTTAACTCGTGCGGCGGCGTTTGTTAATAATCACCCGCTGCTGGTGCTGTTTAGATTGCTTAAGAGTTGGTCTTAACTGCCTGGCGGTCATGACAAGCTCCTCTTTAAGCTGTGGTTTAGTTTTGCATTCATGTGTTTCTAGAGCAGTTATTTATGGGGGTGGGTGGGTCTTTCACAGAGGCTCAGGACAAATACCCTGCATGAAAGTCTACTGTGTGCGTTCAAACAGTCACAGGTCAAGAGCCAGGCAGGAGGACAATGGACAGAAGAAGCAACGAACTAAAAATAAAAGAACGAATATGAAAAAGCCACCATCTTTTTCTTTTTGACATTTTCCGACTTTCATGCAAGCCAGGACAAAGTTGCTCGTAGCTACTTGTGGATTCAAATACTCTATCGAGTGCTTTGATGAGTTTTTGCATCCTGTTTCTGTTTTTTTTTTCAATCTAGTGATGGAAAGTAAGAGGGAAATGATGGAGCAATCAATAACCGCTCCGGAAAAATGGCAGAAAGAAATGGCCCGTCACTAAGGACATTTGTGAAGCAGAGGAGTGACATCACCACAAAGGCGACTTATTCTGCTGATCGTTTTGGTGAATAATGATTGAGGCGTGTTAAGAGAAAGGTAGCTGCGTCAGCATGCTTAGGCTGCAAAGGATAAAGCAAAGGTTTACTCCATGCTGAAAAGAGAAGAAAAGAAGCACAACGTTTCGACTGTGGAGCCTTCTGCGCCATCTTCTTTAGCGATGGTGATGATGTTTACATTGGAAAAACTGAGACACGCATACTGGAGGGGCTTGAACCACCAACTTTTCAGCACCACAGAGTCTGACAGTCTTTTGTGCGCCCTACATTTGCAGGTTTATGGTCAAAGAAAACAATCACTTGCGCTTCTTGCAGCCGGCAATCTTTTTCCACTGACAACCAAGAAATGGATTTCATCTTTCACAAGCTGTATGGATTTCTTCAAAAACAAGTTATTCCAGAAAGGAAATGAATTCTTGCATTAAACTGAACCAAGCTGTACATGTTTGTCTGAAATGAGACATTCGGCACAACAAGACACGGAGAGAGTCACCGCTGGTATTCAGACCCAGGATCGCCTGCTTACTAGGCGGGCACTTTAAGCCACTAGGGAACAGCACCAGCGGAGCACCGCGCTTTTACAGACACTTAGACACATCTGCATTCGGTGTGCACTTAACCTGCTCTCTGAGCCCGTTGCCTCCGTCCCATTTAATAGCAGAACTGACGCCAAGAGAAATGATGAGAAATGGCATTTATCTGGCACTTCTCATGTCCAAGGAGCTCAATGCCCTTGACACCTCCCCAAGGCGACAGAGCTGTGCATTCTTTGGCGACACCATTTTTTCTTTTGTTTAATTTCTATACTTATTGATAGAATAAAAACGATATGTCATGTACTGTAAGGGAAATGTCTCTTTTCATGGGGAAAGCTAGCACCAGCAAATGTTGTGTTTAGAAGAAGTGATTTAACATGACACGTGACCTAATTTACCGGAGCAAAAGCTCACCCAGCAAGCCCTGCTTTACTTCTACAGGAGAGAAGTACTGTAGAGTCTGCAAGATGTTCAGCTGGGTAGCTACGTCAGCATGCCTCGGCTGCAAAGGAACAAGTAATAGGTTTATTGCATGCTGAAAAGAGAAGAACGGAAACACAGCGTTTCGACTGTGAGGTCTTCTCACACCTGAAGAAGCCTCACACCTGTAAAAGGCTCCATGGTTTTCTTTCTTCTCTTTTCAACATGGAATACACCTATTGTCTGCAAGATGTGACAATTTCATGGTGTTTTGGAAGAAAACCTTTTTTCTTTGAATTCAAAATCAATCGGAATTTCAGCACGACACATCAACACTTTTTCTGTTCTCTGTGGTAGAGTGCAAGCGCATGTTCCATGGGCCAGTGTCGTAATGGATAACGCGTTTGACTTCGAATCAGGTTGGAGTCCTGCCTGGCTCGTGAGGCTTTTAAACCTCTCAGGTTCCTCGGTAACAGGTTGCCGTCATGTATATGAACTATAGAAAAGCATTTGCCACAACCCGTAAATTAGCACGCAAGTGCGGGCTAGTTAACACAGAACTGTATGGAGATCATCTCCAGCTCCGAGCTCAATTGCAATGAAAAAACATGCAGAACAGAACTGGAGAGCAGCTGAATTTGTGCTCAGTAGGGTGGGAGGACTCAGCATTGCTATTGTTCTAATTATTATGAACTGCAGGGGATCTGAATCAGAACATGTCAGTTAGTTTGATCATTGCGTCAATATGTAGGCCACGTTAATATAGAATTATTACTTTGTCTGTCTCTTCTTTGTATATAGCTGAATGTCCCTGACAATTTCATGTTGCCTGCGATGTGTCCCCTCTCCCCACAGCAGTGGCAGATGACCAGCCGTCGTCGCTCCCCCAGCATCGTCGCGCTGGGTGTCTCCTCCTCCCCATCTGATTCCCCGTGCGCCCCTCCGTTGGTGCCCACCGGTCTCCTCGAATACGGCATCAGTCTGCTCAGCCAGAGCCAGGGCCTGCTCCAAGGGGACCAGTGCGGCCAGCATCACGTGGCACTGCACCTCAGTCGGCGCCGGGGCCAGGAACGCCTGGAGCGCTATTTCCCGGTGGGCCTCCTCCGGGAGAGTAGGGTAACCCTGGCGGGCTAAGTAGGCCACGTCTGCGGCTGTTACCTTCACTGTTACCTGGATACCTCTTTATCTAGAACTCACTCTTCCCCCTGCCTGTCTGGCTTCTTTTAATCCTTCTGTGCCCGGATTGCAGCGGGTAAGATATTTTTCCAAGAAAAAAAGAGAAATTAAAAAAAGAGAAATTTCACCAGAGCCCCTGCTCATGTCTAATTTTTAGTTTAGAAGGATTCAAGCAGGATTTTGGATGAAAGGCAGCGACCTTAATCAAGCCCAAATCATAATTGAACCCATTCAGAGCCTACATTACATTTTAGTGTTTCATTCTGAGCAGAATGCCCTCACACCTGAAGAAGGCTTGCGTTTTCTTCTCTTTTAAGCATGTGTACAATGATGTAATACAATTTAAAATAATTAAAAGTTTAAAAAGTATCAACTAAACTCCATTAATATCGAGTGTCTTTTATACAGCTTTTATACAGCTTTTAAGTATAGATTACACTTTTCTAAAATGTATTTAAAAAATAAAAACGATTACTAATCTAATCTTTCCACGTTTGATCCCAAAATCCCAAGAAAAATTAATCTAAACTAGGAGAAAGCTATGCTGAAAGTTTATTAATATACTTAGAAGACAAAGATAACAATTTATGTTGCATTTGTCTGATTGTGAATCAAAAAAATACATTTAATTAACTGCTCTCAGTGACAGCTGACAATCCTCCATACACTCAAGTGAAAAATTAGTAATGCCAATGTAAACGTCGTATTTACAATTTGTTGATAATAGAAATGTTAAGTTCTCTAAAGCTTTTTGAGGCAGCAAAAGATTTGAACACCCTATATTGTAATGAGCTGCTGAGCTGAGAAATGGGTTATGTTCCTGCTGTCAGAGGGGGTGGAAAGTGCCCGCGGTTATTTAATTAGTATTACAATTCACACTGATTCCCTTGCAAAGGTATGGACATAAGAATATTCGTGCGTGGTCAAAAAATGGCATTAAGCACTTAAAATTAATATGGTTAATAAGAGTAAACTGGAACATGCTGTAACAAGATCGGCTAAACTGGGATCTATCGCTTACGCCTGAAATTGGAGCTGCTGTCGCAGTGAATAACGACTAATAAGTCTGTCTTTCTGTGGGGGGAAGGGAATCTGATCTGATCTGCAAACCTCCGACAGAGCTGTTCAACTGGTTTTTGTCGGGCACATCAAGTGTCAGGTGTAAGCGATAAATATATTTAGCTGAAAAGCTGTACAACGCAAGACATTTCAGTACTCTAGGTTTCGTGAAAAAGCACATTGTGCTGCTGTAATACAGTTTAAAATAATTAAAAGTCTAAACAGTATCAGCTTATGTATGGGTTGTAATTTAAAAAAAGTCAAAAACCGCACTCAAAATGCAATTTAGCGCTTTCTGGCAAGAGGAGACACCCAAATTAATAATGTAACATGCTACTGTCTGTGCATGGATATAGTTATAATGCTATTTCCTTAGACACGTGATTCCATGTTTTATTTTGAATCCCCGGCGGAACCGGGCATCCATAAGAATCAAGTACTGTAACAGGTTTATTCTATGCTGAAAAAAAAGAAGAAAGAAAACACATTCCATAAGAATCAGCGCCTTTATATAGCGCCTTTAAAGGTGGCTTCTCAAAACGCTTTACAGGATAAAAACAACAATAACAACAACAACAATATTGTGTTTCATTGCTCTTTGACAGATTGTCTTTAAATCAACTGTTGATTTAAAGTTTGACAGTAAATGTTTATATTGTAACGCATACAGCCTCCATTTCTTATTAAAAATGTAGCCTAAGAGGGGGGGTCTGCTCTCACAATCCTCCATATACTCAAGCGAAAAATTAATAATGCCAATGTAAACATCGTATTTACAATTTGTTGATAATAAAAATGTTAAGTTTTTTAAAGCTTTGTGATAGTTTACCCAGTTTACCCATTGTTATTAAAAATGACTTGGATTCGAACATGTTGTGATATTTAGAAATATAAAAGTCAATTAATTGTCAATTTCCATATTTATGTCTTTATTTAGCGGTTTCATTAGTGACAAAGGCTAAACTTTCTTGGAAAAATGTCTTTGCTGTCTTGCTGATACGTTAAGCTTTCTAAACTCAGCCACAAAGTCATGTGACTGATTTTTCGCCCTGTTTCGTTGGTTAAACGCAATGATCACAAGCACCACCATGGTAACTGGGACATGAAGTTTTTAATTCAGAACTGTACGTACTGTAGCGGCGAGGCTTATTAATAAGACAGAATTAAGTGTTGCTGTGCTTTCCCAAATGAGGCCCCATCTCCCTCTTCATCTCTGTGGTGCAGTCACAGAGAAGCTATTCATGCAGACTGATTTAAAGATGTTTTCTTTTGATAAGGGACAGCTCCCAAATGGGGATGCACTTAGCTAAGCCTGGCTATCATGATCAATGGTCATCCATTGGCGCCTAAAGGTCTGCAAGATTCCAAGAGAGAGCCTCATCCAAGTGGTCTACAACCCCAAGGTCAGCATCACCAGAGCACCGTCGCAAGCTGAACAGCAAAGCCTGGCATAGAGCCAGAGAGCGCGGATTAGACAGCAACAAGCCTGCAACTGCTTCTTTGTGCCCGCAGGAGATCTGAATCCCCAGAGATTGGATGAGTATTCAACTTCACTGCATGACAGCTCGAGAATTCAATTGTTATCCCAACCAGTTGATATCAATTTAATTCCTAAGAGTTATGTACTTGTTTTGAGTATCTAGTGTAGAAGTTATAACCAAGTTCATTTACGAAACGGTCTAAATGAATGATATACTGAACGTATGTCCTCTTGATATATGTAACTCTTTGTAACTGACTGAATATATACCTTTTGTATTCTGATAACCCTCTCGATAAGATCTGTTAGGTTTACATGCATATTCTATGTATTAATAAATGTATCCTCATGTATTAGTACCTGTGTGTGTGCGTTGTTTGAGTTATATCGCAAGGTTGGATTCTAAAGCCATTAAAAGAATCATTTTGTGATTTACTGCTACAATGAATAATTGTCCCAGTAAATCCCAAATCCTACAGAACTAGTGCCTTCAGAGAGCACACTACAGATGTTACCTATTTATCGTTGAACAGGATGTATGTGATGTGGCGACTAGGTTCAATTTTGTATCCTCTTTAAAAGATTAAGGATTGGGGTGAGTGTGATTTACCACCCTTTCAGCTAAGAACCCGACGTGCAGACCGTTTAAGCTGCATAGACTCGGTCGTTTAACTCTTCTCCATTAGCAGGGTTAAGGTTAAAGAAAAAAACATTGCTGACTTCTTTTATTTTTTGCCAGCCGCGAGCGCTGATTAGTAAGGTTTGTATTTCATGTTTTGCAAGTTGCATCCATTTTAAGAAAAACAAGTCGCGTTCAAGACAGGAAATGAATGCTTGCATTTAATTAAGTCTAGCCGTAGGCGGTTGTCCATAATGACCAGTTCTGTTTGAGAAGACAGAACAAAAACGGCACCGCTGGGATTCAGAGCCAGGGTCTCCTGTTTACTAGGCAGGCGCTTTAAGCAACTAAGCCACGGCGCCCCAGGAGCGCTGTCCTTTTGCAGCCACTTGGACACACCACTCAGACACATCTGCATTCGGTGTGTGCTCCGCCTGCTCGCTGAGCAAGTTGCCACCTTTACATACAATAGCAACATCAACACCAAGAGAAAGGGTGACAAATGGCTTTTATCTGGAACTTTTCATGTCCAAGGAGCTCAATGTGCTTTCTGTGTACAACAGGGCCACTGATCTCCACACTGGCCATTGAACCACAGCAGTGGCTTGCTGGCTTGACATCTCCCAAGGAAAATGTTGAAATCGCATGTGGAACAGGAAAATGACCCTCGAGTACGAGGGAAAAAAAAGAAAAAGATCATCTGGAGCGCGCCAACCCATGTCCGGACAGCCCACTTTTGTCGACGAGGTGGCCGAGTGGTTAAGGCGATGGACTGCTAATCCATTGTGCTCTGCACGCATGGGTTCAAATCCCATCCTCGTCGCTCTCCATGTCTGACACGTGTGCCCATTTGGCATTGTCCATCCTGTCGTTTGCTCCGGTTCTAGAGCTGTACATTTTCTAGCGGTGGCTGAACATGGTATAGTAGGCTAACGTCGGTATCGAGCAGTAACAGTAATGGTATTTACGTGCCGCTTCTGGGCTCTGGGTTGAGACCGCGTTTTCACTTACTTGCAACGCAAACGGAGAATGCGATTTTTGATAGTCTCTCGAGAGACTGCGCTAGGTGTTTAGGGATAGACTTTGTCAGTTCCCCCTGGGATGGTGGCCTCTCAAATAGTTTGTGATTCCTCTAGACGTTTCTACAGTAGAAGCCTGCTTCGTGGCTTAAATCCAAGCTAAGGAAACGAGTTAGAGGTCTGATGCAGAACTGCGAATTCAATGAAGGGGAACACTACAGTACATTGCACTGTATGTGTGAGGAAAGCTGCCCCCATCAGTCCCTTGTCGACCGAACAGAGGACTGTAAAGGATACCGCCAAGAAACTTAAGGATGCTGGTTGGAATCCAGCTCCAAAGAAGCCCCTTTGGGTGTTATGTCATCAAAAAGTAAGAACAGCGAATCTCCCTTTGATCAAAAGCGCAACAGAGCTGTTTTCTGTGGAGCAGGTTTCAGACCCGTAGACCTGTTTTATTTGTAGGGCAGGGCGCATTCCCAAACGCGAATCTCCTGTTTTAGAAATGCTTTGGGCGGCGTGAAGTGAAAATAAGAAGTGGTCCCCAGAGTCACATGGAAGCAATCAAGTGTTTCATCCGTGCTGTTTCAAAGACTGCCCAAGAGCTTTCCTTTCACAGAGGCGCAACGATTAATGATGGGGGTGCACCCTTCAATGCGCCTTACGACGCTAGGGAGTGATTGAGACGATTCGTAGCGTGTGCTCATTTCTCTCTATTCCCCGTGTTGCAGTGGTAGGATGATGTAACTTACTGCTTCGACACGTAACGGCATTATAATCAAGTGCAGGAGCTGAGGGCTTTAGTTTTGTTTCGTTTTCCATGGCGTTCGTAAGCGCGCAAATCAAAGGCAATTCCTGCGTCTAACACGAACGTAAATGCTTTTGAAAGTGCAGTGTGGTGCAGCTTGTAAAATCCTTGTCCACATTTGTGGTTTGTTGATGTTTGTTCTGTCTGCCAAAGTTGCATTTTGACATCCGGACGGGGGGACTTTATCATTTGAACGTGAAGCCAGCCTTAAACCCTCTGAGGCGTGTCTGTCTGCCGGCACGTATCTTGTGAAAGGTATTTTTTTTGAACGGAGAGCAGCTTTAAAAAGGTTTCCGCAGCCACCTCGCAGTCCGTGTTTGATTATAGGAGGAATGCGGCGCCAGCGGGCTTTTGTCGTGGTCGAGTGGTTAAGGCGATGGACTCGAAATGCGTTGGGGCTTCCCCGCGCAGATTCGAAACCTGCCGACTCCGGCGTCTGCCGCACGTCGCCTTGTGCCTGCGCGAAAGAGGCGAAGTGCCGCTTCTCCTTTCCTGGTACTATAACAACGCGAAATCGCTTGGACCCGCTGCCACGGAAATCAATTCTTCAGATAACCACACATTTTACGTTCGCACCTCTGGTGCTCTACTTATGCCTTTGAAAACCTAATGAATAAAGCTGAAAGAACGAACACGATCTGTAGGTGCTCGTAAAGCACGCAGTAAAGAACTGTTAACAGCAAGGGTTTCAGTGGGTTAACTGAGGAGAAGGCGTGATCGCTAATTGTTGACTTTTTATTTGGTGTTAGAAACACTCTTACTGTGCATGACGTGCAACAAATGTAGCCACAGAAATTGCACCAGGCTTTCATGACGTTAGGATTTGTTTGTGCAACATCCGAGAAGAGTACTTGTGGCTTGAATGTGAACTGTACGTGCCCGCCCCCTTTCCTCTGTAGTGCATGAGTTCCTCCCGGCATGCCCTTCGTCATTGTTCTGTCATCTTGTATTTAAAGGGTTGTATTTCTGCTGCTGAAAATAAGCAACGGTTTTCTCACAACGCCCTTTGTTCCCGACGGAGCCCTTGTCTGTCATGAAATTCTTCAAAACCTCAAGCTAGAAGAAGAAGAAGACGACAAATATGAAGCGTTACAGCAACGACATGCCATGAGACGATCGATAACGATTTCCATAGGATCCCCGCGGTTGCCTGGCAATCGTCAGCTTTGCGCAGTGGCAGTATCGTAGCCTGTGAGGTTTAGCCGAGGCGCGATTATTGCTAGTTGAAAACTTTTCCCAATACCCCGCTTCCACCGGTTTGCAACACAATCGGTGAAGGCAATTTTTGACAGTCTCGTCAGAGACTGAGCAAGGTGTTTAAAGGCAGATTTTGTCATGGTGACATCATGGTAGAAAGAAACGAGCTTGTTACGTCTCCACAGAAACGCTCTTTAGCTCTTTCAGCGTTATACAGAGAACAGCGTCTGTCGAGATCACTTTTGAGTCAGCGCGAAACGCCGTGTGCTGTCAGTTTGATTTCGTATTGCTCGTAGCGGCGCCCGGCTTTTGTCTGTGAAACGTTAGGTTGCGCTTCTTCATACTGCATCTTCGGCATGAGTGGAGCTTTTTAAACGTCTGTACTTACTGCGCCCCCTAAGAAATCGTTTGTCCCCGTTCAAAAGAGATTGTGCGATGTCCTGCAGCGTTCGCAAAGCAAACCTTTGACAGTTTGAAAAGAGTGTTTCGGCTCGGGAAACATCATGACCAGTGTCCTGCATGTTTTCTGTGTATAGCTGTCTTTTAAAGCATACAGAATTCATTCGAAATCATTGATTTCTCCAATTAACAAGGGTCCCTCTTTTAACCTGCGAGAAGCATTCTTTCAATGTAACAGATTTACTCCGGGGAAAGGATTCAGAGTCCGGAGTGCGGACTGATGGCGCACGGAGGGTCCATATACTGTGGATCCCTCAGTGATCTTCCGCGTATTCAAACCGCCAGCATGTGACTCCCCTGTCCCCGTGACCTCATTGCTCTGCTCTCTCCTCTGTGCAGCCGAGCCCGATTCACGGTAAAGTTAAAAAAAAAAGATGCCCTCAACGTAAGATTGACTCTGGAGCAAGGATAGATGTTACCTTTTTATCACTGAACAGGATGTATGTGATGTGGCGACTAGGTTCAATTTTGTATCCTCTTTAAAAGATTAAGGACTGGGGTGAGCGTGATTTACCACCCTTTCAGCTAAGAACCCGACGTGCGCACCGTTTAAGCTGCCTAGACTCGGCCGTTTAACTCTTCTCCATTAGCAGGGTTAAGGTTAAAGAAAAAAAACATTGCTGACTTCTTTTTTTTTTGCCAGCCGCTAGCGCTGATTAGCAAGGTTTGTATTTCAAGTTTTGCAAGTTGCATCCATTTTAAGAAAAACAAGTCGCGTTAAAGACAGGAAGTGAATACTTGCATTTAATTAAGTCTAGCCGTAGGCGGTTGTCCATAATGACCAGTTCTGTTCGAGAAGACGGAACAAAAAAGGCACCACTGGGATTCAAACCCAGGGTCTCCTGTTTACTAGACAAGCGCTTTAACCAACTAAGCCACGGCGCCCCGAGAGTGCTGTCCTTTTGCAGCCACTTGGACACACCACTCAGACACATCTGCATTGCAAGACTATGTCACCACTCAGACACATCTGCATTGCAACTTGCTCCGCCTGCTCGCTGAGCAAGTTGCCACCTTTACATACAATAGCAACATCGACACCAAGAGAAAGGATGACAAATGGCTTTTATCTGGAACTTTTCATGTCCAAGGAGCTCAATGTGCTTTCTGTGTACAACAGGGCCACTGAACTGCACACTGGCCACTGAACCACAGCAGTGGCTTGCTGGCTTGACATCTCCCAAGGAAAATGTTGAAATCGCATGTGGAACAGGAAAATGACCCTCGAGTACGAGGGAAAAAAAAGAAAAAGATCATCTGGAGTGCGCCAAGCCATGTCCGGACAGCCTAGCTTACTCGACGAGGTGGCCGAGTGGTTAAGGCGATGGACTGCTGCTCCATTGTGCTCTACACGCATGGGTTCGAATCCCTTTCTTGTCGCTCTCCATGTCTGACACGTTTGACGTTGGCCATCCTGTCGTTTGCTCCGGTTCTAGAGCCGTACATTTTCTAGCGGTGGCTGAACATGGTATAGTAGGCTAACGTTGGTATCGAGCAGTGACAGTATTTACGTGCCGCTGCTGCCAAGTGGCTCTGGGTTGAGACCGCGTTTTCACTTACTTGCAACGCAAACGGAGAAAGCGATTTTTGACAGTCTCTCGAGAGACTGCGCTAGGTGTTTAGGGATAGACTTTGTCAGTTCCCCCTGGGATGATGGCCTCTCAAATAGTTTGTGATTCCCCTAGACGTTTATACAGTAGAAGCCTGCTTCGTGGCTTAAATCCAAGCTAATGTAACGAGTTAGAGGTCTGATGCAGAACTGCGAATTCGATGAACGGGAACAGTACAGTACATTGCACTGTATGTGTGAGGAAAGCTGCCCCCTTCAGTCCCTTGTCGACCGAACAGAGGACTGTAAAGGATACCGCCAAGAAACTTAAGGATGCTGGTTGGAATCCAGCTCCAAAGAAGCCCCTTTGGGTGTTATGTCATCAAAAAGTAAGAACAGTGAATCTCCCTTTGATCAAAAGCGCAACAGAGCTGTTTTCTGTGGAGCAGGTTTCAGACCCGTAGACCTGTTTTATTTGTAGGGCAGGGCGCATTCCCAAACGCGAATCTCCTGTTTTAGAAATGCTTTGGGCGGCGTGAAGTGAAAATAAGAAGTGGGCTCCAGATGCACATGGAAGCAATCAAGTGTTTCATCCGAGCTGTTTCAAAGACTGCCCAAGAGCTTTCCTTTCACAGAGGCGCAACGATTAATGATGGGGGTGCACCCTTCAATGCGCCTTACGACTCTAGGGAGTGATTGAGACGATTCGTAGCGTGTGCTCATTTCTCTCTATTCCCCGTGTTGCAGTGGTAGGATGACGTAAATTACTGCTTCGACACGTAACGGCATTATAATCAAGTGCAGGAGCTGAGCCACGGCGCCCCAGGAGTGTTGTCCTTTTGCAGCCACTTAGACACACCTTTAGAAAAACATTTTGTTAACAGGCATTCTGCCTCAGCCTAAACACCTATAGCTTGCAAAGCGCATGCTATTAGACAGGCACCTCTGCAAGACCTTAAGAGTCTCTTAAACTAGTGATAGTAAGGTGTTCCCAATGGGCGATGTTCGGCTTTCAAATCATCTCTCCGTGGAAGCGCCGAGATGCAGCTGTTTAAGGCTTAGAAGCAGCTGACTGTTTTACTACCTAGCTGATCACTGTCAGTCAGGGAGCTTAGAGGTGAAAAGCCTGTCTGAGAGACAATTCGCCGTTGATCAGTTCAATATGTTCCGTACCAGCTCGGCGCACCCCAGATCATCTTGGTAGCCGTGTAGCTCATATGAGTGAGAGCGTGTGTGTGTACCACCGTGATTGGATGCCGGCCCTTCTCAGGTCACAGTAAACCTTCTGCTGCCTAACTTCCCTAATTTTTCAAAGAAATGTTTGTTAAATAATGAAGTCATAGTTCTATGGGATTCAATCATAGACCGTGTGACATGGAAGTCAGGAACCTAACCCACAGCGCCAACAGCACAGTCACATGCTGAGTGCTGAAAAAGCACTACAGAAACATTATCGACAGACAATGTACAGTGTGTACTATTCTTGTGTTGCGGTACATGAATATAATTATATCGTTATTAATTTCTAATTTATAACTTTACTTTATAAATTTATTAACGTTATTAATTAATTTCACGACGCACAGACAGGGCGCGGGGAGCCGCCGCCTGCAAACACAGCTCCAGGCAGGACTCCACTCCGCAGGAGCCGCAGAGCAGAGGAGATGGGCAGAGACCTGAGCTGCTGTTGCTGCAGACGCTGTCTTTTCTGCTGTCGGGGTAGGAGTGAATGTTGAGTTGCCCTTAGAAATGAAGCAGAGCACTTCAACGGCACGGGTGTGTGTGTGTGCGTGCGCCTGGTGAGTCTGGGAGAGGCTTAGCCCTCTTCCATTTGCTACTTCAAAGTTGTACAACCCATTTGTATCTGCTAGGCGGCGCAGTCGTCGTGCACAAAGAACGCTTTGAAAAGCGTCAAAGGCAAGTCATTCCGAGTTGGTCGTTTGTGTTTTCCGTTCAGACGCGAAATGCTGAAATGATTTCTCGGCTCCTCGGTTGTCATTTCTGCTCCGTAAAGGAATCACAGCACGCGTCGCCTTCCAGCACGCTGGGTCGGGACACGATGCCGGGGGTCGGAGCGTGCGATGTCTTCCTCGTTAGTATAGTGGCAAGTATCCCTACCTGTCATGCAGGAGACCGGGGTTCGATTTCTCCGACGGGGAGTAGCTTTTCTTTTACCTCCTTAGAGAAAGAACTGCCTTTCACTTCTCTGTTTTCTAACACAGCGTCGTGCACCTTTTCATTGCTCTCGCTTTCAGAGCCTCCGCACGGCACACGACTCGACATCAGGAAAGCACATTGAAGTGAAAGCAGGGAGCGCTGCGACATGCACTGTGCAGATCCCGCCACACTAAGAGGTGAGTGGGTCTGTTCGATGCACAAAGAACGCTTTGATAAGCGTCAAAGGAAGTCATTCCGAGTTGGTCGTTTGTGTTTTCCGTTCAGACGCGAAATGCTGAAATGATCTCTCGGCTCCTCTGTTGTCATTTCTGCTCCGTAAAGGAATCACAGCACGAGTTGGCTTCCAGCACGGTGGGTCGGGACACGATGCCGGGGGTCGGAGAGAGCGATGTCTTCCTCGTTAGTATAGGACCTGTCACGCGGACCTGTCACCTGTCTCCACCTGTCACGCGGGAGACCGGGGTACATCAGGACGCGCATTGAAGTGAAAGAAGGATGCGCTGCGACATGCACTGTGCAGATCCCGCCACACTAAGAGGTGAGTGGGTCTGTTCGATCACAGCGCTAGGCGAATCCCCAATCCCCTTTTGTGCGTGGCGACAAAAGAAGTCTGTTTCCACCCGGTTTCGAACCGGGGACCTTTCGCGTGTGAGGCGAACGTGATAACCACTACACTACGGAAACTGTGGTAAGATGTGCCCAGCGGCCCAGCGCTGAGCTTCGACAATGCAATTCAGCTGCTTCCAGTGCCTTTATTGGGGTGCGCTGATGGACCATGCTCTCTCTCCAGAGACCAGCACGCCTGTCATGGACGGAGCAGGAAAGACGGCGCCACATTCTACAGCCCTCTCCACTCAATCGACGAAATCGGGCTACTGAAGTGGAGAAAATCGCCTCTCCAGAAAGTGCAAATATCATCTTGGAGAGTATAAATCCTATTGCCGAAGGTCAGCCCTGTCTACCAGACTAACCCTCCCACCTCCTGCAGCGATGGTCAGCTCGTCTCACACGCGAGAAGTTTCGGCTGGAAACAAGCGCCCCCTCTTCTCGCACGTTTTGCACGTTGAGTAGTTTTAATGCGGCTCCTTCGTACACAGTGCTGATCTTTTGGAAAGCAGGAGGCAAAATTGACATGTTCCCATACCGGGAGTCGAACCCCGGCTGCCTGGGTGAAAACCAGGAATCCTAACCGCTAGACCATATGGGAGCGAACAACCCTGCTGTTCCGGGCATCATGCAAGCAAACTACATAAATATGAGAAAACACGCAAGAGAGTTGTCACTCAGAGTGTCGAAGGGTCGATGTATACTGGGACTCAGTTGAAATGCAACGTCAGGACTTTTCCGAATTATGTCACACGAAGAGAGCACAGCCTTTTCCGCCCTGCCACGTGTGTATCGGTAACTCGCCGTGATCGTATAGTGGTCAGTACTTTGCGTTGTGGCCACAACAACCCTGGTTCAAATCTGGGTCACGGCAGAATAGGGGCGTCTGCTTTTACTACTTGCATGAATGAAGGCAAAAAAAAGCCAATCGATGTGAACGAACGGCGCTTTACAGAGGAGTACTGCCTGACTGGATCGTTGATGAACGACAGAGGCCACTCCGACCTCTTCTCGGGTTTCTTCAATGACTTACTAAGGATCTTCTTCACATTCGCCAATGCAGGGGAAGCCAGTTACACCAAAGCAAACGCAGGAAAGTGCATTTCAAGCAGAGACCAGGAGGGACCTGTTTACACCAAGTGGTCGGAGTATGGAACAATGCACCCAGCCCTGTTGCTGGAGTCGATTCTTGATTAGATCTTGGGCTCACTAAGAAGCCCCCGCTGGGTACTAATCTTTCTGTTGTTCTCGCAGGTGTTGCGCTGCTTTTGAGCCGACAGAGCTCGTCTTGGTCTGTCGGGACAGCCCAATTGCAAATGATCGGCTCCAGGTACAGAAAAAACGTGCGTTTGGTACATGAGTGCATGAAGGCACCGGAAATACATTGGGAACAAATGACTGGTGGTTCAAGACCTCTGTGAAGTGCAGGAGCGTGCAAGAAGAGGCTGTTTTCCCCCGGTCTCGAACCTGGGACCTTTCGCATGTTAGGCAAACGTGATAACCACTACACTACGGAAACCCGTAGGGTTTGTTGCTGGTGTATCGCTTGCGTTTCGGGCTGAGAAAGGGATGCGTCATTTTAGGCAGGGGGCGCTGGAGAGAGGAACAAAGGGAGCGATGAAACAAAATGCCGAAACCCGGGATCGAGCCAGGGACCTTTAGAACATACTCTCACGAATCGTTAGAATGTGTGCGTTTGATCATCAATTGCATAACAACCACATTCGTTCGACTTGAGCCATCAAGCTCATAGTTTTCAAATCTTGAAAGCTGTCATTGAGCACATCATAGTCTGCAGTACGCCCCGTAACTTGCGTACTTCAACAGAAAGAAGAGCAGACAGCTCCATAAATATGCGAGGCGCAGAGAGTGCAAGGCGAGCCGCACACGTTTCGGTGGCTAAGAGAGGGCAGTTTTTGCTTCTGCATTTCCTAAGTAAGGACGCATGACAACAAGCGATCGCGGTGCTCATTTACGACATAGTGGTGATGAGTTTTCAGTACATGTTCTTTTGAACGAGCAATGAGGTTGCTGCCTTGGACAGCTGACTGCACGCTCTCATTGTGCCACGTGATGAGTATTCACCAGGCTCGTTCAGTCATTAGTCACATTCCATCGTTTGCCATAAGCAGATGCTGCAAGGTGATGTGGATATCAGTTCCCAGTCTTGTGGACGAGGACAAAAAGAGCACACAAGGGCTCAGCCGGGAGTTGAACCCAGGACCTCCCACACCCTAAGCGAGAATCATACCCCTAAACCAATGAGCCACGGCAGCACTTTCTATTTTATCCTGTCAGCGAGCTTGAGGACGGGGGAGAGGCGTCATTCATCAATAAGTCAAGAAAGCCGCAATTACACGACTGCCTTGCAGACGAAGGGCAGTGAACTGCACCCGGTAAGAGGGGAACAAGCGGCACTAGGCGACACCGAGGCATGAGCCCCAGCGAGGGGGGTTAGCTTGCATGGTACAGCGCTCGCTTTGCATACGAGAGGTAGCGGGATCATTTCCCACGTCCTCCAGGTGTGTGCTTAGAGCTTGATGTGCCGAAAGGTGTCCTTTAGCCTGTGGTCACACCTTGCATGGAGAGTGTCATGCAGCTGTCAATCATTTCGCAGCCACGCCCCCTCTTCATCTTCTCTCTGCCTTAAGCGTCTCCGCCACTCTCTCTTGACATTTCATGTCAGCATGTCAGAAGTCCGAGTGACGTTTTTAATGGCTGAGTGAGGGCACGATGCTGAAGCAGAGAGGCCACTTCAGCCAGAGAGACTTGTGCTAGGTGAGATCTGAAAAACGGACTCGCAACAGAAACAGACCAAAAAAGTATCGGTGAGATCAAAAGGCAAATGCAACATCCAGCAGAGGGCGTCTAAAGATTAGGGAACGGGCGACTGAAATCCATATGAGGCAAACTTTCCGGCTGTGCACTGCAGCTGGCCTCGTTGGCGTAGTTGGTAGCGCGTCAGTCTCATCATCTGAAGGTCCTGAGTTTGATCCTCACACGGGGCAGGGCTGCTTCCTCTCTTGCTCTTTTCAAACACTTGCGGCAACTGTTCGCTCATAACCACATCTGGAATGCGTGACCTTTACACGGGGGAGAAGCAACGCCGCATCCCTTTTCTAAAGAACATTCACATTCAGAAATAAGTCAAGAAATTTGCCATTACGTTTGCTGTCAGCCTGCCCATGTTGCCAAAGAAAGATTCACTCGGCGTCAACATGACAGAACAGCAATCACTTGAAAACACTGTTCCACACTCCGTAAGCAAGAACTTCAGTGTTTGCAGTCACCCGATATGCCGATAGTCAAAGGAGCACAAAACACGAAGCGTCAAAAGACAAGATGAGTTGATGGAAAGAGCGTTGAATTGATGAGCACAAAAGTTCAGCTCGTACAATAGGCAACGAAGGTCCCGGCATCATCATCGCACTTGAAAGGACTGCCTTGCAGACTAAGGGCAGTGGGAGGTTGCTGTTTTGAGATGGAGGCATTGGGATGGTGGGCCGAGATCTATTCTTCTTAAGGAATTCTTCATCGTGAAAGATCGGTCCACAGGTCATCCAAAGAACTTACAAATTTTTGGGACTCTTCCGGAAGGGAGTGAAGTGCTCAAACACATGACATGCCCCCTTGATCTCACATGCACAATTCTGCTGCAACATGCACAGCTACCGTCCACACCAGGCAGTGGGGCTTCAGCAGAATTTGCTACGCCACCTGCAATTACATATCCAGCTGCACACATATACATGGCCCCTCTGTCCTTTTCAGGATCTCAAAAAAAAGCATAGCGTGGTTTTCCTGCAACCTGATTGACCGCATCTCCCTCAGAATGTGCCCCGTTGCATTCATTGCTGAAGCAGGACGGAGGCTAACGGGCATGCCAGAACAGTTAGGCTCAGCGATCTCTCCAAAATATTGTGGTTGTAGTGGAAGAAA